>NC_086154.1:50717025-51041275 GCF_035149785.1 Candoia aspera
GGGGTGGAGGTAAGAAAAAAGAAATGGTGGGAACACAGGAAAGTTAGAGATGAGAGTTAGTAATATCTGTATCTCCTATAATCATTTCACGACCGAGGCAGGACAATTGCGTGATTAAAAAAAAAATCAACCATATCCATAAGTACCTGGAAATGATGGTGGCCCAAAAGGTAAAGTAAGTTTCTTATGTAAACCAGTGGGTTTACTGGGATCTATTAGCTGATGGAAGAGCTTCTAATCTAAGCACGATGTTTTATATGTGAGGATTAACTACTTAAGCCTGGAAGGAAGAGTGGAAGATTAGAACACAAGAAGGGGTGGAGGTGGGGGAGCTGTGTTATTGAAAGTAGAGAGATGAGCTGCTTTCAAATCAGAGAAAAAGAAGGGAATAAATAAGTATGGCCTGGTGGGAGAAGGAAGAGAAAATAACTAGTAGGTAAATTTACAGTTTTCCCACTGTTCTCCAGAATTGCTTGAAGAAAATTGTGAGGCCTTTGTACTTAGAAACTGGCGAGTTTCTCCTTGCCACATGTGAAGGCAGTGACAAACGGAGGCTTTAGCCAGGTTTCAAGTTTCCTGGCAGGTTGCTAGTACAGTACCACTGTATGGTGATCACTTGTCACTCAGGCTATTTCTGCCCACTTGTCCACGGCAGGGTAAATTAGGAGAGGCTCTTATCTGGAAAGCTTCCTCCTGTTTCATCCGGTGTCCCTCCTCTGCCTCACCCACACATCAGCCAGGCTATTTTTAGACCTCTTCCAAAATCTAGACTACTCACTTGTAGTCAGAAATAGCCCGAGGCACAACTCACAGTCATGGGAGAGGGATTGGTTGCAAGGAGCATCTGAGCACCCTTCAGCTTCACCCCAGATACCTGAGCTGTACCTGTGGCCTGTGACTTGGACCACATGGGAAACAGGCATAACTCTTGCTGTCCATTTCACCCCAGTTCCAGGATATCCCAAAGTGGTCAGTGCTACAAGTTTATGGTAGTACTGGCAAAAACCAGCAGCATCTGGAAGGACACAAATTGGCCTTGGTGCAGGCAAAATGGGCCCTCACCCCACCCCAAGTTTATAAAACCAGTAGAGACTTCAGCTACCAGAAATCTCTTGTCAATCAAAGCAGCCAAATACCTGCAATGCATTTGTTTTAGACACAGCTGGCAACACTCCAGCTATCTTTCCCACTTTAAATAGGCCTTCTGTGCAGCAGAGGAATGGCTATTTAGAGACTGCTAGCCCACTTTTTGAAAACACAGGTCTAGTACTCTTTCAGAGGACCACTAAAAAAACGTAAGTTTAAAAAAGAGGTCAAGGGCTTGTCCATACCCACACATGTAAGGAGCTGAACGGCATGGGTCAGACATTATGGAGGCAGATGCCTCTGTGAAAACCAAGCATCAGGCATCTCCTGCACCCCAAGCCCAGATGGGCATGGCAGGGACTTTCCAGAAGCCAGAAAGAGGGGGCATGCCCACAGCAGCCCCGGGTGGCCAACTGAAGCCAGGCAGTTCCCAGCCCCCGTTGCTACTTTGTCAATAACATTGGGGAGGCGCCCAACTGAACAGTCAAGATTTGTGTCAGGAGAAAAGGGAAAATGCTACTTTAAAATGGAATGTATAGTGTGTGGGGTGTGGGGGTGGGTATGTGCATGCACACATGTCTGTTGCCCCCAACAGTTCACTTTCCAAAATAGGTTCCTAAATGTAATGAATCTTGGTGTGGTTTTTTTTTTGGCAAAGACTGTATATTTCAAATTAGAAACGCCCTTTAGCAACTAGTTACTAATTAACTTCCTGAGCAAAACAAAAGCAGCTGCAGAAAAATAAATAAAGGCAAATAAATGAGAACATTTCACATGGCTGCTTTAAAAATAAACTTCCCTTTAAATAACTCCCATTTGGAAAGAAATATAACATTTATTTCTAGGCACTTTTCATTTCTCTTGTGTATTCCCTCCACCCTGGGCTTTGGAGTGGGGTGGGTGGCTTCCCTGATGTGATGATCAGAATACGCTGACAGCTTATCTGGGGAAGGGATGGATAAAATTACAAGTTCTCACAGGAGGCTATTAATAAAACCACAGTTCTGTTTCCTAGGGCAGGTATAGATGGCTATTTAATATTTAAGAAATTGGTAAAGATGTGCATGGTACTTCCCCTCTGCTCCTATGGAGAGACAATCAATCAAGAGAAAGGAGGAGGTAACCTGAAAGGCGAAGAGGGTGAGAAAAGTCAGAAGCGGCTGCATGCATCTGAAATGCTCATTTGTATATCACAAAAAAAGGAGGAAGTGTATCATAAAATGAGGACATCAGAGAACAGAGACACCCATAAAACTTGCACTCACTGATTGTAATGTATAGATATAAATGCAGGTATAATTTCAGCCTCTCTCATAGTAATGGCCAGGTGATCTGTGTAATTGCTCAGTCTGCTGTCCAGAGCTGATATGGAACTTCAAGGCCTTTTCTGCTCCCCTTCTTTCATATGGTGCTTCTCTTACCTTTCAGACAGACTTGGACTGGACAGCCTTCAAGCAGAGGACTGTTGTCGGTAAGTTAGGACCTGTGCAACCAGGGTTTCTCAACCAGGGTTCCGTGGCACCCTAGGGTTCTGCAAGAGGTCACTGGGGTTCCCTGGAAGATCATAATTTATTTAAAAAATTATTTCAAATTCGGGCAACTTCACATTAAAGAAGTAAGTTTCATTCTTTATTTTTAGTTTAAGAACACCGTTAATGCGTATATATGCATATATACACATGAAACAAATATAATAATTTTGTAACCTCTGGCCTATGTTTGAGCCTGAATTATCATTACATTATCTCCTCCAGACATAGGAGCAGCATGGAGTTTTTATGCAGGGATGTTGTAATGTCTTATACATCACTGCAGCACAGGAAGTTAATTCATTTTTCCCAGTTAATTATTAGACTTGCTATTGCAAAATACCAGAAAATTGAGGTGTCCTTTATTTGAATCAGTAATATTCAAAACTAGAAAATATACCACCACAACAAAATCTCTGTCTCTGTCTGTGTACATACACACACATACACACTCACTCAAACTTGGTCTTTATTTCATTATACCTATATAATGAAATAGATCTTAAAAGATCACCTTCAACTTTAGACATGTCTAGATAGAAATACTGAATAATATTTAAAGTTTACAAATGTAAGTATTTCTCCTGAAGGTTACTTTTAGATTTCTATATATTGCCAAACTTTTCTTTTTCTTTTTTTGTTTGCGTTTCATTCTCCCCTCTCCCTTATTCTGTTTGTTATTCTCAGTGTACTGCTGATGCTCCATTGGTTTCAGCAGAAAGCTCCTCCTCATCCATTGCACAGTAACGATCAGATATCTGGGAATTCATAAGCAATGAAATCAATGCTAATAATTAAAAGATTGCTATCATCTATGAGTTCATGATGAATAATTTCCTGTAACCTGTAACTGTAATCAAAAATAACCATGTTACTGCTGCTAATTCTTTTTAACACCGAAATGGGTGTTATTTGTCAGCACCATTCAGTTCCCATGTGTTCAACTAGTTTTGAAACAGAGCAGATCTTTTAGAAACAAGCTGCAGGCTTGCGGGGAGAAGGGTCTGCTTAGTTAAGAGTAAAACCTCTTTACCTCAGCAAGGCTTACTTCTGAGTAAACATGCATAAAATTAGAGTGTAAGACTTTTTTGATTGATTGGTTAATTGATTATATGCCAGCAAGTCGTTTTCAACTTCTAGTGATCACATAGATAGATGTGATAGACGATCACACAGATGGATTTTCTCCATGACTCTCTAGCCCTAACCCGTTCTTTCAAGTCTCCCAATAGTGCGCTCATTGCCACCATAACTGAGTCCATCCACCTTGCTGCAGGTCATCCTCTTCTTCTCTTTCCTTCCACTTCCCCTCACATCAGAGCCTTCTCCAGAGAGCTGTTAGTCTTCATTCATGTTGTGAGATCCATGGAGAGAGAGTGAAATGGATGGGTATCAAAACTGAAAACCACCTGAAAAGCAAAAATTGCAATATATATATATATAAGAATATATGGACCTTATTAGTCCCAGAGGCCCACTTATATCCTCATCAGTTCCTTAGCTTTATGGTAGAAAAGCTGGCTATAGGAATGTTATGTGATGATACGTTCTGAATTAGTGTATTTTAGAACAGGACAAACTTGACATTTCTCTAGAGGCTTTGTTATGAGACAGGGCGGGTAACAAAGAAGAAACAAGAGACCAGATTAAAACAGCTGCCTTTTAGAGTTTTTCTTAAAATGCTTCCTTGTCAGTTTAGTCCTATGTATGATTAATAGGAATGAGCAGAGTTGGACCAATTAAGTTTTGTGTAGAGGAGAACAGCAATCAATAGCTCTAGAAAAAGCTCAGTAGGGTCTGAATTCAAATTGTTGCTTGGGTCCAGATTGAAATTAAGAAAAATGGGGCTCTGTTCTCCCATAATTTAGCACGCTGCCAACAAAAATAGCCATAACACTTTGGTTTTCAGCAAATGTAATGCGGTTTACAGAAGAGATAAAGATCTCTTCCGTAAACTGCACGCTACCAGTTTGGTCTAGTAGTTAAGGTGCTGGGCTAGAAACCAGGAGTCTGTGAGTTCTAGTCCCACCTGAGGCATGAAAGCCGGCGGGGTGGCCTTGGGCCAGTCACTCCCTCTCAGTCCAACTCACCTCACAGGGTAGTTGTTGTGGGGAAAATAGGAGGAGGAAGGAGCACTAGGTATGTTCACTGCCTTGGGTTATTTATAAAAATAATAAAGGCAGGATAAAAATTAAACGAACAAATAAATAGTGCCTAAATATTCAAGCTATGTTTCTAAGTGTCCATAATTTTATTGCATGGGACAGAATGAGGTGGCATTTGCAGTGACTGTAATCCTGTACCAAGCGGACCAATATTTTATTTATTTATTTATTTATTTATTTTGTCACTGCCCATCTCCTCCCACCAGAGGGACCCTGGGCGGTTTACAACAACATAGTCAGTAAAACAATAAATATATAGTAAAATTACAAAATATAAAAGTGCACTATAAGAAACAATTACAAATAGATAATAAGTATAGATAAAAATCAAGTCCAGATGGCAATGATCTCGTTCAGTCCTTGTGTGGAAGGGGTACTTTAGGGCACTAGCCAACCCCAAGCATGACTATTCTCCTCCCTGCCCCAAGCCAGGTGGCAGAGCCACGTCTTCAAATTCCTCTGGAAGGCTAGGGGCGATGGGGCTACAATAATTTGAGGGCTTTTTGTGCAATTGGTAGAGGGCTTCTGTGCAATGAGGAGAGAGGTCTGTAAGAAATAATGATCCTTTTTGCTAAATGCAAGGGAGACATGTTGCTATCTTTTTCATTTACTCAAATCTCTGGAAAAGTTCTTCATGGAGATCAGAAAGATTTGGGACTACTTGCTCCATCCTGGGAAAATGACCACCTGTTATAAATTACCCTACTATTTTTCAGGATCTGGAATTTGACTGGATCCAATGCACACTACTAATGTTTACTTGTAGAATCATAAATTATAGAATCCAACGCACACTACTAATGTTTACTTGTAGAAGCCGTTAGTGGACAGCTAGGACCGCTGACTGGAGCAGAGCTTAACACAGTGGAGAAGCTGCTCACAGAAAAAGAATATTATCTTAAATAGCTTTAATAAGCATGTTAGAGAAATACAGGTTATTGATCTTACACACTTAGCCCTCCCAAACATAAAGAATCACACGCTTAGACAAAGTAGGTTTAAAAGCAAAAAGAGTCTTGCTGATTTTATTCTTGGTTCAGTTACATCCATCTTTGGTGGAAAAATGAAAATTCTTTGTTTCTTCTGTCCCCAAAACTTAATGAACTCTCATTAGCAGCCCTCATAGCTGCTAAGAGCTGTGTGCAGAAAATGGGAAAAATCTTTCTTCAAGGCCCAAGCATGTGGCCATAATGGAGGGAGAGAGAGCAGCATGCTAGCTGCCTCCTCAGTTGGTGGAAGAAGGAGGAAGAGAGAGAGAGGAAGTGGGAGTGGCAACAAACAGCTTCCTCACACATAGAGAATTGCATCATGGGATCAACTCATTTATATGCTAATGAGGCATGCTGATTTGTTAACGTCTCCAATACATGAGAGGAAAGTCATCCTGAAAGATGACTTGCATATGCAGTGAAGGGGAGCCCACCACCTATTTTGGTAACTGGTTTTATAACTCAGCTCCTCTAACTTCAAAAAGATTCTTACAAGCAATTATTCTTACCTGAATAATTTAGGCAGTTTAATAATTCATAGGCAAGCGCTTCATATATTTAGATTTGTAACAAGCCAATGCCCCAAGCAAAACTTTATATTTTCTTAATTTGGTTACTTACAGAAATATTTTTCTGTATAGTAGAATTCAGGATATTAGGTGTAATATGAATAAACCAGAGACTGTTGCTCCTACCAGCAGGCCAGTATGATTATGCTTGGACAGTAAATGGTCAATGAAGGAAGGAAGGAAGGAAGGAAGGAAGGAAGGAAGGAAGGAAGGAAGGAAGGAAGGAAGGAAGGAAGCCAACCAGCCAGCTAGCCTGGTAGGTGGTTCTATTTGCAACATCTCCTCAGTGTCATTTTTTCTTTATTCTAGGCACAGAGACAAAACTTTGTGCTGTCCATTCCTTAATGTTTGACTGTGTCAGCACTAAAAGCACTTTCCCCCTCAGACGATGTCCAGAAAGGCAAAACAGTCTTGGCGCCATATCAAATGCCTTTCCCCATCAGCTTTGGGGTGGATTTGTTCATTCTTTGGGAATAGGGAACATGCGCTTACTGGTTTCACATGCCAAGAGTTGCCATCGTATTCCCTATGTTTCCAGGTGCCTTTGCAATATTTCTATGCCATATGTTAAATATCAGGATTTTCAGTGTTGTTACAGCACAAGAATGAATTCGTATTTCCCTACACTACAACTGGGTTCATTTGTCTGTTTTTGGTTTAGGATGATATGCAAATGGGGCTGGGAGGTAAATAAGCTATGGCTAATTGATGCCAGTGGTGGCATCCACGGTGGCATCAAAAAAGTAAAGATGGTGGTCACTTCCACACAAAGGAGCAGTTTTGATTGCCCAACCACCACTTCCATCCTGACTTTTGTGGTCTCTTCCATGGACACCACTGGATGCTAGTATGGCTTGGTTTGATGCTTTAATGCTATGCATGGTTCATTTGTGTTATAGCTTATTCCTGCTTATAGACCTTGGCTAAGCTTCTAAGCTTTCTTTCTAAGCTAAGCTTCTAACCAGTCTACAGAGGTAGGGTAACTGACCAGCTAACGACAAAAACCAGCAAAAATTGTTCATCTACAAGACTAGATTACAGCTGGTTCACACAATGCACTGAAAGTCCATCACAACTGAAAAGCAAAGTAATAAAAGTGAACCAACAAACAAAGATGGATTGATTGATTTTAACTTAGCATGCTACACAAATCCACCAAATTTTACTTCATTGAAAACAAGTTTAAGAAAACATGGTTAGTGAAGTTTGTGAACCCAGTTTGGCTGTGGCTTATTTTTTTTTATTTTGAAGATCTATATAGCTGCCCAAATTGCATAATCATGATTCTTGCCAGCTGACATCAAATAATACCCCCCAACAATATTGCCAACCCCCCCAACATCAACAAAAAACGAAGTCCATAAACTAAGATATCAAACAACATATCGCCAGAGCTTATCAACCATGCATTCCACCACCCAGAAGATGGGATCATCAGTTGCCCTGGCCCAACACCCCGGGGGAAGAAGTCAAGCTTTTAAAGATTTCCTGAAGGGTGACAGGGTTGCTGGCTTTTGCAAGGCTACAACAAATGATAGCTCTATCAACAGACTCTTCTTCTCTGATTTCTCCCTTGTCTGTGCTTTTTCCAGGAATGAAATCTCTTGGTGGATGTGCGCTGAGCTATCTGAACTCTTTTCTTTGGGACATGAGTAAGACCCTGGGGAAGGCTTCATTATAGGTACACTCACAGTGGAAGAAAAAATGTGGTTCGTCATCCAGATGGTTTTGAAGGCAGACCATGTTTTGTTTGTCTTCACAACTGGACCCTGGCACTGTGTGCGTGCGCACGTGTGTGTGTGTTATTCGCTTCTAATAAAGAAAGATGCCAGCAAGCTGGAAAAGCAATACTGACACTGCATACTTTTAGGTAAACATGTTATCTAACCTATCAAAGCATAAAAAAACAGCATGCCTTTGGTGGAGACATTTCCAGGTTAAAAAAAACCCATTTCAATATCCTGTATTTATTGGATAGTAATATTGACTTTCCCAGTATGAGCCTTCTGCATCAGACTCCAATTCATTTTGATGCAGGGACAATCAGCCTGATAGAAAAAAGGAAAATCTATCTTCACATCATAAACAATGCTATTTAGAGAAGTATTTTTTTTTCAATTTCTTTATGGCAGATATATCATGTTTTAAGCCCATCTCTCTCTTTCTCTCTCTCTCTCTCTCTCTCTCTGTGTGTGTACGTATGTTACAGCCATCCTGAGAACATGCATTATTTTAGACTCTGCAACGAGATTTACTTTTGAAGCTCCTCCACTTCTGTTGCCTTTCCCCTCCCTCCACCCCTCTTGGATATGGCTTCTTGCTACAAAACCCAAATAGTTAGCTAACTGTAGTTGTGTTTGCCTTTCAAACAAAATTTGACATTTCGAGTTACATATGCAGTTGGCCACACAGAAGGCTCTTGGATCTGGCAGAGGTTTGGGGTGGTATTGAACGTAAGGCACGGCTGACCAACTTCTAATCACAGTAGTCCTAAGATCTGGTATTGCAGAGAAGAGACACGAAAGAGAGCAGAAGAACTCTTTCGAATGCCTCATGTGGAAGAGCAGTCAGCTCTCAAAGGCTGACTTAACTGACTGATAAGCAAACATGCTATGATTTAAAGATTTTTTCCTTATTCCCCACTAGCAGTTCTAAATCTGTATGGTTTCTTATATTTTTAATTATAAAAGTTCACTATTAAAATACTTCTGAAGATACTCTGGCAAGCCTAGGAACTCTTACTGAAATGCAGTAATGAAGTTTTTTGGTGTCTGTCCAAAAAATAATTGTAAAAGCTCAGCAATTTCTGGTATGAAGTAACTTTACTGATTCAGGGCCTGGTGGACTTAACTACCTTTCAGGGCATAATAAAGGATTCAGTACTTTTGCAGAGTACTGAAGAAAACAAAAGCAGCTGTTCAGGAGACACAAACTCAATTAATGTAGAGCTCTTAAGAACTATTCTTAAGAGCTCTACATTAACTATTCAACTAACTATGATTCCCAACACTTTTTCTTTCTCTAAATTAGATTTATAAAATTTTCTTTTTTTAAAAAAATCCCAACACGGGGACTTCCAGAGAAGAAATGACAGGCTGAAGACAGCTGCATGAAAAGCAGAGCTGACAATTGCAGTGAAATGAAAAGCCATCAAGTAGACCGGCTCTTTGTAATTCCTCTCTGGACAAGGAGAGGACTTGAGATCACCCACAAATTCTCCAGACAGCTGCTCCTCACAAGGAGACCGCAAGACAGTGGTCTCCAGTGGGTTTAGAGCTCTGGGAGATGAGGGAATAGCCAACTTGCTCAAACTGTGGTCAGCGCCTTTGAAAGGACACTAAGTTTGCATACTTCTTTTTCTAATCACTTTTAGAAATTGCTTGTTAATGCTTTTTCAACTATTAGGAACCTTTGGATCACCAACTTTTACAGCACTGGGTAAATTTCCTTCAATCCTTAGCGAAAGAAGTTTTAAATACAAGTTTAAGGACTTTAAAATATATATATATATATATTTGGAATAAACAGCAAAAGGGTGATTAAAACTGATTTTAGAAAGTTACAAACAGACTAAGGGTCCAGATAAATTTGAAATAAGGTTTTGGAATTGGTTATAAAGAATCCTTCCTGTGGGAAAATGCTTTTATTTTAATCTTATTTTTTAAAAAAAATAGTAAGATAAGACTTTAAAAATAGGATACTAGAGGGAACTAAAGATTATAATTAAAGGAGAAGAACACTCAAACTCAACTTACAATAACAGAATGAAGCAAAATATTTTTACATTGGACATACTGAAGGATATTTTTAATCAATGGACCCAGAAGTTAATTTTAAGAGTGTCTACCACTATAGATAGACTATGTTTAAAAGATTTTATGGAAGAGGAGCAAGTTTTATTGGACAAGACTGAGACTGATTTGAAAGTGGATTTAAAAAATGGCAGGCTACAAGAATGACATGGAAAAAGATGCTACACTGGGCATACAAAGGAAACCTGATGATGTCTTAATAATTAAAAGAGATATACAAATAACAAACCAAGAGCATGGCCTGGATAATTTTCCTATATTGGGGTTACAAAAGAGGCCTGTTAAAATGTTGATGAATTTTGTGAGAAGGGACAAAGAAAAAAATGAAAAGAAATTAAGCTCTCTGACGTTATTTGAATGGACTAAAGATTAAGATTGTTAGAAGTAAAAGGAAGGAATATACAGTTGGTTTATTTGATCAAGGTTAAAATAGACATGTTGTTATCTCTGGTTACCTTTAATGGCTTCAGCAAAGGATCGTTACCTTGTCGTGGTGCTGGAGCTTGAGCACCTCAATGATGCCATGAGCTAAACCGTGAAGGGCCACCCAAGATGGGAAGGTCATGACAGAGAGGTCAGACTAAATGCGATCCCTGGGGAAGGTAATGGCAACCCACCCCAGTATTCTTGCCATGAAAACTAAATGGATCAGTACAACCAGAGATATGTCGGTATACCATCGGAAGATGAGACCCCCAGGTCGGAAGATGGTCAAAATGCTACTGGGGAGGAACAGAGGATGAGTTCAACTAGCCCCAGACGTGATGACGCAGTTAGCTCAAAGCCGAAAGGACGGCTAGCAGCCGACGGGGCTGGTGGTGAACGGCGAATCCGATGTTCTAAGGATCAACACACCATTGGAACCTGGAATGTAAGATCTATGAGCCAGGGCAAATTGGATGTGGTTATTGGTGAGATGTCAAGATTATGATATTCTAGAGGTGATGGACTCGTCCCTGGGGGAGCTGGGGGTGTTGACCGACAGGAAGCTCTGGCGTGGGCTGGTCCATGAAGTCACGAAGAGTCGGAAGCGACTAAACGAATAAACAACAACAACAAAAACCTTTAATGGACTTTTGCTGACATCAGGACTGAAATGATGAGGCTTTAAGGATTTGTTTAAAGATAAGAGATTGGATATGGGAAGAAAAGATCATTCGTTGTATTTTAAAAGAAGATGATAAGTTACTAAAATTGCTTATACTTATGATGTTTATAATGTTATACTTATGTTATGATGAAGGGAAAAGTTACTTTTTTATATATTTCTTTTCTTTTTCTTTACTATATTCTTATTTTTTCTTTCTTTTATCTTCTCTTTTTCTTTCTTTTTTTCTTTTCTGCACCTTTTTCTTTTTCTTTTAGTTTGTATTAGTTCTTATTGTTGTAATTGTATTCTTTAATAAAATTACTATTTAAAAAATCCCATTATGGTGTGAGAAGGTAAGAGGTAAGGGGAAACTGGGTTTTGATCTACAAAATTTCCTCGTCTTTATCTACAAATGGATGCCAATTTCGACCCACCTGCTGTTGATGTTTGACACTTGAAACTATAGGCACGTTTTGCTAAGAGGATGAATTTTAAAGAATTTGGCTATCATTGATTGGGATCATTTATGTTTTATTGGACTGACCCTTCATTTCCTTAAAATCTTGTTTTGACATAGACATGCAAACATGATTTTATCTGAACCTTCCTGTAAATAGATAAATTTCTGACTTCTTATAAGAATATAGAAAGATTTCTTCATCAAGTTGGATCATCGGTTTATATCTAGTCCAGTACAGTCTATGTTTGCAATTTCTGGTTTGTGCTGATGTCTCCATTTTTTTCAAAAATTAATCCATACCATCAATATTATGTACTGATTTTTTAAAAAATGTACTGGAAAATCTGCATAATTTATCATTCAGATCTTTCCTTAATATACAGAAATTTTGTATGCAACTTCCCCTAATATACAGTACATTGTTATATAAATGTGATTTTCACCAATGGTCACTTTTTAAAGGATGAATTCCTATGATTTACAGTTTTTCATAAACCTTTTGTAAAAGTTTAATAATCCCAATATTTTCCTAAGGTATAGGTATATATGCACAACATTCTCAACTCTATCAGCTTTTGTGGATACATCTTTTACAAGTGACTCCCCTGCCTTTTTTTTTTTTGTACAGAAAATGATTGGCAGCAGTGATTATGCAGTTCAGCTGCTCCATCGTCCATTTTTGTGGATTGTACAAAATAGCTCATGCTGATTTCTTTTATATTCCTCTGTAGCCCAGTACAGCACACTGCAATCAACTGCCACAAGCGGTTGTAGGCAGTTGTCAAGGCGAAAGTCTTTTCCATCACTAACTACCTAGCCTATATACCTGGAGAAGCTACAGACCGGACCACAGTCTAGTGTGCAAAACCCATGCTATGACATGTTACTATAAACCCTACTAAGAAAAGCAACAATTTTTCCTGATCCTCCTCAGATGAATGCTTTGTTATTGAAATTGAAGCTCCGTAATAAGCAACATACAACTTGTCCCGTGAACGACTTTCTGAAGTTTTCCAAGCTCCTATTAATGAAAGAGTTCATTCGGTGTGCATTTAAGCTTCAGGGCGAGGTCACTCTCTGGAAAATATGGACTCTTTAGAATTCTCTGCTAACTTTTAGTGATAGGCCCATCACGATAGCTTCTTGGTACATTTCCAGAATTTGGCAAATGCTGCTGCTTTTAAGTTTGAACGGGCCTTCGTGTTGTTTCATTTATTTTAAATGATGTTGCTGCTAGTGTGATAGTGGAATAAATGGTTCTAGGGCAATGTTTTTCAAACTTGGCAACTTTAAGACATGTAGACTTCATTGCCCAGAATTCCCCAGCCAGTACTGTCCGAGGGCATGAAAATGGCTTTCAGAATACATGTCTGGTATATACTGAATTCCACTAGCTTTTCATAATGTTTAGTTAGAAACAGAATCTACTAAAACTAGGCTTTAACCTAAGAGTTGTTTTTATATGTTACTCTTTACTTTGAAGTGATGTGATTCAGATACAGATTGAACTGTACCTAAAATTGCATAATTGAGGAATAAGCCCCCATTCTAGGAATACATTTTTCTGTTCAGATGGTTTTGTAACAGTGACACTGACACCATTTGTTCTTTTGGATTCTGAACCTGCAAACAGAGATGTTTTCAACCTGAGGCTACTGACAATATACTTAAAATGGGGCTAAGCCTGCATTATGTTTGTAGAAAATGAGCCTGAACAGATTTTCTTCCTAAACCACCACTGTGACAGTTGGAGGAAAATCACTCACCCTTTCCTTTTCGTTGGGAGCAAGATAATATAGGAGATTACTTTACACGTCCAGCGAATGAAACTTTCAGCACACAACTTTTGAAATAATTCATGATTGTAATCCAGCCTGTCAGAGGATAATATATTCACAGATCATTGATTGTTCACTCAATATACAGTGATACATTTCCTTTTTTCTTTTCAGCCCTGTGATTTAATACTGGCAGCTGTCTTTCACACAGATTTGGAAACTTTAATATGAGAAATATTTTCAAACTGGACAAGAGGTGGGTTTCAGTTGACAAATTCCCATGATGTTGGCTTTATATCAGACTGTGCATTAGGAAATTATCTCCAGCCAAATTCTTACCAACAGAATTACATCATGAATCAGCGCAGCAATGATTTAATGTTAAAAATCCAGGAAACAATTTTTTAAAAAAATTGCATGCAAGATAAATAACTTTAAATCAAAATGTTATATTATCTTCCTATAATTCCTGTCAAATTCAAAGTTTGTATTAATTAATTTTGAGGTATTTTTATCTTAATTTTGTTTATTGATTATGATGATTGATTATGTTCCATCAAATCAGTGTCAACTCTTAGCTATGACCACATAGATAGATTTTGTTAATGGTGATCAGTCCCCAATCTGGTCCTTCAGCTCTTCCATCAGTGCACCCACCGCCATTGTAACTGAGTCCATCCACATTACTGTTGGCCATTCTCTTCTTCTCTTTCCTTCCACCTTTCCCAGCATGACAGACTTCTCTAGAGAGCGAATGTCCCCAAAGTATGATAAATTAAGCCTGGTCATTTGTGTCTTGAGTGAGAACTTTGGGTTGCTTTGTTCAATGATCCATTTGCTTGTTTTGTTGGCTAACTGTGGTATTCTCAGGAGTCTTCTCCAAACGATTTTGCTTATAAGAATCCTCTGTTAGAATTCCATTAATTCACTTATTCATACAATTATATGGACATGTTTATCCCATCTAACCTTTATGCTGTTCTAATTTTGCATCACTACTCTTATTTCTTCCCCTATATTCATCTTTAATACCATATGGCCAAGGAGCCTAGTGCAGTGCCAGTATGCCCACAGACACCTTCCTTGGTATCCACTAAGCTTTAAGCCCCACCTGATTTTATATATTTTAAGATTCTTTCAGGTGAATAAAAATTACACCGAAGCTAGCCTGTTGAGAAGCAAAGTACTAGCCTCAAGCATACTTCTAGGCTTGATACATACAGTACCTTGGAAGCATTCTTATTACTCCATGTATCTGGATAGGAGAAATTCCCTAGGATAATTAGGGAATCCTAGTGGAGGTACAGTTTAGTTCTTTGCACAGCTGTTATACAAACTGTGCTAGCTTTTCAAAAAGGTTCTTAATGCTAGGTCGATTGCCTTCACAGGCATTTTTATTACTGTTGTTATTTTTTTCAGCTGTGTCCCACCTTTCCAGCCCTAGGATACTCAAGACAACTAAATAGTACAGTATATCTATGTTTATGCTTTGAAACTCAGATAAGAAATACAGAAGCAACAGCTACGATTTATTACTAATCCAGTTTAAAAAGCCTGGCTGTATAGAAAAATCTGGACTCTTTTCCTAAAGGCAGAGATGTGTGTTACACAGCTCAGGAGCAACACGTGAAAACGAAGTTTCTGAAATTGGCAAGATCTTTCACTGTCAGCTTTAGTGCTTGGACTCGTTCATGCTGGAGCAAGCAATCCCTCTAGTAGTGAGGCAATAAGACTGCAAGGGTTAGAACCAACATTATGAACTGAATTGGCAGTAATCTGTACGTTTCTTTCAACTCAGGCCTAATGTGAATCTTGCAGGGTCAGGTTGTTGTTGTTGTTGTTGTTGTTATTATTATTATTATTGCCTTAACTAGGTTTTGGTGCCATTAATTCATTAGAGAAAGCTTTTGGGATATACAGGTAATCAAGGGTTATCACCAGAGCTTCCAGGAAACAGAAAATCCTTGAACTCATCTTTGAGTCATGATTAAATACAAAGAGTTAAAGCCCAATTCTTTCCTAAGCCTTGTTATTGGAAAAGCACCAAACGTCATTCTTGCAGAACTTTCATACATGGTGAGAGATCTTTGGCTTTTGGATCAATTCCAGGGTACAAAGAGTAACGTAAAGCCTAGCCCCAGAGCAAAGGCACTCTCACTTTTTGACCTAGCTTTTAGTTGTTGTAGCGGGGTGGGGGTGGGTGGGGAGAGGCGTACGGTATTGAAACAGCTGCCAGAACTATTAAGAGCAAATGAAGCCAGTATTTTGCATGTAAGAAATTATACTGAGACTGGAGCAGTAAACTATATCTCGTATTTTAATTAGTTCTTTTTTTTTCTGTAGGGTTTCCTGTTATTCTCCACTTTAATTTAAAATCTCCATGTTACTTGCTGGGTGAAAATTGCAAATGGAAATAAGCTCTACACAACATGCCTATTATTTTATTTTCTAAATAGAAAATTGCATTTGAGATTTAAATTACTGGATATGTCTTGCACACATTTTGTCTCTAAACCAATTATACATAGCATATCACTACATCTGAAATATTCAGCTAAACTCCTATATTCTTCACAAGTGAGGTGCTGAAAAGTTCAGCCTGCCCTATGTAAATGTTTTAAATAGAATCTCTTAAGCTGATTGGAAGGAGATTTAAAACAAAGGAAAAGAAACACCTCTTGACTCCTTGCATATTTAACCTGTGGAATTCATTACCGGAAGAGGTGGTGATGGCCACTAATTTGAATGGCTTTAAAGGCGGGTTGGATAAATTAATGGAGGACAGATCACTTTGTGGACTATTCCTATTAGAGCTTGAAAATTATTTGCCAGAAGTACTTTGGAGTTTGCTTGAGCATAACAGCTTAAATCTTTGCTATTCAGGAAAACAGCCCATTTGTTTCAAGCTTCTGCATGAGATTAAAAAATTGTGAACTATCAGTGTGATCTACAGTACTGCTAAAAAAACAAATGCTATTTTGGAGTATATTAATAGGGGCATAGAGTCCAGATCACAGGAAGTAACTGGCTCTGTCTTTCTTGATTGATTGATTGATTGATTATTGCCATCAAGTCAGTGACAACCCTTAGCAACCACAGAGAGAGATTTTTTTCCAGGAGGATTTGCCCCTAATCTGATCCTTCAGATCTTCCAATGGTGCACCCATTGCCACTTTAATTGAGTTCATCCACCTTGCTGCTGGTTGTCCTCTTCTCCTTCCTTCTATCCTTTCCAGCATTATAAACTTCTCCAGACAGCTATGTCTTTGCATAATGTGTCCCAATTGGATAATTTGAGCCTGGTCATTTGTGCTTCAAGTGAGAATTCTGGGTTGATTTGTTTGATGATCCATTTGTTTGTTGTCTTGGCTGTGCACAATATTCTGGAATGAGGTTTTCCCTGAGATTTGAAAGCCCCCCACCCTACTGGTGGTTCTTTGTTGTTGTTTATTCGTTTAGTCGCTTCCGACTCTTCGTGACTTCATGGACCAGCCCACGCCAGAGCTTCCTGTCGGTCGTCAACATCCCCAGCTCCCCCAGGGACGAGTCCGTCACCTCTAGAATATCATCCATCCATCTTGCCCTTGGTCGGCCCCTCTTCCTTTTGCCTTCCACTCTCCCTAGCATCAGCATCTTCTCCAGGGTGTCCTGTCTTCTCATTATGTGGCCAAAGTATTTCAGTTTTGCCTTTAATATCATTCCCTCCAGTGAGCAGTCTGGCTTGATTTCCTGGAGGATGGACTGGTTGGATCTTCTTGCAGTCCAAGGCACTCTCAGAATTTTCCTCCAACACCACAGTTCAAAAGCATCGATCTTCCTTCGCTCAGCCTTCCTTATGGTCCAGCTCTCGCAGCCATATGTTACTACAGGGAACACCATTGCTTTAACTATGCGGGCCTTTGTTGTCAGTGTGATGTCTCTGCTCTTAACTATTTTATCGAGATTTGTCATTGCTTTTCTTCCAAGTATTAAGCGTCTTCTGATTTCCTGACTGCAGTCAGCATCTGCAGTAATCTTTGCACCTAGGAATACAAAGTCTTTCACTGCTTCTACATTTTCTCCCTCTATTTGCCAGTTATCAATCAAGCTGGTTGCCATAATCTTGGTTTTTTTGAGGTTTAGCTGCAAACCAGCTTTTGCACTTTCTTCTTTCACCTTCATCATAAGGCTCCTCAGTTCCTCTTCACTTTCAGCCATCAAAGTGGTATCATCTGCATATCTGAGATTGTTAATGTTTCTTCCAGAGATTTTAACTCCAGCCTTGGATTCCTCAAGCCCAGCTTGTCGCATGATGTGTTCTGCATACAAGTTGAATAGGTAGGGTGAGAGTATACAGCCCTGCCGTACTCCTTTCCCAATCTTAAACCAGTCCGTTGTTCCGTGGTCTGTTCTTACTGTTGCTACTTGGTCGTTATACAGATTCTTCAGGAGGCATACAAGATGACTTGGTATCCCCATACCACTAAGAACTTGCCACAATTTGTTATGGTCCACACAGTCAAAGGCTTTAGAATAGTCAATAAAACAGAAATAGATGTTTTTCTGAAACTCCCTGGCTTTTTCCATTATCCAGCGGATATTGGCAATTTGGTCTCTAGTTCCTCTGCCTTTTCTAAACCCAGCTTGTACATCTGGCAATTCTCGCTCCATGAACTGTTGAAGTCTACCTTGCAGGATCTTGAGCATTACCTTACTGGCATGTGAAATGAGTGCCACTGTTCGATAGTTTGAACATTCTTTAGTGTTTCCCTTTTTTGGTATGGGGATATAAGTTGATTTTTTCCAGTCTGATGGCCATTCTTGTGTTTTCCAAATTTGCTGGCATACAGCATGCATTACCTTGACAGCATCATCTTGCAAGATTTTGAACAGTTCAACTGGGATGCCGTCGTCTCCTGTTGCCTTGTTATTAGCAATGCTTCTTAAGGCCCACTCAACCTCACTCTTCAGGATGTCTGGCTCTAGCTCACCGACCACACCGTCAAAGCTATCCCCGATATTGTTATCCTTCCTATACAGGTCTTCTGTATATTCTTGCCACCTTTTCTTGATCTCTTCTTCTTCTGTTAGGTCCTTGCCATCTTTGTTTTTGATCATACCCATTTTGGCCTGGAATTTACCTCCAATGTTTCTAATTTTCTGGAAGAGGTCTCTTGTCCTTCCTATTCTATTGTCTTCTTCCACTTCCGCGCATTGCTTGTTTAAAAATAATTCCTTATCTCTTCTGGCTAACCTCTGGAATTTTGCATTTAATTGGGCATATCTCCCCCTATCACTGTTGCCTTTTGCTTTCCTTCTTTCTTGGGCTACTTCTAGTGTCTCAGCAGACAGCCATTTTGCCTTCTTGGTTTTCTCTTTCTTTGGGATGTATTTTGTTGCCGCCTCCTGAACAATGCTGCCAACTTCTGTCCAGAGTTCTTCCGGGACCCTATCTACTAAGTCCAGTCCCTTAAATCTATTCTTCACCTCCACTGCATACTCCTTAGGAATATTAGTGAGCTCATATCTAGCTGATCTGTGGGTCTTCCCTAATCTCTACTTTTACTAAAAATGATGCTCTAAATTATCAGTTTCACCCAAAGGAAATAAGAAATTTCCACAAAGCTTCTTCAAGTCTTTCTTATAGAAAACACACACACACACACACGCACACGTGTTACTTTATTACACAGAAAATCCTTCCTGTTGCCCCAGCAGGTAAAGTGGTTTGACAGAAGTCCAGGAGCTGTGCTCAGCATGCTTTCCCAATTTTGTTTTATAAAACTGAGATGAACAGTGCATCACAACTAACAAGCTGAGTGAAACATTCCTTCTTGTTAGAAATTATGTGTTCTCAGAAACCTATGAGTGGGCTTGTATTTCTGGGTAGTTTTCCCTCCAGACAATTACTCCTCCACAGTGACATCTTTGAAAATATGTTCTCTGCAGAGCTGAAATATTAACTTCGTTAGTTACAGAATGAACATGTACAAAGCTTTGTAATGACAGCTGCCTGATCTTTTCCTGTGCAATTTCATATAAGTGGTGCATTTTGCTTCTGCATTTAACAATTTGCCCTTCTTCAAGTTCACTCACCATCTTTTAGGCATTACCTGCAATGGCATCAGAGAGGTTCCATGGCATGACCTCTCTCAAGATCAGCCCAGCTTGTCCCTTGAACTTTTGATTAACATTCCACTGAGCTTAATGAGCTTAGGAGCAGATGGAGCTACAGAGTATGGAGATACCTCACTGAATAATTCAAATGTGAGCATTCATGACATCATCAAACATGTGTCCCCTTTTAAATCAACCTAACCTGTATTCAGCAAGGACAGTCAAGATGAGAAAATTAAATGTTTCTGCATAGCAATTGAGCTATTATATTGAGGGGCCAGAAAATGTAAGAGCTTTGCATTTACAAATGCATTCATTCATCCATCCAGATTAGGTATATGTAGAGGAGGCCTATACTAAAATTAATCATAGTCAGCCAAGTCAGCCAAGTAGTGAGTTATTTCATCAGTATTTTGGGTAACTAAGATCTAAATAATTCATATTCACTTAAATATTAAAAATTGGCAAATACTATGATAGGCTTTAGTGATGCTTCTAAAAGTTATTGTGACTGTACATTTGGTGTTCCACAGAGAATTTCTTTACAGTGGGCCTCTCCAAATTGTCTTTTTTTAATGGATTAAGCCAATTATGTGCCTTCTGATGAAAGTGGTTCTAAGCAGTGGATAACTTCTATGCCAAGAAATAAAGCAAAAACAATGAACGTATTGAGCTCCTACGTTTAATGTGGCAGCTCATTCATTTCAGTTATGTAAGAAATGGCTATCAAGCCCCAGGTGGGGTCAGGCAATGGATTAGTTTAGGACAAGCAAATCCTAAGGGTTTTTTCCCCCAAGCTAAAGGCTGCCTTTGGCTTTTAAATAACATACCAGAGGCTGTGTGCCAAAAAGCGAGCAAGGCCAGGAAAAAGAAATAGATGGGGTCATGGCAGCAATTCAACTTTCATTAAAATGAAATGGAATTAATTAAATATAGTTAATATGATTATCCCCATGTATTTAATAATTTTCCCTTTGGTCCAAAGTGCCTTCAGGGAGAGGCATGAGAAAGTGGGTCAGAAAAGTCAAGATGTTGGCGAGAACCATGCAATCCAAGCCCAACCTGTTTTTCTTGCATTAAAAGCTGCAGTTCAGCAAACAGCAGAGCCGGGAAGAAATCATGTCAACATAAAGCATTTGAACTCTAGCAGATACTCTCAGTCACATTAACAGTGTTAATCTTCTTCTCTTCATTGTCCATGTTAACTTTATAACTGTACTCAGACATTTAGCAACAGCTTCTTCCAAGAGTGATGGGACACTCTGAGCTTCTCAGTTATGGCCCTCACTTTATGGAAGAGCATACCCCCTGGAGTTCATTCAGTCCCCACCCAGTTGGTTTTTCATGAAGCAATAAAACTGGTTTTGTCTGGAGGGAAGTTTGGTCCCCAGCGGTGCTGTGGGCTCTTTTGTTTCATTTTACTGGATTTTGCATTTTGGTTTATATCTTTTGGCTTACTTGGAAGCTAGGGGTTTTATTGAGAGGGTTTGAGGGATGAATATGATATTTTAATGTTTTTATTGCATTTTATCATTGTAGATTGCCTGGGATTGTTTGATTGGGTGGTACACTGCCCAGAGTCCCCCAATGGGAGGAGATGGGTGGGGACAAATTGGATAGATAAATAGATAAATAAATAAATAAATAAATAAATAAATACACACTTTTTTGTTCTCAGTGATGTTGTACCAGGTAGCCAGACTGAAAATGGCTGTCACCAGGAGCAGTCAGGCAATTTGTACTGATTGGGCACATCAGAGGTGTGGCTAGCCGACATAGCATGGGGGTGGTGTTTCCTTGAATTGTCCTGTTCTCCTTACTCCCACTGAGCCAATATATGAATGAAGAGCCAGCATGGGTTATTTGTATCTCTTTCTTAGGGAATTTTATGTCTGGGACTTATCTGTTGTAAAAGAAAAGAAGCAGTTAGGTGCTTGTGATCCCTTGCCACGATAGTAAACTTGCCTACAACAAAACAAGGCTATAAGTCAATAGTGGAATTTGCCCTGTGTGTGTTGAATATAAGGTTCAGGTCGCCTGAATCCAAAGAACCCTTGTGGCAAGGCTGGGAATGACTTTTTGCCGGCAGTTAGTATAAACAATCTAGTGCTGGGAGGGTCACTGGGTTGGCTTTGGTTGAGCCTTCCCTTTATGCCTGCTAGTCGACACTGCAAGATTCATGCAACAGCTCCTGTGAAAGTCAACTACAGGCTTGGCTTTGTCATCATATTCAAAAGGAGGTAATGAACAAAAAGATAGATGAAATGCTTAACAGGATTAATTTTCACATGATTTGAGTTTATTTCTTTAATTTCTGTCCAAATTCATCCCTTGGGCTCAGAGGGGGCTACGGAGGTTATTCTTAAATGTGAGTAGCTCTATTCAGTGTGGACTTACAAGCTCATGCTATGAAAAACGTTGGGATGGGAGGAGGGGAAGACTGTGACACTATGCTCTAAAAACAAATGAAACACTAATATAACAACACAAAGAATGGCCCCCTAAGCCCTTTCAAAGTGCAGGCTTCAGTCCTGGCAGCTGCCTGCTAACTGGTTGTTTGTTAAGGAAAGTGGGAAGGGTGACAGTTTTTCTGAGGCTTCACATAAGGGACTGATGGCTGTTTGCAACTAAGCTCCCTACTCTATAGCCAATCCTCTGGCAAAGATGCTTTTCAATTTATTTCATTTAGTAAAAGTATATTTATCAGGCCGTGCAACTCTTCAAAAGGGTCCTTGGTCAGTTGTTCAAAAGAAGTGCTGCTTCAACTGAACCTATAATGCAGACTAGTGCTCCACTTGTAACCAGTGGAATAGTGTGACTTCCCAGTCCAGCAACTGTGGGTTTTGCACATGCACAGGGAATGTCTATGTGCACAGCACATGTGTCAAAGCCAGGGCTGGCGAGAGAGAGCGAAGTGTCTCAAATAGGACCTCATCCAAGTGGATTGCCCAGACCTTTGTTTGGCTTTCATTCTTTTTTCAGATTCTTTTGACAAGAATGAAAAAAATAAATAAATGGGAAGCTGGCACAGTGAAGAGCCAAGCATCAACTCTAGTGCCAGTCACGCCTCTGGGCCCTCTGTAGGTTGCAGAGACATTCTACTAAACAAAATTAGGGTGATGTCCTGACCTAGTTATTATCTGGGAAATTAGCCTACCTGCCCAGAAATATGCAAAGCTAAGTTAGGGAATAATAGGAAAAGTAGGGGCACAGATGAGATGCCAAGGCGCAATGTCAGCAGCTGGCCTTCTGATTAATGGTTGTTTTAAAACATGGCAGCAAGTTTATGATAGCATCTACAACATTCATTCATTGATTTATTTGATTTATTTATTTGATTTATATAGCAGCCCATCTTACTTTTACCTGACTCTAGGTAGCTTACAATAAAACAAATAAAAACACAAAATACATGATACATAATATAAATGTATATATTATGTATATATAAATGTATATATTATAAAAATAAAAACACAAAAATAAAAAATGTATCCTTAATTCTAAAGTTGCCCTTTGCACAGAAAGGTCAGCCATCCCTGATTTAAGCCAGCACATTTTCTCTTTCCTGGTGTTACCACTGCTTAGCTTGAACATCTTCTACAAAACCTTTTATGAGGCATCTGCCTTGTCACAAGAGTTAAAAGACCAAACAGTGCCAAGACTCTGCTGCACATTCTTTATAAAACAGGATACCAGAAAGCGCAGATTAGTTCCATCAGAATTGTTCCTTTTATTTTTGTTCTGTGTTTTTATGCTTGTACTTTCGCTCACCTGAAAGTGCAGGCAAGGCTTTTTATGCTTTATTGTCATCTCATAATGCCAGTCTTTATAGCTTAAGAAACTCCATTGGTTCCTTTGGCATGTTTTTTTAGCCTTACCCCTGGGCTAGCAGGAAATGAGCCCAACAAATTTCTGTCACTTTTGTGCCACTGAGCTTGTTTCCTTTCCATAAGAGAGCTCATGATTTCTCAGTATTTTAAGGCACATTATCTTCCAGTCTCCAGTCTCAGTAGCTTTATTAATAACTACATTTTCACATCACTGCACACATGACATCAGAACACAACAATACAGTATAAGAAGGGCCAAGGTGGCTCAGAATCAAGATCCAGCTAGTCCTTTCCTCTGTTCCCACAGGTGCTGTGGGTTCTTCCACAGATGCTGAGGAATATTCCAGAAGCAGGAAGGACGCTCAGCAGCAGTGCACTTTTCCATATGACCCACATGAAACATATGTTGAGAGACATACTGCCTTGATCATGGAAGTAACATACAATAACACAGCACCATTACCATTTCTGTTACCCAGTCCTTCCAAGGAGTTTTGAAGTCATCTGTGTCATGGGCTTCATTCCTACTAACCTTAGAAACTGAAAACAGGTAGAAAGACAGATAGAAAACAAAAAAAGATAAATTCTCCCAAGGTCAAGCTCTACTCCTGGTGACTTTATGGAGACATTATTATTACTTTGAATGATACAGAAGTGCTTTGCTATTGCCTTCTGCTGGGTTCTTTGTTAACCTTCTAATCTAGCCTACAGTCCTAATAGGTTTGGTGATCTTCCTTCCAAGTAGTAACCAAATTTGACCCTTAGCTTTTCATGATTAGTAAAGGTCAGGGGAGTGTGACACTTGCCCATCAATAAAACAAAAATCCTCTCATCCTCATGGCACAAAGGGGGGGTGGGGAATGGCTGGCTGAGCCCAAACAAACAGTCAGCTTGGCTGCCTAAGGATGAAAAGTTGTCTGAGGCACCATCAACAGACTGGTGTATATGCTGTTATGTGGAAGGCAGTTAAGTAGATACTGAAGGAAATGGCTTTCTTGAGCCCATCTACTCACTCTCCTCAATAATTTTGTGTCATTAGTCAAACTAGTTAACAGATAATGAAAAACCACACCATTGGACCATCTCAAATGTAAGTCTACATGTTCTCCCAGTATTTGCATACCACTGAATGTGAAAGTAGCCCAGTGCAAGAACTTTTCTTCACACATCGAAATGGTGAAATAATTCCCTCAAGAACACTGTTTTGAATTGGGATATATATGATATGTACCCATGATTCTGAGCTACTGCTCAGAGGTATGGGCAGCTTTCCCAATGCCTTTGTTTGTTTGTTTACTGGATTTATGGCCATGCTTCTGATCTCATTGCCTTGCTTGCAAGAGGCTAAGCACATGATTAACTTGGCACCATTCTCTCAAATTAAGAGTTTAACGATCATAAAATGTATTGTCCATTTCATTCTCAATGTAGGATAGAGTATGTGTTCCTTTTGTTTCATATGTCTTTGTTTCTTAAATTCTCTCATGGGCTTTTATCCCACTAAAAATAGGTTCTAAAAACCTTTTATCCCACTAAAAATAGGTTGAAAGCAATGAGTTTTGCCAAGTGGTTATTCTGTTCTAGCTCTGTTTTCTATCTTTCCCATTTTATATTGTTTCTATCCCACAATTTCTTGGATAATAAGCGATGTAACCTCAAAGTGACCTCACTATAGCAAGATCAATTAAAAGTATAATAAAACTGCAGATAGCAAAATAGTAAAACAGTGGAAGCAGTTTGAAAAACAGCATAAAAACAAATAAATCCAAGTAAATCTTAACTGAAAATTGCCTGCTTGATAAAACTGCTCATTTGAACCTGGACAATGGGAGAGAGCCAATAATATCTTTTTGAATAAATTGCTTTCTAATCCACAAGCCAGTTGTTTCATTATATTTATGGCTGATTCAGATAGTAAAAACTCTTTGCTAAATAGTAATAATAATAAAATAATAAATAAACAAACAACAACAACAATAAAAAAGACCCCTGTCTGAAACTTGTCCTGTTCAGACTATGAGGCGGCCAGACAGAATTATTATCGAAACTCTTTATTTAAAACACTATTTATAGTAATAAAGTCCTGGTGAATAATAAGGCAAGGCCGTTCCAATAAAGACCAGCCAGGCAATGATGGAAGAACAGGCAAGGCTGCAGGATCAGGCTGTGGCAGAACAGCAGGGCAGAATTCAGCTAACTCGCTGATCACAGCTGTTGGGCTTGATGAAGCTAGAGTGCGAGGCAAGGCAGAAGCTGGAGGCAAGGACCTGTGAGCTGGCACACAGATGGGACTGAGCTGGCACGTGGAGGCTAAATGAGACTGAACTGGAACCACTGGACAAGATGTGGCTCTGGAGGCTAGGCGGGACTGGGCTGAAGAGTCAAGGCAATGCTGACCTCCAGAAGCAAGGCTGGGCTGGACTGGAGAGTCTGGGCAACGCTGGTCTCTAGAAGCAAGGCTGGGCTGGACTGGAGAGTCTGGGCAACGCTGGTCTCTAGAAGCAAGGCTGGGCTGGACTGGAGAGTCTGGGCAACGCTGGTCTCTAGAAGCAAGGCTGGGCTGGACTGGAGAGTCTGGGCAATGCTGGTCTCTAGAAGCAAGGCTGGGCTGGGCTGGACTGGAGAGTCTGGGCAACGCTGGTCTCTAGAAGCAAGGCTGGGCTGGACTGGAGAGTCTGGGCAACGCTGATCTCTAGAAGCAAGGCTGGGCTGGACTGGAGAGTCTGGGCAACGCTGATCTCTAGAAGCAAGGCTGGGCTGGGCTGGAGAGTCTGGGCAATGCTGGTCTCTAGAAGCAAGGCTGGGCTGGGCTGGAGAGTCTGGGCAATGCTGGTCTCTAGAAGCAAGGCTGGGCTGGACTGGGCTGGAGAGTCTGGGCAACGCTGGTCTCTAGAAGCAAGGCTGGGCTGGACTGGAGAGTCTGGGCAACGCTGGTCTCTAGAAGCAAGGCTGGGCTGGACTGGAGAGTCTGGGCAACGCTGGTCTCTAGAAGCAAGGCTGGGCTGGACTGGAGAGTCTGGGCAACGCTGGTCTCTAGAAGCAAGGCTGGGCTGGACTGGAGAGTCTGGGCAACGCTGGTCTCTAGAAGCAAGGCTGGGCTGGACTGGACTGGAGAGTCTGGGCAACGCTGGTCTCTAGAAGCAAGGCTGGGCTGGACTGGAGAGTCTGGGCAACGCTGATCTCTAGAAGCAAGGCTGGGCTGGACTGGAGAGTCTGGGCAACGCTGATCTCTAGAAGCAAGGCTGGGCTGGACTGGAGAGTCTGGGCAACGCTGATCTCTAGAAGCAAGGCTGGGCTGGGCTGGACTGGAGAGTCTGGGCAACGCTGGTCTCTAGAAGCAAGGCTGGGCTGGACTGGAGAGTTTGGGCAACGCTGGTCTCTAGAAGCAAGGCTGGGCTGGGCTGGAGAGTCTGGGCAACGCTGGTCTCTAGAAGCAAGGCTGGGCTGGACTGGAGAGTCTGGACAACGCTGGTCTCTAGAAGCAAGGCTGGGCTGGGCTGGAGAGTCTGGGCAACGCTGGTCTCTAGAAGCAAGGCTGGGCTGGACTGGAGAGTCTGGGCAATGCTGGTCTCTAGAAGCAAGGCTGGGCTGGACTGGAGAGTCTGGGCAATGCTAATCTCAACATGGCGATGAGGTCTGGAGTGAGACACAAGGCTGTGCTCAGCAGGGACAGCAAGAGGAGGATCCTCTGGAGCAGCTTGTGCAGAAGGCAATTCTGCAGAGGTAGAAGACGCTGGCGCTGGTTCCACTCTGGCTACAGGCAAGGCATCCGATGCAGGTAAGGACTCGTCTGCAATGGCTGTAAGCTTGAAGAATCAGTTGTCTCCAGCAGCTTGCTCTTCATGCATCTGCCTTTTATGCTGATCCTTTGCACCCTGTTCCCTTCTGCAGCCAATCGGGCTGCCTTTTTCTTCACATACTTTTCTGCACGTCTTTCCTGCACGCTGATTGGTGGATTCAAAGTCTCCTCCGAAGTTTGGCCAATCAGCATCTCGAGCTTCTCCTGCTCTGCTGAGTCACTTCTAGGTTTTCCTGGGTTCTGCCTGGTAAGTTTTGGTTTCCCCTTCTGACTCAGAATAGGTTTCATTTTCTGAGTCAGAAGCTGGCTGAAACCTCACAAAACTCTAGAGCATGGCTGGCTGGGGAATTCTGGGAGTTGAAGTCCACACATCTGAAAGCTGCCAAGGTTGAGAAACACTGCTCTAGAGTAAATGTGTGAGCATCATTTCTAAAACATAACCTGCAACCAGCCAAAATATATGTGTATGTGTGTTTGTGCGCATGTGCATGTGCCTGTGTGTCTGCGTGTGTGTCTCACAAGATTTCAGAGGTATCATGTGATAACTGGTGAGATTTTGCAAAAGAAGCCACAATCTCATGTGATCTCATGCAAATTTCAAAATATATGAAATCTCACCATGTTTTATTGTTCTCTCTCGAGATTTGTAAGTTCTTGTGCAAGATCACTGAAAACATGTGAGATATAATGATTTCATGAAGTTTGGACCTATCAAGAAATGTCATATGCTTTTTTGATCCTCCAACCCTGAAAATGTTGCCAACTCCTAGATAATATGGTCTGATCTGGAATAGGGCAGCTTCCTATATTCCTCAGTTTTTAAGGCCTGGCTTGAAATAGCAGGAAAAAAAAATGGAGGAGGGTGTACAAAGCAGCAACCTTGTCTTCCATATGGTGGAAGTACAATGTGACTGTAATCCTAAGCACCCGAAAAACCGATGGGAGTGGCTCACTGAATGTGGAAAAGTTCAGGCTGCCAGATGAATTAAGTCATACTGACCATTGCTTAATGTTTCTCTGAGTTCTCTAAATTACCTTATCCTTGTCCAGTCTGTCACTTTAGCCCAGTGCTACCTACTCCGTTTAGCAGCTTCTCTATCAGACCTTAGGCATGGCTTTAAAAGCATCCGTTTATTTGGATTTGAGAATTTAGCAACTGAATCTATGACTTTTTGCAGACAAAACACATGCTTGACTAGTGAGATAGGTCCCTCCCCTCCGTGATATTGATACCATAATCAAATTTGCCTAAGCTGCAAGAAGGAAGTCTCTGTTGCCATAGAAACTTTATATGTATAAAAAAATCACTCAACATTTTATGTATCAGAATCTGGAAAAGTGCTTATCCTTCTGGGGTAGTGACATTTTTGTCATTCTTCCTCCACAATTATTTATATGGGCAATAAACCCATTTTTTTTTTTTTTTAAAAGGATGCATTATTCTCCACAGTAATTAAAATCTAAATATAAGGATTTCGGTTTTGTGATGGGATGGGATGGGATTAACTTTGCTTCACAGTAATTTTGTCTGGTCAGTCAAGAGATGAATAGGAAAAAAACAATGCCCTGGTTGCTAAGACACCTTGTGTTATGAGGAAAAACTATATATCCCTGATGGTTTTCTTAGTATATCCACAAGATAAATTTTGGACCTCTGGGGAACCCCCAGTAACAGCCAAGCACAGTGGCAGATATTTCATGGTATGCATCTATATTTAGACTGAGAAAGGATTCAAGCATAAGCATTTCTCAGCAAATCAGTTCATAAAACAGAGTTGAAAGGAAAATTTTGTATGTCAAAGTTTCTTTCAACTCCTTTTCCTGAAACAATTACTTGGCGTTTGAAGTTCTGGAGTGGGACAGATGGTACACTGTATGATTTTATTATATATTGTTTATTCGTTCGGTCGCTTCCGACTCTTCATGACTTCATGAAGAGAGCTTCCTGTTGGTCGTCAACACCCCCAGCTCCCCCAGGGATGAGTCCGTCACCTCTAGAAAATCATCTATCCATCTTGCCCTTGGTCGGCCCCTCTTCCTTTTGCCTTCCACTCTCCCTAGCATCAGCATCTTCTCCAGGGTGTCCTGTCTTCTCATTGTGTGGCCAAAGTATTTCAGTTTTGCCCTTAATATCATTCCCTCAAGTGAGCAGTCTGGCTTTATTTCCTGGAGGATGGACTGGTTTGATCTCCTTGCAGTCCAAGGCACTCTCAGAATTTTCCTCCAACACCACAGTTCCAAAGCATCTATCTTCCTTCTCTTAGCCTTCCTTATGGTCCAGCTCTCACAGCCATATGTTACTACGGGGAACACCATTGCTTTAACTATGCGGACCTTTGTTGTCAGTGTGATGTCTCTGCTCTTAAATATTTTATCGAGATTTGTCATTGCTCTTCTCCCAAGGATTAAGCGTCTTCTTATTTCCTGACTGCAGTCAGCATCTGCCATAATCTTTGCACCTAGAAATGCAAAGTCTTTCACTGCCTCTACGTTTTCTCCCTCTATTTGCCAGTTATCAATCAAGCTGGTTGCCATAATCTTGGTTTTGTTGAGGTTTAGCTGCAAGCCAGCTCTTGCACTTTCTTCTTTCACCTTCATCATAAGGCTCCTCAGTTCCTCTTCGCTTTCAGCCATCGAAGTGGTATCATCTGCATATCTGAGATTGTTAATGTTTCTTCCAGCGATTTTAACTCCAACCTTGGATTCCTCAAGCCCAGCATGTTGCATGATGTGTTCTGCATACAAGTTGAATAGGTAGAGTGAGAGTATACAGCCCTGCCGTACTCCTTTCCCAATCTTAAACCAGTCCGTTGTTCCGTGGTCTGTTCTTACTGTTGCTACTTGGTCATTATACAGATTCTTCAGGAGGCATACAAGATGACTTGGTATCCCCATACCGCTAAGAACTTGCCACAATTTGTTCTGGTCCACACAGTCAAAGGCTTTAGAATAGTCAATAAAACAGAAATAGATGTTTTTCTGAAACTCCCTGGCTTTTTCCATTATCCAGCAGATATTGGCAATTTGGTCCCTAGTTCCTCTGCCTTTTCTAAACCCAGCTTGTACATCTGGCAATTCTCGCTCCATGAATTGCTGAAGACTACCTTGCAGGATCTTGAGCGTTACCTTACTGGCATGTGAAATGAGTGCCACTGTTCGATAGTTTGAACATTCTTTAGTGTTTCCCTTTTTTGGTATGGGTATATAAGTTGATTTTTTCCAATCTCATGGCCATTCTTGTGTTTTCCAAATTTGCTGGCACATAGCATGCATTACCTTGACAACATCATCTCACAAGATTTTGCACAGTTCAGCTGGGATACCATCATCTTCTGCTGCCTTGTTATTAGCAATGCTTCTTAGGGCCCATTCAACCTCACTCTTCAGGATGTCTGGCTCTAGCTCACTGACCACAACGTCAAAGCTATCCCCGATATTGTTATCCTTCCTATACAGTCTTCCGTATATTCTTGCCACCTTTTCTTGATCTCTTCTTCTGTTAGGTCCTTGCCAACTTTGTTTTTGATCATACCCATTTTTGCCTGGAATTTACCTCCAATGGTTCTAATTTTCTGGAAGAGGTTTCTTGTCCTTCCTATTCTATTGTCTTCTTCCACTTCCGCGCATTGCTTGTTTAAAAATAATTCCTTATGTCTTTTGGGTAACCTCTGGAATTTTGCATTTAATTGGGCATATCTCCCCCTATCGCTGTTGCCTTTTGCTTTCCTTCTTTCTTGGGCTACTTCTAGTGTCTCAGCAGACAGCCATTTTGCCTTCTTGGTTTTCTCTTTCTTTGGGATGTATTTTGTTGCCATCTCCTGAACAATGTTGCAGCTTCTGTCCATAGTTCTTCCAGGACCCTATCTACTAAGTCCAGTCCCTTAAATCTATTCTTCACCTCCACTGCATATTCCTTAGGAATATTAGTGAGCTCATATCTAGCTGATCTGTGGGTCTTCCCTAATCTCTTTAGTCTGATCCTAAATTCTGCAATAAGAAATTCATGATCTGAAGTACAGTCAGCTCCAGGTCTTGTTTTTACCAACTGTATAGATGTCCACCACCTTTGGCTGCAAAGGATTTAGTCAATCTGATTTCGGTGTTGTCCATCTGGTGAAGTCCATGTATAAAGCCGTCTCTTAGGTTGTTGGAAGAGAGTGTTTGTTATACAGAGTGAGCTGTCTTGGCAAAATTCTATCAGCCTATGTCCTGCTTTGTTTTGTTCTCCCAGGCCATGCTTACCTGTAATTCCAGGTGTCATTTGACTGCCCACCTTAGCATTCCAGTCTCCTGTGATGAAAATAACCTCTCTTTTAGGCGTGTTGTCCAGTAGGTGCTGCAGATCCTCATAGAACTGCTCTACTTCAGCTTCTTCAGCATCTGTGGTTGGGGCGTATATTTGGATCACTGTGATGTTAGATGGCTTGCCCTGAATTCAAATTGAGATCATTCTATCATTTTTTGGATTGTATCCAAGCACTGCTTTAGCCACTTTACTATTAATTATGAAGGCTACTCCATTTCTTCTGTGGTCCTCTTGTCCACAGTAGTAGATCTGGTGGTCGTCTGATGTGAAGTGGCCCATTCCAGTCCATTTCAGTTCACTGACGCCCAAAATGTCTATCTTTAATCTTGACATCTCACCAATAACCACATCCAATTTGCTCTGGCTCATAGATCTTCCACTCCAGGTTCCAATGGTGTGTTGATCCTTAGAACATCGGATTTGCCGTTCACCACCAGCACCGTCGGCCGCTAGCTATCCTTTTGGCTTTGAGCTAGCTGCATGATCACATCTGGGGCTAGTTGAACTCATCCTCTGTTCCTCCCCAGTAGCATTTTGACCATCTTCCGACCTGGGGGTCTCATCTTCCGATGGTATACCGACATATCTCTGGTTGTATTGATCCATTTAGTTTTCACGGCAAGAATACTGGGGTGGGTTGCCATTACCTTCCCCTGGGATCACATTTGGTCTGACCTCTCTGTCATGACCTTCCCGTCTTGGTGGCCCTTCACGGTTTAGCTCATGGCATCATTGAGTTGCTCAAGCTCCAGCACCACGACAAGGTAACGATCCTTTGCTGAAGTTCATTATATATATACAGTATATATATATATATATATATACAGTGTGTCTGTGTGTGACTGTGTGTATGTATAATTTCCAGGATATTTTTTTTAAATGGTTTTTTTTCTATGAAGCTGCCTAAAAGAAAGGCAACTCCTCTATCACTTTACTGCATCCTTCCTCAACCTTTTGACCACAGAGGAACCCTTGAAATATTTTTCAGGCCTCAGGGAACCCCTGTACATTCAGGTTCAAATATAGGCCAGAAGTTACAAAATTATTACATTTGTTTCATGGGTAGGCCTGTACTTATGTATTAAGAGTGTTCTTAAACTGCCCGAATTTGAAATAATTTTTTAAATAAATTGTAATCTCCCAGGGAACTCCTAGTGACCTCTCGCGGAACCTAGCGGTCCATGGAACCCTGGCTGAGAAGCCCTGCTTTACTGTATGTGGCATGGGTTCCCTTGTGTTGTAAGTGAAATAGCTGTTTATCCAGCCACCTTTCCTACTTCAGTAAAGCTGAAAGTCTGATTAACATTGAGGTATGATTATAAACAGAATGGTATATATTGCTCTTTCTTGCTCTCCCCAAGTCTCGCGATTTCACCATCCATCAAAACGGCAGTGATGGGGGCAGCTGAGAGCGGTCTGATCACAAACCTCCTTTGATTTGCCATCCAATGACAGACTGAGCCATCCAGTGCTCCTGCAGCATTCCTCTTCCTCCCCAGGAAGATGCTTTATGCAGACGCACACCAAGGGGCATTAATTCCCTCCTCCTGTTTGGCAGGCAGCCATGTATTAAAGATAGAATTTTGTGGATTATGAAATCAGTACAGGCTAAGTTAGAGATCTCGCAGTGTGAATGAACTATTCTGCACTTAGCTACAGCCATAGATTCAAATCATCCTATTTTGGAATCATCCTAGACATTTTTTGTCGTACATGAATTTCACATCCCATCTCCTATCTATTAAATAATTAAATGTCTAGGCATGCTATATGCTGACATTTTCTGATTCCACCTAGATCCCAGAGTAATATTTTCCAAAGGCTTTTTTTTTTCCTGTTTCAGGAAATTTTATTCTGATATATAGAATCATCAGTCCAATAACCATGTTAGCGATGTTAGACATCTTTTAACTAATGCTTAATAACACCACTTTAAAAGTTAACAGTAAACCACATAAAACCAAAGATGACTTCCAGATTAAAATACAGGTTGTATATAATGATCTAATACAATGAGGGCTGTGTGTGAGAAGTCAGAAGTTACTTCTGCCCAAAGCTGTAAACCCTGCTTCCTCAAAAAGGTATGGTAGTTTGTCAATCCAGGGCTTTACTAAGGGGAGGGGAGGGAAATAAAATTCTTACTGTCTGTGCTTAATGAAGCCCTGCAAAAAGGGGACTAATAAGAGGGTTGATTCTAGTGGTAGGTTTTCAATCTGCCACAAGAAGAAATTAATTGAAAGCCAGAGAAAGGAGGATTTTGTTTTACTTGCTTCTGCACTTAGCACAGTGAATGAAGTTAAAGGAAGAGCCTACCCTTCTGTCCACTGGGCCTGAGCTTGAGGGAAGCCTTGTAAACCTGGCATCCATGTTTCATGGCCTTGCCCTGCCACAACATAAAGTCATGTCTCCAGATACAATCTCAATAATCAGGAGTTTGTGTCCTTCATGGGAGGCAACCACTGGAATAGAACATGATCCAAAATCACCCCTGCTAAATAATGATGAGATGCACTATCTTCCATTGAATAGCCAACTTTTCTTTTTCAAAATTAGCATAAGCTGATTTGGCCAATTTCAGTTTTCAGCTGAGAAAACAGTTTGTTGGTTCATTTGGTTGATTTCCTGAGTGAGAGTTGCATTGATCCCTAAGTTGGGAGCAAAACTGGGGAGGTCTATTCACTCAAGGAGTATACCCCTGAGGGGGGCATTGGAAACTGGACCGCAAGTCCTGGAAAGCTGCTCTTGCTTTGTTTGCCCATTTAACTTTATTGGGAGGACAGAGCTGCAAATCTACAGACGAAAGTAAGAGTGGCGAGGCCAGTAGACTGCCTTGACAGTATTCATTACCAGAAATGAGTATTAGTGGCATAAAGATGCTGCCTGAAACTGGGGCAAAACACACTGTGAATTTTTAAATATTATGGCCATTAAGCAAAACAATTCTTTGTCAGATTATTTCCACGTGGACATTGTAACATTTTAACTGACCTTCATAGGAAAGCAAAATAAGAAATTACACTTTAAATTTGGGGGTTACCTCTCTACAGGAGGCAAGCTCGTTGTCGTATTATACCACCTACAGTTCATCCAAGATATACCTGACATACCTTGAGCCCCTTTGATCCCTAGTATAGACTGCACAATAACCAATAATAGGGCCTCTGGTGAAAGAATGAGACATCTAAAGTTTTATGATTCATCCATCAGACTACATTAATTTTAGCAAGGATATTATTGCCTTTTTTTAGCCTCTTACATAAGAGTTTTCCTAGTTCCTGTATAAAATAGAAATATGCCCATTGAGCTTCAGAAACCAAGGCTCAAAACAAGCACTGCCACAGAAACTCATTAAGAATAATAGTCTAGGTGCTCAGTGACGGCGAGAACTGCAATTAGGCACAATTCGGCTCTTAGTTTGATATCTCAGCCAACTTCCTGAAGGCATCCAATTGTGAAAGGCTGCTATTGAGAATTCTTTTTTCTTTCCTTGCACCTTTTTCTTTTTTCTTTTCTTTCTTTTTCTTTAGATTTGTCTTTTACTTTATGTAAAATTCTTAATAAACATGAATAGAATGGAATGGAATAGAAATCTACTTCAATAATCATAGTCACCTGCAGGGGAACAAAAGTGTTTTCTCCCAAGTGCCTTGTGTTAGCCTGCATGTCACTCCTGTCTTAATCTGTTCTTCCATGCCAGCAGTGTTTGCCCTGCTCATGTTATAGCTGCAACCGTTCACTTTACAGCCACTTAAACCCTAACCTCCTCAGTAAGAAATTCTGGAATGATATGAGTCAGTGCCTGCTGAATGGGATTTAAATATATATAGTTCTCATGAGAACAGAAGACGGGTAAATGACAAAATGAGCATGTTGTAAACTCTTCATGGTGTTTCAGAATGTCAACTATCTGTCAGACAAACTGCAGACATTCTGAATCCGTTTGTGCATCTGGGTTTGAATCCACATTATCCAGAGGAAGAGACAGATGCTTTGGCTTACGTATGGAGGCAGGTCCTCACAAAGTCTCTCCTTCTACTAGATTGAGTAGTTTTATCTTCTGAAGTGAGGGGGAAGTTGGGAACCAAGGCCAGGAAGAGTAGCCTCAGAATTATCTGGATGGTAGCTTCTGGGATCATCTGGAGGAGGGATTAAGGCAGAGGGAAATCTGTTTCATGTTACAATTACCTCAAGAATAATAAATTAAAAGATGTAGCTAGCTGTAGCTATATATTACTTATGATAAATTTTCATTTTCTTTTCTGTGAGGTGTTAAGCCTAATTTATATCTCTGAGGTTTATTGTATCTATGCAAACTCAGCTATTGTATGTTTGATTTCTCTTGGATCTTTGAGCAGCAGAACTATTGCACGTTGTGACGTGTTCTAAGCTTGTATTTTCCTTTACAGGTACTCCCTGCTTACCGACCACTTGTTCAGCCACCGTTCAAACTTAAGACAGTGTGGAAAATAGAGACTTATGACTGATTCTTGAAGTTGCGGCTGTTGCAGTGTCCCTGCAGTCACATGGTCATGATTCAGGCGCTTGGCAACTGGCACACATTTACAAGAGTTGCAGCATCCTGCGGTCATGTGATCGCCAGTTGTGACCTTCACAGCCAGCTTCCAACAAGCAAAGTCAATGGGGAAGCCAGCAGGAAGTTGCAGTCATGTGACATTGTACTTAATGACCCACAATGATTTGCTTATCTATCACAACCAGAATTGATAGAACTGATATCATAAGTTGACATGTTCACATGATGTTGCACTTAATGACCATGCTGCTTAGCAACAGAGTTGCCAGTCCCTATTGTGGTCAGTAAGTGAGAACTTCCTGTATTCATTTTTATGAAAGATTCCTTGAAAAAGTGCAATTTGTGATTTTAGTAGAATCATATTTTTTACAGTATATCATCCACCACTGATAATTTTTTCATATTGTTTACCTGAAGTTAAAAAGGCATTTTTACATCCCCTTTTTTCTTTTTCTTAATAAAGTCTATTTTAAATTATGCTCTTTGATATTAATCCAACCCCCAGAGAGTAGGCTGATTTCCCTAGTCACATGCCTAAAAACTTCAAGGCCAGGAACGTGGTGCTGTAGAATTTGCTTTCATGTTTATCTTCTTTTTCACCCCTGCCAGTAAGTTGTAGAAGGTGTTGGAGTTTCTCCAAGTTTAGTGGAGGATGCAGCCAGGTGGAAGATTCGTGGTAGCAGCAATAACTACCAAGCAGCTACATGGAGGCAGAAAGGTGGGCCCAAGAGTGTAAGCCCAGAAGGCTTCTGGGAAAGATTTCCACCTTTCACCACGCTCAGCCCTGCTGCTTCAATGTGTAACAATGTCATCACACAAAGTTGTGACTTAGTAATCAGTCACACAATTCTATTTCCTACCTCCTGTTTACAACTGTTTTGCCCCCTTGCTAGTTGGTCTGCCTCGAAACAAGGATGGTTTGTAAGAACAGAAAAGTATGGAAAGGCATTGTGAATGGCCTAAGTGTAAACTAGTTCAAGCTCTGTTTCCTTTTCTTTCTTCATCTCATGCCTTTAATTCTTTGTCTCACTATTTCTTACTCCATTTCTGCTCTCTGCATAAGGTTCTTTAACCCATAAGGGATAGTGTGATGTATATATGTAGACTCAAGAAAACCTGAAACAGATTGTTTGAAAATGCTACCTTTGCCAAAACAGGAGCATAAAGAATGTAATGTTGTAAGTTGTTATTACATGCAAGATGTTATCTAAGCACTGAGTTTGTGCTTAGATTTTTTTTCTGTTTGGAACTTTGAGGTTAAAAATGATTGTTACTATGGAAAGGAGTTCTCCCTAAACATGAAAAGCACTATGGGTAGTATTTGGAACAGCTTCCATCTCCATCCTCAGACACCAAACTCTATGAAAAGTCATGGGCTATTCCAGGGGGATCCCACACAGTTTTCAGCACCTTGACTGCTTATTAATTTTTCACACCATGTGCAGCAAATCAAGTGCCAATGAAATGAATGAATGAATGAATGAATGAATGAATGAATGAGGAAGATCCTGAGAAGCTGCAGGTGGTTTTAAAATATATATTTGTGGGGAAAGATTCTGCCAAGAAAATGTATAAACAAGGCTTTGCCTAGCAAATTCCCTGGAGGACAGCCAGCATTTGCTTGCATCAGAGAGTGGAAACCATGCGCACCAGTCACAAAGGCCTCCAGAAAGAGGGGGCAAAACAACCCCCTTTCTTCCTCTCTCTTTCTCCCTTTCTACCCCATTTGTTCCCATAGCCGATATGCTAACTCTCCTGTGTCCACCAGTTGTAATGGACCACAGCTACAATCCCCACCCAGCATGGCCATAATTGGAGCTGTAATCCAACACATGTGGAGAGAACCAGGTTGGAGAAGGTTTCTTTCCATTTGTGTCTTTATTGCTCCTCCCCTACAGACACACCTTCTCGTTCAGTACCAGTATCTCTGCCAGGCCTGCTTCAAGGTCCTTCTGTGCATCCTTCACCTGTTATAATCCCGGGTGCTCATATTCCTCCCTAGTTTTTAGCCACAGAAGGATGTGGGCTGCAGCTCCGATGGAGGACATGCACAAACATTTGGGTTCAGCTTGAAGCAAAGCAAGAACTCTCACAGGGCTTGACACCCCCACACCCCCTTGACATGCAGAGACACGGAGGGAGGGAAGGCCAGGGACACACTCTTAGCACCGAGAAGGGCGAACCGACTTGCTCCTGGTTCCCCCGAGTTGTGGGGCGGATCTAGCGAGGGCCACCTCCTCTGAGGCCTTCTCATTGGTTGCTCAGAGATTCCCGTGGCTCCTGGCCAGTCTGTTAAATGGGGCACTCATTAGAAAGCAAGACCAATTTCCAAACGCGTGGAGGGGAAAAGTGCTGGCCGAGAGCGCGTGCCGGCAGGCTGACTTGTGGAAGTGGTTCAACGGGCCGCAGGGAGGCGCGCTATTTGCTCGAGTGGCTTATTCCTTCCCCAGCACCTCACCGACGGCGCCCTGCTCCTGCCTGGGACGCGTGGACAGCGGGCGTCGCGTGGAGCTGCGGCGAGAAGAGGCGCCCCGCGGGGCTGAAAGGCCGAAGCTAGCCGCAGAGACTGTGGGGAGGCGGGAGCCTGGCCTGGGAGGGAGGGGGAGGAAGGCTCCATGATTGGCAAGGACGACAGAGTTCAGCCGCTGCTTTGCCAGCCTCCGGCCTCCAGCCTCCGCCGGCGGCTCTGAACATGGCTGGCCCCTCTCCTCCGCGTAAGTAACTGTCCCACGGGGCTGGGCTGGCGCACCTCCTCCCGCCCCTTTGCCGGGCGCAGGTGAGCGGCTCCATTGTGTGGCTGGACAGCACCTGAACCAGCTGGGCTGGGGTCAGTCGCCCGTATTGCCCTCCGGCCGACAACTCCTGCGGCCGCTGCGGATCAATCCCGGTGCGCCTGTCGGCCGACGCCCGCTCCTTTCTCTTTTGCTGCGGGGACGCGGCAGCACAGCCTCTCGCCCCCGTCAGCTGCGGTTGCTGCGGCTGCTGGCCTCCTCTCTTGCGTGGCTCGCTATTATCTGAGGCAGAGATTTCAGAATGCGAGAAAGCGCGCCGAGCAGGGCAGGGCAAAAGCAGGCTAATCTTAGTTTTAAGCCTTAATGCTCTGCTTCTTGGCTCGTGTGACAGAGCCGAAGGTGCTTGGTTCGGGCTTTATTAGCGATATCCGCCCTCGCGTCAATCCCGCCCTCCCGCCTTTCAGTCACAATATGGCTTTCCAGCGAGGAGCTGCAGTATGACTGAAGTGGGCAAAGGGGGCGGGGGAGGCGGCAGCCCTGGGCGGCTGGAAGAGGGCTGAGGAGGACCGAGCTCGCGAGCGTCTGGGGACTTCCAGGGCGAGGGTGTGTTCTGCAGGAGGGAGGCGGCCGGTGGAAGGAAAGCCGGCTGGGGAGCCGGGTTTCCCTGTGAAAAAGACTAGGGGGAAAGGGAGACTCGAGGGATAGCCGAGAGGGGCGGGGACGCTTTGGAAGGACCCTCGAGAGGCTGGGCTTCTATGGGGTGCGCCTCGGCGGCGGCGCCTGAAATTTGGGGGCCTCTGAACCGGCATTAGAAAGGCGGGGCAACCTGCATTTGAGTCGGACAATTCATCTCGGGGCGGAATTGCAGTCGCTTGGTTTCCCTTGAAGGCACCCACCCCACCGCTCCTGGAGAGGCTTCCGCGCCCTCAGTCTAACACTTCGAAGGACGAGGCCGCCGAAGGGCTTCTAGTTTAGCCCTCCGTTCCCCCCGGGGGTGGGGTGGGGCGGGTTGAGAGGGGAGGCGGTGAGGACAGTAGGAGGAGGGCAGGACCGGGCAAGAATTCGGATCTCCGGGGTGCCTTCGCGGGGAAGGGAGGGAGGGAGGGAGGGAGGGACGGGCAGAAGCTCCCGGGCAGGTGGCGGCCGCCTTCTTCGCCAGGTGAGTTGGGCAGCAACGTCAGACTCGAGCGCCTTTGCTTTTGTTTTGCCTCGCAGCTGCTTCGGCTGAGTTTCCGCACGAGGATGCACCGTGATGACTGCCACAAAGCGGGGACAGCATCTCGGGCGGCGCGAGCGGCACCATCTTTTCCAGCAGCCGCCGAAAGCTCGGTTGTAATGGAAACCGGGGGCGATGCCAGCTCAGCCCCTCCGCGGAGGGGAGGCGGCGGCGAGTTACCAACTGCTGGTGTAGCAGAAGCCGCCGGTCTCCAAGCGGCCGCCCCTCGCCCACTGGCTTCTGCGGGGGGAAAGGATATGAATATGGATGATGGGCCAGGCAGCGCCAGCCGAGGCGGCGGCGTGGACCCTGCTGCAGTGCCGAGAGGAGGCAGAACCGCGGCCCCCGCCCCCTTTCCCCGCGTGCCTTACGCCAAAGATCCCAAAACAGCCCACCAGCGCTTTCTCCGGAGGAGTGTGGTGGATTCCGATCAGGAGGAGCCCCCCTTTGAGCCCGCAGAGCCGGAGCAGCAGCCGCAGCCGCAGCCCAAGAAGATTCTCTTCCTGTCCAAAACCAGGCGGATAATCGCGGAGAGGGCGAAAGCGGGGCAGAGGCCCGTGGTGGTGGAAGAGACGCGGGTGGGAGAGGAGCCCGCCAGCCAGGTGAAGGGGGTGTCCGCCGAGAGCGTCTCGGCAGGTGACCAGGCAAAGGAGGGCGGCGGCAAGGAGGATGCTGGGAAAAAAGAGGTGCCCGAATCTTCCAAGGATCAGAGCAAGCTCAAGAAAGAGGAGGCCGAAGAGGAGGAGGAAGAGGCCGATATGAAAGCAGTGGCTACCTCCCTCGATGGCAGGTTTCTAAAGTTTGATATTGAACTTGGCAGAGGATCTTTCAAAACCGTCTATAAGGGGCTCGACACGGAAACGTGGGTTGAGGTTGCTTGGTGCGAACTTCAGGTAAGCTGCAGCAAATGTCTTGTCTGGGCTTAAATGCGGTAGGAGCTGGGGACGAAGTGCATATGTCATCTATGAAAGCTTTGCTGGAACAATCCCCACAGTTTACCACCCCCCCCCAGAGCTAACTATAGCTCAGTGTTTTCATTGGTTCCTATCCGCCCCCTCCATGAATACACGCACTGCCCCTAGGATTAACCCCTTCTGTTCTGGGCATTACTAAGGGCTAACTACTTCTCCAGGCTACTGGGACTAAAACATGCACACACAATCCTTGTTCTGTTTGTTATCAGCAAATTTTAGGAGGTCTGCTGAATGACAGGTCCTTTGAATAACTGTCATTTTATGCTGCTGTTCAGTACTATTCTGAATTCAACTCTGCTAAATTTAGCATGGCAACAGAGAAAATTAATTATTTCAGAGAAATAACTGCATTTATAATCTCATGCTGTGGTATATATGATATTTTTAAAGTGATAAATCCTATTCTTTATATAGTAGCAGGCTGTTTTATTTTAATTGTAGAATAAGCTACATATAGGATGACAGGCTTATACATGTTTGTTCAGAAGTCCTACGGAGGTAAGTAAATTTCCATACTTGAGTGAGGGATAAGTCCCAACGCACCATGGGTTTGTTTAGACTTGAATTAATTCAATTTTAAAATAGCCTGAATGAAGAAAATTGAATGTTGATGTTACTGGAAGTAGTCATGTCTATAAAGGGACTGGTTTATCATTTTTGCTTTAGACACAGTAGTGCCACTTTCTCTTGTTAAAAGCTTCTTTAGTTAGTTGGCAAAAGGAATTACTCATTAAACTTCTGCTGAAATGCTGGCTGATGTTTTATTTACTGAAGTTACGAAGCTGTGGAATAGAGGCTAATGTTCATGCTAAATTATATGAAAACATGAGAAGGTGATTACTTGAGCATCATTCTTCTTTTTGAAACTCTGGTGTGTTAATCTAGGCAATATTTCCTTATCATGATGAGAATTTCCTATACTGTTGTGGCAATATGTGTGTATATGTGATGAAGAAATCATTTGTCAGCTCTGTTTTGCTAACCCCATCTACCTATAATTACGAACTGGTCCCAAGATTACCATGAAAACAGGCTGGATTAATCACATTTCCAAGAGACTGTAAAAGCATCCTTGGGGAATTGTCTCACAACTGCTGTTTCTTCCTACACAATACACATCCTTCCTGCCTGATAAATTCCTATCTCAGTAGTAATTGCAAATACATTTTCTGTCCTTACAGATAATTATTCTTTTCTTGCCCCATTTACGTTTAGTAATTAGAACACTTGAAAGGACCAACTTCAAAACTAATTTGGCTGGCCCCAAATCTACAAAGTTCAGCCCTTGCATTGTCTGATTAAGAATGTTAACATAATTTTTTGTCTCTAAAGCATCTCCTTTGGAAATCGAATTATGGCCATGCTGCACATTATTCTTACAATTTTCTGACCCAGTTTGGAAGTAATGGTAAAACATAGTTTAGTAGTATGAGAAATGACTTGGATAAATTGTGGACTCCCTTGCACTTCACCATATCCACAAAAAGGACTCAAATGCATTTTACTGAAGATAAGAGGAGGTTGGTGCTGAGTATCTCATAAGCTACAGTATGAAGATGGGCACAATGGAGGAAAAGAAAGAAATACATGACTTTGAGATTCATCTGGGCTTGTTCTCACGTAATTTTGGTATATATAGTCTCTGTAGTTTTTTTGATTGATTTTGTATGATCAGGTTGGATTTGACTTCTAGCGACCACATCAATAGATTTTCTCCATGACAATCTATCCCTAATCTGTTCTTTGGGTCTCCCAATGATGCAGTCATCACCACTGTAACTGAGTCTGCCCACCTTGCTGCTGGTCATCCTCTTTTTCTCTTTCCTTCCACCATTCCCAGCATTGGAGCCTTTTCCAGAGAGCTGGGTCTTTGCATAATGGATCCGGATCTCTATAGTTAGAGCCAGTTAAATATTGTATGTATACGTGCGCATGAATGGTATAGTTCAATAAATTCAGTAATATTTCCACAGCTGTAGGCAGTTGAGTAACATTATTGCACTAGTGTTTGTCAGTTCCTCTAGTAAGCTGAAAGGGGTTGTATCCCTGTAGAATTTCTTGCAAGAGAAAGTACCTTATTTGAAAAAGGAGTAGCCAGTAGGTTATTGACAAGTAATGCTTGGCCTTGATTATTTGTGCTCAGAAACTGAGTCTACCCTTCCCTTAGCCCGTTTGGTACAGATAATCAGGCTAGACCCCGAAGGCACTTGGCAGCAGTGAAAGTCACTTTTATCCTTAAAAGTGAGGCTCCCAACTTTATTTTAACATGCCAGAGAATTTTAGAGAGTCACAAGGCCTGTCTCTACCCTCATAAAGTGTTGGACTCACCTTTTCTCTCTGCTGTATGCAGACAACTCAGAAGGACTCTCACTGTTCTTGATGTCTCACTATGTTAGAGCAGGCCTGCACAACTTGGGGAAGGGCCACTCTGATAAATTAAGAATAATTGTGGGCCACAAAGGAATACCTTGCTTGCCAACCAGCTGTTCTGAGGCTAGCAGAGTGGTGGCAGTGCTAGAGGAGGTTGAGCAGTGAGGCTGGGAGCTGCTGGAGGCACTCGGCAGTGTGTCTTTGGTGGTGGTGGTGAATTTATTGTCTTTTTAAAAAACGCTGACAGGGCACACAAGTCTGCTCGGCAGGCTGCTTGTTGCGTAGACCTGCATTAGAGGCAGGTGGCTCTCAGGAAGTGACTTATGACTAGATGCTGACCTCTTGGCAACTTCATTGGTAGACTTCGTGTGTCTCAGGAACACATGGAGCTAACAATATGATACCTTCCCATGAAAAGGAATTGAGGCAAGAAAATATCATTTTATTGGTTATATCATTGCATATGGATATCTATAAGTTTAGTGTGGATAGTGTGTAATAAAGCTTTAAATGTGTCATTGTAAATAATCTTTGTGTGTAATCACATTACAATTTTACTGAGTTGTGTTAAATACTGTAGGTTAGATATGCCCAAATAAATGTAATGTGTGAAGTGGGGTTTAAATTTCTGTTGTCTAATGCAATATAATTGGTAAAACAATGGTGCTACAGTATGTGTGTGTTCTGGCTTGAATGTATCATGTCTCAGCATAGGTACAATGTTTTATTTAAAATAAGGAAATAGCTAGCAGGCTATATTTAGATTTTGTATATAGCTGAGATACCCATTGTTAAGAGAATGTTCAGGAATTTTAAAAAGAGCTGTATTCCTTTTCTGGCTGACCCTTCTGTAACTATCCTTTTTAAAGAATAGTTAGAACATTTTTCCATGCATCTTACATGACCTTTGATGTTTTCCAGAATATTCTCTGTTGATAATTTTTGTTAAAAAATATCCTTTGCCTTTCCATTATAAATAGAGATGTTTATTTAAATAAAGATACTGAATTTATTTAAGAACAAAGATTTTACCATATGAATCTGTTTATGTGACCACTTTAAAATGTTATTTTTATGATATGCCAAAAATCTTTGAAAGAAAGATATGATACATTATTCAGTCATTTATCCATTTCTGAGGTTTTGTGACTTGACAGAAATTGTTTCTCTGTCAATAATTGCTTCTTTGAGTTCATGTAAGCTCTCAACTGATTGTATAAACTCTTCTGTCACTCTTTTTGAAAATTATCTTTGATTTTTCAGTGTTAGGGTCTTCTGATCTTGCATTCACATTATACAGTATGCCCAAAATATTTAAGTTTTAGCTTTATCAGTAATACTTCCAGTGATCAGTCCGGCTTTACTTCACCAAAAATTGAATGATTTGTTTGTGTTTGTGTGTGTGCTTATTACAATATAGTAACACTTTCTGAGAATAAGACTCTTTGGTCTTTGGGAGGATATATTAGGGACAAGAACTTGATCAGAACAATATATTGACCTGTAGAAAAAAGAATTCTACCCTTTCAAACCTTCCTGTTACAGGAATGAAATCTTTTGGAGTCCTTATTGTTCTGAATTTGGAGAGCAAAAATGTAGCATTGGATAATCATAGTATTAATCTTCTTGTTGGTCCATCAGCTCTGGAGTTAGCTTGATACAGTGGGTGGAGTTAAACAAGGGAAGCCCAAAAAGGATATTAAAGAAAAAGAGAGAAAGAGAAATGTTTTCCCCCTTGCCCCACAAATTAGGACTCCTATATCTAGGCTGCAAAAAATCCAGATAACCACTAGATGATGGCAAAGGGAGCTTTCTGTATCCTTCTGCTTTTATCTACTAGTTGTCTGGACTTTTGCAGCCCAAATATGGTAGCCCTAGGAAAAGACACCAACACAACTTTCTGTTGAATAGTAGCATTGCTCTGTAATTCTTGTAAACACTGCAGGGGCACCAGAGAATCCAAAGTTATACTTAATAGCATTGCACAGTGCTAATGCTGAGCAGCAACAGATGTTTAGGACTGTAGGCAGACAGTCATTTGACTGGAACACTGATGTCCATATTTAGGGATAAATCAAGTAACAGCAGATGCCTAAGGTGGTGCTTCTGTAGTGAGACTGGAACTGTGAGGGATAGTGAGGTCTCAAATGGTGAGTTTAAAGTGAAATCCTAAATAAAGTAGACCTTTCCTGAATCCAGTCAAAGGATCAGACTGATAAGAATATGGAGAGATAATTTTTTTTGGAATGTGAAATTAAAATTTTTGTAATAATTTTCTGTTGTGAGATGGAAATGACAAATGTGCTCCCAATAGTTTAGGAATCAAATGTTTCCATCTTTTGAAGGCATAATGTTAAGCAGATGAAAATATTTCAGCTCAGTACCCTAAAGATACCAAACAACTCTGGTTATTGATCTTTTGCTTTGCTTTAGTATGTGTCAGTTTTTCATTCATGAGGTAGATTTTTCTGAACATTTTCTGAATAATTCTATGAAAAGGTCTTCATGGTATGAAATTTAAGTATCGGCATACATTATTGTTTTTTTAAAGGAAGTGCTTGATTCCATCAAGCTACATTGATATTCATTTTTCGTTTTAAATGTTCTATTTTTAATTGTATGGACTCTACAATAGGGTTCACTTTTGTTATGTTTGCAATTAAAAGGGAGGGTCCATTGTTCACTAATAGTGCATTTACTGTACAGAAAGCCCATCTTTTCTAATCCGTAGCATTTCCAGGTAAAACTGGAAGGGACCTCAGCCTGAAATCCTGGAGAGCCGCTGCCAGTCAAAATACACAATACTGAGCTAGATAAAACAGTGGTCTGATACAATGTAAGGTAGCTTCTTTTCTCCTATATAATGGTAAACAAGAATTTTGGGCAATTCTGTTTTCCCAGCTTGGATGCTGTCTATTAGTCATTGCAGGCATTTCAATATAGATTTCATGGGCTCCCATTATTTTGCACCAATTTTACATTTTATACCAACTGGAACTTTTGGAAAGCTTTTAAAGACAGCATCATGAAGAGTATGCTGCAATTGCCAAGTCAAAGGGCAGATAATGGAATCAGCTTTCTGATAATTGAAATCCTAGCTTTGTACTATTCTGTAAAAAAAACAGCTATGGGCCTTGTCCCTTATGAAGTAGCCAGATTGGGTATTATTTTGTAACACAAATTAACATCTGTTCCATCAGTATTCTTTGTATATAAGTTTTCCCCCAAAAAATGTCCCAGCAACTGGTCATATAAAAGGTTGTGAAAAGCTAATGAAAGTGCATGGCTATAGACAAGGCTAGGTGTCAAGAAGCTGCACCAAAATTACAACTCTTTATCTAAAGATAGAACTGGGTGCATCTAAGCTTCCTACAGTAGTTTCTGCAGCTTTATGGCTGCACTGTTTGCCAAAGATCTCTAGAAGGGCATATTAAAACATAGTGAACACTTCCTTCTATATCACAAACCAGAGCCATTCCTCAATAAAACAGTACAGGCATTTCATGCCTGCTGCAGAACTGCTCTGAGTTCCAGAGAATATGAGCTTTGAAATACAAAGCTGTGTCTATAAGTGCATTTTTTAAATCAGAGATGTATTGATTTTACTGCAAAAAAATCTAATTAAATTAACATTAATAGTGTTGCCATTTTGGTATAAAGTGAATGGAGGAGGGCTGGCCCTATTGTGCAGCAAGGTTAAGAATGCTGCTTCAGATGGCAAAATTTAAGGGGAGAGGTGGAGTCAAGAATTGATGCATGGATGGTATATTCATATATTTTAATGTACTGGCCCTTGCATGGGGAAAGGATGCCATTTTGGTTCTGCTTCAAGAAGCAGAATGTCTTAGGTCAGCATAGCTGTGGGTTTATGATAATGTATCAAGTGCTTGAACTATCAGAGTAAAATATTTCTGTCCTAGATGAATAATAGAAAGCCGCTGTTAGAAGAAGGAAATACCAGAGTAATCTGAGTTTAGGCTCCACTTGCTATTCAGTTGTTTTTGCTGCAATGGAATATAAAAGATTTTTCTAAGATTCTGTGAGGATAATGAGGGCAGACTCAATAGTATAATTTCTGGGTTTGGTTCAGTGAATGATTCTTGTTTGCATCACTTTTTGATATACGTACTTTGAGTTACTTTGTTTAGGCAAGTTTTAAAGTACTGAAACAAGTAACTTTTATCAAAGAAAACTATTTCCATAAGAGATATAAGCTAATGGTGAATAGATTTTTGGAAAACAAATGTCAACGTTTTCCTAATAGGGGAGATGTGATGTTAAAAATAATCAGCTTGATAGAGCAGAGAGTTAAGCAGAGAGTTAAATGAACTTAAGGTGATAAATGGAACGGCACCTTTTGAATCCCAGCAGAATACGATACAGCTTCTGTTTTCGGTTTATTCTTATCTGATTATTATATGTTCTGTTAATTACTGTAGTGCTATTTTTTAAAAAAGAACAGAATGTAAAGCAGCAGTTTTTCTAGAGAAGAATACTGATAAAGTCAATTGTGTATTTAGAAGTATTTCTTCCTGTCTCCCTGAATCTGTTTAAAGCTATTTTAAAATATTGGTTGTCCCAGTACATATTCTCCCCTCTAAATCTATTTTTCTGTAAAAGTTCTTCATTTATTATTTGATTCGGAAGTTTATTTTCCATTGCTTCTTGCATCTGTCAAATATTTTTATTCTTTCTCTTGATTAATATCATAAAAGAATCTGCTTAATTTTCTCAAGTTGACTGGATTTGATTATTGTAATTATTGTGATTTGGCCTACTGATTTCTCATCCTGAACAACTGCTTTTTATTTCACTTTTACTGCTACACATTCTGGCTAATTTTCTCCTTTTCTGAACTGTTTTATATCTCTTTCTTCCTTTCCTGTATATTATTTCTTGTTTTCATATCTTAATAGCATTTCCCTTCTTGTCACATCCTAAATCTTCTCATTTTCAATTTCTTTTCTTTATTTCTGGTGTTGATTTTCTCTCAGCATTAGCATATATTTAATTTTTTTTTATGTAGCATATATTTACTTTTAAGAGTGCTTTCATACTGTGTCTGTCATTAGACTTTAAATAGCTTACAAGGAACAACAAACAAATATGTAATTAAACAATGTTGAAAAGGAATTATTATAATAAAAGTCATGATCCTATATATCACCAACTCAAAAACATGTCCCATACATGGGTACTTCCATGCACTTACCCCAGTCCCTAAATAAGTGTTGAAAAAGCCATGTTTTTAAAAGCTTCCTGAATATTAAAAGTGAGGGTGCTGTCTTAGTAGGAGGGTAGCTCCTACAGAGAATGAAAGGTGAAAGGTCTGACCCTTTGGGGGGGGGGCGCTTTCGCAATGTTTTCTTGGCAGACTATAGAGCGGGGTGGTTTGCCATTGCCTTCCCCAGTCGTCACCTTCCCCAGCAAGCTGAGTACTCATTTTACCAACCTTGGGAGGATGGAAGGCTGAGTCGACCTGAGCCGGCTACCTGAGAATCCAGCTTCCACTGGGATTGAACTTGGGTCATGGGGAGAGTTTTGGTTACAATACTGCCACCTACCACTCTGCACCACAGGAGGCTCTTTCTACAAAGAATGCTTGCCTCCAAATAATTTCTTGTCACACATGCAGGGAGTGGGGACTTTCAGCAACCACAGACATACACTCTTTGGAGCAAGCTTCATAGATAGCCAAGCTTCAAGCCATGTAGGACTTTAAAGGTGATTACCAGCACCTTGAACTGCACCTGGAAACAAACTGGCAACCAATGCAGTTCCTGCAACGTGGGAATAACGGGTTGCCATGATTAATATGTGGGCCTCTACCTTTTAACCTTGCAGGTTCTGTGTAGTCTTCGAGGGCAGTTCCATGTAGAGCACATTATAAAGGTCCACCTGTGAGGTGATGAGGTCATGAGTGACTGTTGCCAGTACCTTCAGCTCCAGCTGACACTGGCAAAGTCTGTCTTGACCGCAGCTTTCTTCCAAGTGGCTTCATGTAGATATTAAATAAGATGAGGGAGAGGGTTGAATTGGACTTGATTTCTCCTCTCCCATGGAATCAACTGGAACCATCCACTTCGGAAGGAAGCAAGCCACTGAAGAACAGTATACCCAGTTCTCAACCCTCACAGACGGTCTGGAAGAATACCATGGTTGATGGTGTTGAAGGCTACTGAGAAATTAGTGGGACTGGTAGGGTGATTACATAATTGACAAAAGTTATTGTGGAAATAATAGCAGAAGAACTTTCTGTTCTGTGACACGCTGGCTGAAAAACAAAACCCTTATTTACCTGAATTGGAGTCAAATCAGATCAGCCCTAATCATGGCTGAAAGCGTATTTAATGTGTTAATTTTATCATAACTTTACATTGTGAAATAAGAGCTTTTAGTTTAGTGTATTATTTGTGGACAATAAACTCTCAAAAGATTATGTAGAAAACATTATGAAGAACATTAAGTAAGACCAAAATCTGGTCACGTCAGCCAATTACACGGTCTCTTGTGAACAATCTTGATTGTTAGAGCAGTTCAGGACGGAAATTAAAATCTAGTGACTAGACAAACTTAGGATAAAGAGATAGGTAGCTTATTTGGCAGAAAGACTTATGAAAGGTAGGAAATGAGAAGAACATCCAGGAGGTAAGGGAGTCTACAAGGCCCAGAGATAGGCAAAGGAAAATAAGTCATGGGTTTGGATAGGGCTATTCAGGAATAATATGATTAACAACTTTCATGTTTTATTTGTTTGATATATAGTTAGATATATAGATTTATTAAAAAGGTGCATGTTAACATGAACAAACAGCTAGGTTGCTCTTCTTTAATATGGGAAACACCTGTCCTTCTCCTGCTTGTGTTGTACTGCATGCTTCTGTGGTGCATAGAATGGAATTCAGTGGCACTTACTCCTGAGGAAGCCTGCATGGGATTCAGTAAGCAAGGAAGTGTACATGTCATCCAGGAGTGTTGTTAGTATGTGTGTATGTGTATTAAGATCCCAATACTAAAAGAAACATAAATTCCTGCATAGGCTTTGATTAGCAAGATAGCATAGCTCTCAAAGAAAGATATTGGGATTGATTTGATCATTAGTTTCTGTCCAAACAAAAGGAAATTGTAGAAATGAAGAGATTTAACGCAAGCTTTGAATAGAAGGATAATCTACATACACACAGGTTTAAAAATCTTACACATATGAAATATATGTAATATAAATAATTTTTATTTTTAATGTATGCCTTTTCTGTCCAATGACTCCTAGATGGCAACATCTAGGAAATCATTTCATAAGATTATCAGTCCCCTGGGAAATTGACAGTCCTGTCAGAACAATAGAAGATTGATTTTTTTTTTAATCAGTTCAGTTGTGTCTGATTCTCAGAGGCTGCCTGGACAAATCCCTGCAGTTTTCTTGGCAAGGTTTTTCAGAAGTGGTTTGCCCTTGCCTCTTCCTTCCTAGGGCTGAGAGAGAATGACTGGCCCAAGGTGACCTAGCTGGCTTTGTGCCTAAGGCAGGACTAGAACTCACAGTCTCCTGGTTTCTAGACTGATGCCTTAACCACTACACCAAACTGGCTCTCAGAAGATTGATAAACCTATATAAAACAATACCCCACCCCCAAAACCTATGCCTGAATGTTCAGCAGAGAAACCTGAAGCAAGAACTCTGTACCATTGTGACTTTTTTTTCTTTCCTTCCTTCCTTCCTTCTGAAGCCTATTTCTTCACGTTCATCTCAAGGTTCCCCAAATTGTCTGCATGTGAAGTTTTGTGTTGGGAGAAAAACTAAATATGGTTCTAGATTGCCTCAACAGTGGGCTGACAATGAGATGGAGGTGATATTAAATGGACATGCCCTGCAAAAAGTGTTAATAAAATGTGTTCATGCCATGGCAAGCAGGATGGAAGATGAGCCTTGTGTTTGTGAACACTGATATTTCCATCAGATTAATTGGCTGCTGTCCCGAGAGGTGAAGTTAACAGTGTACTCCCATAGTGTGTCATTATTTAGTAAAAATGTTTAGGCAAGCATAAATGTGTAACTTTAATAAGCTGCCCTTAATTTATCTGACACATCCAACCCATTAAACTTGTAGAGGTTTTTTTTATTACGTTTCCTCTTGGAATGTTATTGCAGATTTTCAACATTTAGCCACCCTGAGTGGTGCACAAGCACTGTGGAATCTTATACTTTATATAAACAAAATAATCACTACTTTTGTACAAGTATAAACTAGTCATCAGTTTTTTTAACTTAAGTGGTAATTCTGCAAGTTCAAACCTTCTACTACTTGAATAAGCTCTATTTTCATTTTTTGCAAATATCAGATTCAATAATTTGATTCTGTTTGTGCAAGCTTGTCCAAGTGTTGCTTCCTATAATTGTGTTTACACTATTCTGCTGTCTTATCACTGCCATAATGACCCAATTCTATAATAAATCCATGTTTACTGCTAATATTTTCTACACTAGAGCTATCTATATTCAACAGAATATTTAGAAATATTTGCGGGGTGGGGGGAAGCTTGGTAGAGTATTGCCGAAGTATTTAGAATTAGATGTATCCCTTTATTTAGTATTGCCATCAGGATAGAGTGGGATATTAAAATTCAATTGATTTACTGAAATGTCTTGTGAATGGTGCTGTAGGCGCTTACAGAACAAAGATGTGAATTTCTGAACTTAGTAAAATAGGTTATATGTGGGAGCTTGAAATGTCAGAAATAGAATGCAGTTCATTGTGCTTTTTTATTTAGAATGTGAAAATACTCTACTTGGCTGTTGCATACATGGAATAGGATTTATTGTGGACACTGTGTTCATTGTACCTTACCAAACAGAGTTCTTATGTAGATTAGTTACTGATCGTCTTCCATAAACTTGAGTAGTAAAAGAGTATTGGTACTCCCTTTTTCTCCTTTGTGGTTACCAGGGAAGTGGTGAAGTATCAGCCAGACTTCTTAGAGAAGAGGTAACACAGTTCCATTCCATCCTGAAACTCTTTCCTTTCTAACAAGTTAGCAGGGAATCATATTTTTATTTGTTGCCTCTTCCACTTTTCCTGGCTGCACTCACTTTTTGTAGATGGCTCTTAGAATACCAGAATAAAATTAGAATAAACTTAGGATAAAACTAATTGCAGCCTTCATCCCCCCATGTCCAAGCTACTCATTATGTAGTAGAAATTAAGAGGTAATACAGAGATAATAACCTTCTGAAATAATATCCACCAGTATAACTTACAAGATCACACCAGTTTTTAAGTGGTGCCAATAGAAAGGATTAACAACAATAGTATAACAACAGATCTGACTAGAGTTCTAAATTCCTACTAGGCAGTTTCAATGAAGTTATGAATCCCAACACCACCAGAAGATATGTAGCAACTTAACAGTAGATTGCTACTCTAGAAGAAAAATTTCTCTTAAAAGGGAATTGGAGAGTAATAAATAGTAGCTGACAGGTTTCCAAGTCCAATAAGGAATATTTTATCTATTTTCAAGACCAGCTATATTTGAATCAAGACAATTTACTGAGATCAGAAGATGCCTGCTCACCCAGGGTGATTATCTTAGCCAGGCAATCTAATTAACCCAAACCTTTTCCAATTTTTTCAGAGGAATATTATACTGATCATACTTTGACTTTCATTTTAATATGAACTGCATGTTCTGCTCTAACTAGCAATACTGGTGTCACCCTCTCTTCAGGGAGACAGGATCCGTTTGATCAGCCCACCCCAGGTGATTGATGAACCCAGTGGAGTTCCAGAGAGAGCTTGGGGTTTTCCTGGAATGGAGGGTGGCTGGGGCCTTGGATTGTATCGCTGCTATGCGGCCTCTCACTGTGTGCTGATTCTGGGGTGCATCTTTGGTTTACCAAGCAGCTCCGGGAGATGAAGTGCCAGGAGAGGCGCTTGGAGCATTGCTGGAGGAAGATTTGAAGCGAGTTTGACTGGACACAAGTTCTGCTCGATGAGCAGGTGGCCACTGTAGCCAGGAAGGCTTTTGCCCAGCTTCATCTGGTGAACCATTTGCGCTATTTCCTAGATCGGGGTGCCCTTCAGACAGTCACTCATGCCCTGGTCACTTCAAGCCTTAACTACTGCAATGTGATCTACATTGGGATTGCCCTTGAAGACCACCCAGAAGCTTCAGCTGGTCCAGAATGCAGCAGCGCAGGCAATGATGAGCATGCCTCGGTATGCCCATGTAACCCCTCTGCTTTGCAAACTGCACTGGTTGCCATTTTACTTCCGGTGTGATTCAAGGTGTTGGTCAGTGTCTATAAAGCCCTATATGACATAGGGCCTGGTTACTTGAGGAACTGCTTGTATATGCCTGGCCGGCAGGGTCTGACAAGGCTGACACGCTCTGGGTTTCATTGAATAAACAATGCCACCAATTGGAACCCTGGAAGTGCATCTTCTCTGTAGCAGTGCCTGCCCTCTGGAATGAGGTTCCCCCAAAGATCTGAATGCCCCCCACCCTACTGGTATTTCAAAGGGCCCTAAAGACCTGGCTCTTCGGCCAGGCCTTTGGCAAGGAAAACTGATGCCCCTTTCTTCCTTTTCCTTGTTCCCCTCCAAGTTTGTTTTCTCTGCCATCGTTGTTCTTTTGCCTTGTGCTGTTTTTGTGTCTTTGTCTTGTTCCTTGTTTTTAAATGTTTTAAGAATTATAAATTGCCCAGAGTTGCTGGGAGTTGGGCAACATATGAATTTAATAAATAATAATAATAATAGTAATAAGTAATCACCATTTTTGAACCATGCATTCAACCTTAGGATTTGGATGTGATACCAGTTCATTATACACAAAATCTGAGTGCACATCAAAAAATCCAAAAGTTCCAGAACTATAAATTTCTATTTATCTTTTACAAGTAAATCTGCAGTGACCGCAAGTAATTTATCCACATTCTGCAAATGGTGTTGTAAGCCTGTGGAACCTCTCTACAAAGAGAAAACGTCTGACTTATTGAGTAAGGTTATAGTAGAATGGAATTTTTATAGAAATCAGTTCCATTTTCTCATTTCTCTGCCTACAACTGCAGTCACTTCCTGTTAAAGAAGATGATTCTCATATTAACTTTCACATCCACAACACAATCGTTTAGAACTTTATTGATATAATGCATTATTTTACGCTTTAATATATTCATTGTTTCTTTTGGCAGATAACTGGGCTATAGTGTTGAACTCTCTTATGGCTTCCCCCGTAATAATTTTGCATTCAGGATATGGAAGGGTTTCCTTCCTTCCTTCCTTCCTTCCTTCCTTCCTTCCTTCCTTCCTTCCTTCCTTCCTTCCTTCCTTCCTTCCTTCCTTCCTTTCCTGCCCTTTTCTCCTTGGGAAAGGCACTGATGTCCATGGGGGCAGGCAGCTGCAAATGCTGAAACAGGCACGAGGGAAATGCCATGACTTACATACTTGCTTCAGACATCGGGGCACACGTACATAATAGTAACATTTGTGTGATCGCATCACTGTGCCCATTTTGGTGTCGTTGAGATTACTATAGTCACCATTGGTGTTACGAATCTGATATCAGTTCCTGGAGCGAAGTATTTGATTCATCTATGGTTTAGACCCCTCTTAGGGGGTCTGTAAATTCAAAATTATTTGCCAGATATTGAAGATATTTGCAAAAATTTAAAGCAATGTCACTCTTCCCATTATTATTTTTTATTTGTTAAAAAATAATAGGGTTTTTTCATAAACCTATTTTATATTAATATCTAATGGATTTAATATTGTTATTTGTACATGACTCAATAAATAAATATTCTACAAATGCATCAATTTTAATTTTTAATACGTTAAATATCAATAAATATGATCCATATAATTTTTAATAGAGTAAATATCAATAAATATGACCCGTAAAGCTCTTTTGAGGTCCTTCATAATTTTTAAAAGTGGGAAGGGGTCCTGAGAGCAAAAAGTTTAAGAAATACTGTTTAGATTTAGATTGTTCTTGCAAACATAACTGCAAATAGTGTACTTAGCAACTACTTCATGGATATTTTTACACTTGTCAGAACTAATATATTCTTATTTCACTTTTATTTATTTATTGGTTTTACCGATACTGACATTTTAATTGTTGGCTTTTAAAACTTTATTACCCTCTATGGTTTATTTTTATGATGAGTGGAATTTAAATAGAAATATGTTTATATTTCTATTCTACATATATGTGCACGTATGTTATAAGCCTTTTTGGTGTTACTCAAAATCAGGTCTTATTTTCATAGAATATCAGCAGTTCATTCAGTTCATTTTCATAGATAAAGCAGGAGAAGCCAAAATGGCAAATGGAACTTCAGACTTTCTGTGATGTTTGTTTATTAATAAAATTTATCACCACCCATCTCCCACTGTGTTTGAAGGGCAGCCTTAGCTGGCTTGCTTCTTCTACTTTTCCAGTGCTCTATGTCTTTTTTTTTAGATTTTTTTAAAATCCCGCCTTTATTATTTTTATAAATAACTCAAGGCAGGGAACATACCTAGTACTCCTTCCTCCTCCTATTTTCCCCACAACAACCACCCTGCGAGGTGAGTTGGGCTGAGAGAGAGTGACTGGCCCAAGGTCACCCAGCCGGCTTTCATGCCCAAGGTGGGACTAGAACTCTCGGTCTCCCGGTTTCTAGCCAGTTGCCTTCACACCACTAGACCAAACTGGCTCTCTCGGTTGTAGTAAAGAGCAATTTCTCAGCCTGTTTAGGGAGTGAGTTGTGGGACTAAGAACTCCACAGTGTGGAAGAAAAGACACTACAGAAACTTCACTAAAGGCTTGGCTACCAGATCCAGCCACCCGCAGAAAAAAATCTCCATGATAAGTCCATTGTTCTGTTTTCTTCTTGTAACTGGAGGTATCCTTAGATAGGACTAAGACCAGAGCAGTCCTCAGTAGGGTGGAACTACTTGCTGAGCAGAATTACAAACAAGACATTTTGTATTGCAGGATACTTCTGCTGAAATACTGCCAAATGGTTGAATTAAGCTTGTAGTAACCTTTACTTTAAGAAAGTAAAGACCATGTTGCAGCCCTGCATATGTAGTTTGGCAGAGCAATAGTGGGGAAAGGGACTGAGGTAATAGCTTGGTTAGTGGAGAGAGAGCTGTAGTACCCCTATATACCTGTACTGCTTTTCTGTTTGCAGTGTTCAGCTTGGCATGACACTGAAGAATTAGCACTGTCCTTGCCCTTGTGCACTGGCATGCTTTTTTGTGTCTGCTCACTGGGCTTTCTGGGGTGCCAGGAAGTTTGGTTAGCTGGTTGGCAAGCTTGGCCCCTCCTGGGAAGCACTCATGATCACCAGCTGCATTGAAGTAGCTGACTGGACAGAGCACACTGGCTTTTGACTTTTTCTGTCTGGTACTCAGAAGAATAATCATTGACTTGCCTTTATGTGGTGATGATGTTTGCTGTCAACTGGGTTTTGGCATGACAGGACCTAGTTGATAAGCTTTGCCTCTCTGTGAAGGACCCTCTCAGTACATTTTTCACTTAAGAATGCTTATTGGACTAATCAAGCTTGAGACTGTACTCAGAATGTAGCTGACCCCTACTTGTTTTGACAGGGCTTGCAAAGGCACATAAAAGTACATTAACACAGAAGAGAGAAAAGACATGCAGCTAACCATTCAAGACCTTAAATGCCGAGAAAGTGAATAAAGGCTATAGCAATATTACCACCCTAAAAAGAGCTCTGATGGTAGAAAGTTTTAGGAGTTCATGAAATGTATTGGTTGGCTACTGGTGTCAGTGCCAGAGAGTCCATCACACCACTCAATTCCCCTCAGTATTTTCCACATACAGAAGTGAAGTTGCAACATTTGTTGTTGTTGTTTATTTGTTTAGTCGCTTCCGACTCTTCGTGACTTCATGGACCAGCCCACGCCAGAGCTTCCTATCGGTCGTCAACACCCCCGGCTCCCCCAGGGACGAGTCCGTCACCTCTAGAATATCATCCATCCATCTTGCCCTTGGTCGGCCCCTCTTCCTTTTGCCCTCCACTCTCCCTAGCATCAGCATCTTCTCCAGGGTCTCCTGTCTTCTCATGATGTGGCCAAAGTATTTCAGTTTTGCCTTTAATATCATTCCCTCAAGTGAGCAGTCTGGCTTTATTTCCTGGAGGATGGACTGGTTTGATCTTCTTGCAGCCCAAGGCACTCTCAGAATTTTCCTCCAGCACCACAGTTCAAAAGCATCGATCTTCCTTCTCTCAGCCTTCCTTATGGTCCAGCTCTCGCAGCCATATGTTACTACGGGGAACATCATTGCTTTAACTATGCGGACCTTTGTTGTCAGTGTGATGTCTCTGCTCTTAAATATTTTATTTAGATTTGTCGTTGCTCTTCTCCCAAGGATTAAGCGTCTTCTGATTTCCTGACTGCAGTCAGCATCTGCAGTAATCTTCACACCTAGAAATACAAAGTCTTTCACTGCTTCTACATTTTCTCCCTCTATTTGCCAGTTATCAATCAAGCTGGTTGCCATAATCTTGGTTTTTTTGAGGTTTAGCTGCAAGCCAGCTTTTGCACTTTCTTCTTTCACTTTCATCATAAGGCTCCTCAGTTCCTCTTCGCTTTCAGCCATCAAAGTGGTATCATCTGCATATCTGAGATTGTTAATGTTTCTTCCAGTGATTTAACTCCAGCCTTGGATTCCTCAATCCCAGCACGTCACATGATGTGTTCTGCATACAAGTTGAATAGGCAGGGTGAGAGTATATAGCCCTGCCGTACTCCTTTCCCAATCTTAAATCAGTCCGTTGTTCCATGGTCTGTTCTTACTCTTGCTACTTGGTCGTTATACAGATTCTTCAGGAGGTAGACAAGATGACTTGGTATCCCCATACCGCTAAGAACTTGCCACAGTTTGTTATGGTCCACACAGTCAAAGGCTTTAGAATAGTCAATAAAACAGAAATAGATGTTTTTCTGAAACTCCCTGGCTTTTTCCATTATCCAGCAGATATTGGCAATTTGGTCCCTAGTTCCTCTGCCTTTTCTAAACCCAGCTTGTACATCTGGCAATTCTCACTCCATGAATTGCTGAAGTCTACCTTTCAGGATCTTGAGCATTACCTTACTGGCATGTGAAATGAGTGCCAGTGTTCGATAGTTTGAACATTCTTTAGTGTTTCTCTTTTTTGGTATGGGGATATAAGTTGATTTTTTCCAATCTGATGGCCATTCTTGTGTTTTCCAAATTTGCTGGCATATAGCATGCATTACCTTGACAGCATCATCTTGCAAGATTTTGAACAGTTCAGCTGGGATGCCGTCGTCTCCTGCTGCCTTGTTATTAGCAATGCTTCTTAAGGCCCATCCAACCTCACTCTTCAGGATATCTGGCTCTGCCTTGTTATTAGCAATGCTTCTTAAGGCCCATCCAACCTCACTGACCACACCGTCAAAGCTATCCCCGATATTGTTATCCTTCCTATACAGGTCTTCTGTATATACTTGCCACCTTTTCTTAATCTCTTCTTCTTCTGTTAGGTCCTTGCCATCTTTGTTTTTGATCATACCCATTTTGGCCTGGAATTTACCTCCGATGTTTCTAATTTTCTGGAAGAGGTTTCTTGTCCTTCCTATTCTATTGTCTTCTTCCACTTCCATGCATTGCTTGTTTAAAAATAATTCCTTAGGTCTTCTGGGTAACCTCTGGAATTTTGCATTTAATTGGGCATATCTCCCCCTATCTCCCCCTATTGCCTTTTGCTTTCCTTCTTTCTTGGGCTACTTCTAGTGTCTCAGCAGACAGCCATTTTGCCTTCTTGGTTTTCTCTTTCTTTGGGATGTATTTTGTTGCCGCCTCTTGAAGAATGTTGCGGACTTCTGTCCATAGTTCTTCTGGGACCCTATCTACTAAGTCCAGTCCCTTAAATCTATTCTTCACCTCCACTGCATATTCCTTAGGAATATTAGTGAGCTCATATCTAGCTGATCTGTGGGTGTCATGTTCACCGTTTCAACGTTCTGTTAACATCGTAACGTTTCACATGTCACCTGTCTGATCCGTGTATTGCAGGCTTACAGGCTTGCTGGAATTTTTCCGTTTCTCTTTGTTTCTTATCTTGCTGCTTGGGAATGTATGTTTGGGTTTGTAGCTCTGTTCAAGGTTACTTTCTCAGGCCGATGTAACGGTTGCTAGCACCTGGGAGGGGGTGGTTGCTAACGGGGGATAGGGGCGGGATTGGTTTGGAAGGAAAGGTTTTTAGTTTGTATTTGGCGCGCTTTTGCTCATTCTCAGCTTTCTCTGTACTTGCACACTATTCTTATAATAAATCAGTTGTCTTTAAGCTCTGGCTTGTGAGACTGAGTATTTTGGAGTAGGCAACCATTACAGTGGGTCTTCCCTAATCTCTTTAGTCTGATCCTAAATTGTGCAAGAAGAAGTTCGTGATCTGAACTACAGTCAGCTCCAGGTCTTGTTTTTACCAACTGTATAGATGTCCGCCACCTTTGGCTGCAAAGGATGTAGTCAATCTGGTTTCGGTGTTGTCCATCTGGGGAAGTCCATGTATAAAGCCATCTCTTAAGTTGCTGGAAGAGAGTGTTTGTTATGCAGAGTGAGTTGTCTTGGCAAAATTCTATCAGCCTATGTCCTGCTTCGTTTTGTTCACCCAGGCCATGCTTACCTGTAATTCGAGGTGTCATTTGACTGCCCACCTTATCATTCCAGTCTCCTGTGATGAAAACAACGTCTCTTTTAGGCGTGTTGTCCAGTAGGTGCTGCAGATCCTCATAGAACTGCTCTACTTCAGCTTCTTCAGCATCTGTGGTTGAGGCGTATATTTGGATCACTGTGATGTTAGATGGCTTGCCCTGAATTCGAATTGAGATCATTCTATTGTTTTTTGGATTGTATCCAAGCACTGCTTTAGCCACTTTACTATTAATTATGAAGGCTACTCCATTTCTTCTGTGGTCCTCTTGTCCACAGTAGTAGATCTGGTGGTCATCTGATGTGAAGTGGCCCATTCCAGTCCATTTCAGTTTACTGACACCCAGAATGTCTATCTTTAATCTTGACATCTCACCAGTAACCACATCCAATTTGCCCTGGCTCATAGATCTTACATTCCAGGTTCCAATGGTGCGTTGATCCTTAGAACATTGGATTCGCCATTCACCACCAGCACCGTTGGCCGCTAGCCATCCTTTTGGCTTTGAACTAGCTGCGTCATCATGTCTGGGGCTAGCTGAACTCATCCTCTGTTCCTACCCAGTAGCATTTTGACCATCTTCCAACCTGGGGGTCTCATCTTCCGATGGTATACCGACATATCTCTGGTTGTACTGATCCATTTAGTTTTCACGGCAAGAATACTGGGGTGGGTTGCCATTACCTTCCCCTGGGATCGCATTTAGTCTGACCTCTCTGTCATGACCTTCCTGTCTTGGGTGGCCCTTCACGGTTTAGCTCATGGCATCATTGAGGTGCTCAAGCTCCAGCACCATGACAAGGTAATGATCCTTTGCTGAAGTGAAGTTGCAACATTATAATCCTAAAATCAGCAGAAAGAGCACTGGATCCCTTAAGCAAATCCGCACAGGGTTTTGAAAAAGAATGAAGTACTTCAAGCCACTTGATTCAGTTTGCTGCTTCAAAACAGGCTCCTGCTTTAATTAATGAATCTGCTCCAGGGGATTATTCAGCCAAAGCATTGTCTACTTGAAGCATTTCTTGAAAGTTTTGTGTAGCCTGAGTGATATTGTAGCAGTTGCTCAAATTTGTAGAATGCTAGTCTGATTATGTTGACCTATAAGAAATTTATCCTGTGCTTGAAGTCCATTGGTGTTAAACATCTCTGGACTGTGCAAGCACTAAAGAGGACTCAGAACCCCAAAAATGCTATGGGTGGTGCTTGGGATGGGAAACAATGATTTCCAGATAAGCTTCTGCCTGCACTATTTGAAGGGCTATTTCAGTGGTGGACCCTGTGGAATTGGGTTGTACCTCACCTCTCCATCACTATCTATTTTGAAAGTTAGGTAGCAGCTCCTGTGAATGAGCCCAGACCAATTGTATCGGATCCATGGATAAGATTGTGACCCCCTATAGGTGTAAGCCAGTATTACTATATCTGATCATTTTAGCCTGAGACTAATTCTCTTTGACTTCTGCTTGTTCATATCTGAGAGGAAAGACATACCTGCTGTCGTGTGCAGAATCATTCCCAAATACTGGGGGCAACACCTTGAGAGTGGAAAAGCACAGACTTCTGTCATGGTTAATACAAAAGCATAGATAATATAGGAACTGGATCATTTGACTGAACGTTTCATTTACTCTGTTGAAAGGAAGGATATGCAATGAGATCATATACCCAGGGATATGTGTGAACTACTTATTTGCAGGCCAGTGAAGGCCAGATCTTTCTTAATTTTCTGGGGGCTAATGCCAGACCAAAGAGAAGGATAGTATATTGGAAATGGTGAGCCAAGTATTCGTATTTTAAGAGGTTTGGGTAAGACAGGATAATGCGCACATGTGCATACACTTAAAAAAGATGCAGATATGCTATTCAGACTAATGACTGGGGAGGGTATAGAAAGAATGTTGTGGTCTATATACCTGAAGTATTGTATGAGTCAGTTGACCCTTTAGAAATCCAGATTCCCCATGAAAGAAATTACATACTTTGAAAATATTTGTAGCAGTGGAACTGGCTATATGGGCTTGACGGTGAGCAGATGGTTGAAGTCTTGAAACATTTGGAAGTGCCATGATATCTTAAGATCTGAAGATGATATGAATGAATTGTGAAGTACATCTTGGAATTGTGAGGCATAGCTGTAGAAAACTCAAACACCAAGGCACCTGTGATGAAGAGGGAACAGCACTGGTTGAATGGGTGAAGCCTGCCTCCTTACTATTCAATCTTGATAGTTATTGTTATGTGCGGTCCCTTTGCACACAGTGGAGGAACTAACTTTTGGGTTGTTGCTGCATCTGCTGTTGCTTTGGCTAATAGTTTGAATCCCACCAAGGGGTTCTGTTCTCCCTTGTTCAAGACTTGGTATGAAAGGGACAAAAGGACTGAGATTGGACCTTGCTACCTTCTGCATGGTATTGGAGATGCTAAAGAAAGCGAAAGGGAATGTACTGAAAACTCTCATTGTGTCCGAGGGGAATGATGGGTTTTCTGGGCCTTTAGAGACCATGGTTTTCTCTTAAGAATGAAGGAAAAAAATAAATGAGAGAGGGCATTAAAAGTAAAGGGCAAGGCTAGCTAGGAGCTCCTGCAATGACTGGAGGAAGAACTAACTGGAAGTTATTCTCTGCTACCATCTTGGGGCTCAAAAGAAAAGTCTTTGCTTCTGCCTGTTGGAACAATGGGTGGAACAAGCCAGCTAAGGATCACTTCTAATCCCAGTATGAAGAAGAAGGTCCAACTTGGTCCTACGCTTTTTGCATATTTAAAGTTTACGTATTAACGTAAGCTGGAAAGACTTTTTTATGGAGCCATGTTTTTATTACAGTTACTCCAAGGCGTGCTTTTAATGTCAGTGGAGCCAGCAACTGATGTGCTAATTAAAATGTCTTTTAGTTTAGAACACTTTTGAAGCGTTTATGGCCTTTTATAAAGTGTCAGACAAGTTGCTTTATGAAACACAGAGCAAAACATAAATCCTTTCTATTTTACTGCATTTTGATTTTGGCAATGTAGCAATGTGTTTTGGAATTGAAGATAGTTGCCCAAAATGAATAATTGCTCCACAGCTCCTAAATTCTATCACTGACATGTTTAGCATACATGTCACACATTTCTAAATATTATATGCTTTCCTCAATTTGAAGAATCTTTTTCTTCTTTTTTTCTTCTTTAAATTTGGGACAGTGTGTCACATATCACACAACATTTAAAAACTCTTTGTCACAGTTTGTAACATCAGGATAACCCATTCTTTCCACAGACAAAATGTGCAGTGCGTTTCTGATATGGAGGCACATTTAATATGTGGACATTCATACATAATTTAAACAGGGACACTATGCTACATTTATTCCTGATCATTTACTTCGGTGCTGAATGTATACGGCTGAGGACAGTCAGTTGCTATGAAACTTGTTTTTCCAACTTTTCACTCACTGGCTTTAAGACAGAATTTTAGGATGTTGATTAATAGAATGCGTTAGTTAAATCTTACAAAATTTGTATTACTTCTTAATCTTTTTAATCTTTGGAAAGCTTGGAAAAAATAAGATTTCAGTTCGCACGCTTTTCAGTGTACGCCAAGAGGAGAGAATCTGTGTTTTTAGCAAATTTGAAGTATCTAGTCCTAGCTTGTCATGGCTCCCAACTGTTGCATTTGACTTTATCTTTTTCAAGTACTTCAGCAGATATTTAAATCAATTAATCTCACTAAGTCCATCCAAGTATACACTGTTCTCATACATATTACTGCTCTGGAGCTTATTCACCATCTAATTCTCTTCCTAGTTTGATGCATATACTCAAATTCCATCTTTATTAGTCATATTCCCAAAGTTTCCTGTTTATGTAGTACTAGGTGTTTCTGGTTGCTTTATTTACTAAGTAGTGATGGTCCAACACTATGCACACATCGCAAGTATTTCTTTAATTTATTACCATTTGATATAAATAGGTTCAGTCATTTTGAAATAGCACTTACTGTGGACGTCCAGAACTAAAGCTATCAATATAATCTACTTAGTAGCTGTACCAGTCTTAAATCTGAACAATCCCTGAAGATCTTCAGTCACTTGACTGCTAAAACAATATGCTGCTCTTGTTCTACAAGGTTACCCATAGGGATTAGGAAAATACTGCTTTAAATGTGACAGGTTTTAATCCTTCATTTGGAAGATTTAGTATTGTAATCATTGCCTGCATATTGTGAGTTCATAATTTGTCATGCTTCTACAAAAGCTTTATATTCATTGAATAGAAACCATTAGTCTTGACATACAAAGCCAGTGCTTTAATTTGGAAGATTCTATAATAGTTGTTAAAGGATGTTGGGTTTTCTTTGCTCTAATCATTACTTGTTGCAGCAGCAGCAGCAACAACAAAAGGATAAACTATTATCTCTGATGTGTTACATTCCAAAATGAAAAGTTTCACAATTATTTTATCTTTAGATATATTAAACTATTTCAGTCAGTATGCTGTCATTGTGAACAATTTCAGAAAGGAAAGGGGTGGTGATGGTAATAAATGGACAGTATTTTATACTTAAAATAATACATTTCAATATTTTTAGTAATAACATCAAATCCACCATGAATATTAATAGTTAATTGTGGTAAAAACATCTTCTTCAAAAGATGCTAAACATTAAGAGCTCCATAAAGATATGGAAGTGTTTAGTTTTAAGAGCTACATAATAAATGCTTTATTTTCTGGTTCAGGAATAAACTATAATACACATATATTTTAAAGGTCATGGAATGCTGTATGTGGTTCTAATAATTAAACAACCCTCTCTTGTTATGTATAAAGTGAGCAGTTTGAAATATGCCCATAAAAGGTAATTTATATATATATTCATAGCTTCTGTTTACTGTGCTTCTATATGACCCAAAATATTTAATTTAATAATAAGACCAACTCTGGTTATATATGAAGCACAATACGTGTACAAGATAACAAGTTATTTCTTTGATTTGCATGAGTTCTCTAGGCCATTTTTCAGTTCTAACATAGGGCCTCCCACAATTGTATCACATATGCTAAAATAATTAAAAAATTAAACATTTCATCAAACATTAAAATGTTATTGGAAGCTAAATGAAGTAATTAGGTTCTCACCACCAAAACCTCTTACAGTCGTGGGAAAAAGTAAGTACATCCTCTTTGAGTTCTATAGTTTTACATATCAGGACATAATCATCTGGTCCTTAGCAGGTCTTAAAATTAGGTAAAGACAACCTCAGGTGAACAACAACACATGACATATTACACTGTGTCATTATTTATTTTACAAAAATAAAACCAAAATGGAGAAGCCATGTGTGAAGAAGTAAGTACACCTAAAAAGAATTCACATTGCAGTTATATAAGCTTGAAGTGACCCAAAATATGTATCACTATAACCAGATATTTCTGGTTCACTATAACTAGATATTTCTCACTATATATTTCTCACTATATAGTTCAATATCACTATAACCAGATATTTCTATAAAAATAAAGCAGAAGAACCGGTTAAAGCTGAACAAAGACATGAGCTGGAAGGCCAAAAGCAGTATCTGAACCAAGACCACAAACCTGATCCTTTATAGCTGGTAGCACTGCATATGTACCATCGCCAACACTATCTCCAGTCCCAGATTAGTTTGAATGGTCGCTGAATGAATGGTTGTATGTCGAGGACTACCTGTATATTTCTCTGTAGAATAATTTGCTGTCAACATCAGTTTTTATTTTCTATGAATCCATGAGAGCAGATAATAGAGTTAAGCCGAATAAGGGTGTATTTGGTGTTTTCCTTTTTGGTTCACTAATCCCAACAATCATGATATTGATGGAAGGCATTGTGATGGCATGAAAGCCCTCTTTAGACATTATGGCCAAACAGATTCCATCAGTTGATCTAAGGGACATAGGATGATGCATGCATGCAGGTTGCTTTCTCTAATTTCCTATCTGCTAGCTCAGAATTAAGGAGTGAACATGAATATGAGTAGAAGCTTCTGCACAAGCAGGGATCTTGAGAAAGGAGAGTGCCTGACTGCATGGAAATTTTAAATCAATGTAGATAGATTCTTAATTACTGAATCTACATTAAATTAATGTAGATTCTCTTAAAAGCTCTCACTGGTGTTTTCTTTTCAAGTATCATCAGTAACATGTATCGGATCACTTTTCGTTGCAACTTTGCTGAAAAGTACATGTATTTAACAATCTGTCCCTGCCAGCCTTTTTATTCCACAATGTGCTGTGAAACATGCTTCAAAGAGCTAGTTTCTCTCTACCTTGTCTTGGATTCCAATTGTAATTGAGTAATTGAGTTTGATCAGGGAAAGCCATAATGCCATCATTCAGCTAAAGGTGAAGTGAGAGATCAGTAATCAGAATCTTATGTGATTCTTTAAAACAAAATGGTGGTGAGAGAGGAAGTATTAGTATGTTTTTTTCCATGATATTTCCCTGATTATTAAAGTCGGGAGATCCAGGATTGATTGATTAGGAAGGACTGTAGGGAGAAAGTGTTATTCAATTGCCCACCTTTCACCATCAGGACAATAAAAGGGCACTTCTGCACAAGGGTTCTGCACCAGTTTTCAAGCAGTTCTAGAGCAATCTTTCATAGCATCAGCAAAGGTAAGAGCTAAACTGATTTACTTCTGGTTCAACTGCAGTATAATTGAAACTGTCACAAAGATGATAAGCATATGGTTCCATTTCTCCTCTAGAGGGAGCTCTTGCTCTTGTGCCCTGAACCTCAGGCCCTTTAGGGAACATGGTAGCTTGAAGGTTTTGTGGCCCCTGCCTCCCATTCAGTACCTGAACAAAACAAACAGGGGCAAAATTGACAGCTGTTTTCTCAATTTCCCCCTTCTCTTCAGTACCAGAGGAAATAGCAGCTAAAAGCTCCAAGGGATTGTTTTCTTTTCTTTATTTCTCTTTTCTGTGGAGAGACAGTGAGATTTTTGGTGCTGTAAGACTAGGTCCTTGTTCTCAGTAATGCATCAGTAGAAATGAACTGTCAAAAACTGCTTCTGACAGTTTGAGGTAAGAAAACAGTGGTGGTCTGGAAATGCCCAAAGTTACATCAGATAAATTGCATTAAAAGTAAGAGTTAATTCATTTCCTCTCCCAGCACTATTTCCTTGATCTAATTAGCAGCCTCATTTGAGAGACCTTGAGACCTTGATCACAAATCTCCTGTATCACATTTAGTTGTGCCTACAGCCAGGACTAACACCTTCGCAGGATTACTTCCAGTGTCTGAACAAGGCATTGTGGGAAATGCTCTCCTAATCTTTTGGGTGTGCATTTTTTTCCCAAGAAAAGAAATTAAAGTCTTTTAGCAATTCATTACTTGGATACTTTTTCAATGCGATGGTTTTGGTCTCATCTACATGTTTAATATTGTTCAGTATTGTTTCACTGTATCATTTCACATTTGTGATATCCCTGTAAGATCCATCCAAGTAGATTTTTAGTTAATTACTTGCCATTTCTGCTCTTGCAAGAAATCAAGGAGAAATTAATTTGTTTTACAAACCAATTATTGCTTTCATGCTCTTTAACTTTTGAGAAAGTTATTTTATTTTAGCAAGATTTTAAAAAATGGCTACAATTGTTACTATTTCACACATTGTGTAATAAGAATATTAATCATATGTCTCAGAGTAAGCAAATGTGCCTGAAGAATACAAACTTTATTTTCATTTGGGAAAAAAATGCTTTCTTAAATCTGAACTTATGGATGATATCCTCAGTGTTAGATCAGGAGCATGTAATAACATTATTGTGATGAATGGAACTGATGAATTAGAAAATATATTTGCTCCGCATGAGAACCTACTCCTACAGAAACAATTTCTTACTATAATTCTAGTAAATGTGATGCCATATTTTTTTTCATTTAGTCATTTTGATTACATAATACAAATAAAATTATATCTGATCAAACCAACTCTAAAATAAGAAAGTGATACTTGTTTGCTAGTAGATTGTTCTCAGAATATCTTAGGTGAAGAACTTCACTGCATAAGTAGACTTCGAAATGAAAACAAGTAGTTATTTTATTTTCTCCAGCAAGTAGTTAAAGTCTTCAGGGCAGTAGCTACAATTATGTTTATTTTATTTTATTTTATTTTATTTTATTTTATTTTATTTTATTTTATTTTATTTTATTTTATTTTATTTATCAAATTTGTCACCGCCCATCTCCTCCGACCGGAGGGACTCTGGGCAGTTTACAGCACAGAATAAATATACAATAAAAACTCAAATAAAAACACAGTAAAATTCCAATAAAACCCCATTAAAAACCAAAACAATTTCTTAACTACCCCAGCTGATAAAATCCAGATGGCTATGATCTCTTCAACCATTATGTAGGAGGGGCACTTCAAGGCACCAGCCAACCCCAAGTATGTTGATTCTCCTCCCCGCCCCAAGCCTGGTGGCAGAGCCAGGTCTTCAACTTCCTCCAGAAGGCTAAAAGCGATGGGGCTAATCTTACCTCCGGGGGCAAGATGTTCCAAAGGGCGGGCGCTACTGCCGAGAAGGCCCGCCTCCTGGACCCCGCCAGATGGAATTCTCTTATTGACGGGGTCCGCAGCATGCCCTCTCTGCATGAGCGGGTGGGACGGGCTGATGATACGGGGAGTGGTCCCTCAGGTAACCCGGTCCCATGCCATGTAGGGCTTTAAAGGTGATAACCAACACCTTGAATTGAACCCGGAATCAGACTGGTACCCAGTGCAGCTCACGTAGCAAAGGTGTTACGTGTGCCCTTTTAGGGGCGCCAAAAATAGCCCGCGCAGCCGCATTCTGGACCAGCTGAAGCTTCTGGATACTCTTCAAAGGTAGCCCCATGTAGAGGACATTGCAGTAGTCTATATGGGAGATAACAAGGGCATGAGTGACCGTCCGAAGGGCTTCCTGATCCAGGAAAGGGCGCAACTGGTGCACAACACGAAGCTGTGCAAAGACCCTTCCAGCCATGGCTGCCACCTGCTCTTCGAGCAGGAGCTGTGAGTCCATGAGGACCCCCAGATTATGCACCGGGTCTGTCTGGGGCAGTGCAACCCCATCCAGAACCAAAGATGACAAAGTCCCGGATACGGAGGAACCCTTAACCCACAGTTTAGAACATGCAGTGTGTCATGCGCTGCCTGCCTCTGAATAATACTCAGACACTGGTTCGTGGATCAGGCTCTGATTTATTCACAGCGCAGTTACAGCGTCGGAAGAAAAAAGCTGAGAGTGACAGGAGCGCGCCGGTGCGGGGTTTAAATACCCCGCGCCGGTCAGCGCCCCCTCACTCGCGGTCACGTCACCCCCCTTTGTCCAATACGTTGCCCTGCCGGTGGGTGAGGGGTTGTGAGGCCCCGCTGGCGTTCCGGGATCGCCCATCATCGGGTTTTCTATTCATCCGGTGATTGCTGTCAGCTGGGCGATCTCCGTTGTATTGGCGCTGATGGCTTGGGTGTGCTCCGTGATCCGTTTAGTTATTGTTTGTTGGCCGTTAGTCGTTGTGGGTTGATGGCTACTTATCTTGAGCCCCTTCACCTCTTTCCTTGCTATTGTCATGTGTGCCATTGCGCTGATGACTTCAGCTCAATGGCACTCATGACACAGTGAGAATATATTACTTATAACTGAATAGAGCAAGATGAATATAAATTATTTTGTATTTGCAATAGAACTTTTCAGACTTAGATAAAGTCTTTCCCAGATTACATGGGAAAGGTTTTATTAGCATGTTCATCTATTTTACAGATTATGCAATAATAAAGTACTTTGTACTGCTGAGGTTTCTGAAGGAATTATCCAATAGCCACCCAGAGTAAAAAATACATTTATTTTTATTTATTTATTAAATTTGTAAACTGCCTGACTTCCAACAAAGCTATAAGTAAGTATCTTTGATATCAAATAGATCTGCATGTATAATTTTTATTTTATATTTTGCTTTAATACAATTGTTTAAAAAATTACCATGATGTAAACATATGATGAAATACTGGAAAACACTGAAAATCAGATGATTTATAACTACCAGTGTCTTTTTATGGAGCTTAACCTACGATACTTCCTTCCTATGGCTCCACCCATGCAATAGGTCTTCCCTTTCCTCTCTTCCATCCTGCGACTTCTGATCCGCTGGATCTTCCAGCTTTTAGAAACAGATTTTGGAACCTGGCAAGCTCCAGTGTGGAGAGGGAATCCTTTCTGCCAGCAGCATGTGTTCATTTGTTGCCAATGATTTTATGTCAGTCTGGAAGCAGCTCCAGGTCTTTGTGATTCCATAGTATTGTTTTATTTTATTTTGTTACTTATTTTACTGGATTTGTTAAGGCTGCGCTGGAAAGCTGAGCTTATTTATTTCAATTGCCGTGTATTTGAAACCACAGTAACAGTAATCCTTCCTTTGAAATGCTGCCGTTTTCTATGTCTTGTGGATGATCTCTTTCCCCATTTACAGAAGCTCTTGCCTCGCCCTGCTGCCTGATTGCTAGGCTTCAGGATTCTCAGACAGGAGGAGGCTCCAATGCTTGTTCAACTTCTTTTCATAGGAACCACTGGGATTATTTGGGAAGGGTGCCAGTGGCTGGACTAATGTACATAGAATCATTGGATTGAAAGAAAACTTGGAGGTCTTCTAGTCCAACTCCCTACCCAGGGCAGGAATCCTCAGACCATCCCAAACAAATTGCCATCCAACCTTTGCTTGAAAACCTCCAGTGACGGAGCACCCGTGCAGGGCTGCAATGGGGGGGGGGGGCAAGCGGGGCATCTGCCCCGGGTGCCGTGCTGGGCGGGCACCAAAATGAGCGCTGGGGGGGCATCAAAATGGGCATGGAATCCATGTTTGCCCCGGCCGACACAGACCCTAGTTGCGGCCCTGCACCCATGACTCCAGGAGGCAGGCTGTTCCACTGCTTAACAGCTCTCATGATTAGGAAATTCCTGCTTCTGAATTTGGATCTCCCTCTGCAATGCTTCCATTCACTGGATCTTGTCTTGGAAGCTATGGAGAATAAACACACATCCTCTTCCCTGTGGCAGCCCTTCATATATTGGAAGGCAGCTATTATGTCTCCCTTTAGCCTCCAAGCCCTTCACAGTCTTTGTCACTGTTCTCTGCAGTTTTTCCAGTTCTTCAATATCATTCTTGTATTCTGGCAACCAGAACTGGACACAGTATCCAGGTGTGGTCTGACCAGTGCAGCATAGAGGATGCTCAGATCCTTCTTACAAGTACTACTGCTGAGCCAGGTACCACTTACCTTGTACTTTTGCATCCTCTTTTTCCTATCTAAGTGCAGAACCCTACATTTCTCATCAGTGAACTGCATTCTGCCGGATAAAGTCCAATGTTTAATTTTATCAAGATCCTTCTTAACTTTGAGCCTGCCTTCTGACTTCTGATGTGTTAGTATTCCTCCCCCAACCCCAGTTTCTTGTACTCTACAAATTTGAGCTGGATGATGATGATGATGATGATGATGATCATCATCATCATCATCATCATCATCACCATCATCATCATCATCATCATGATTGGTCACACAGTCAGCGAGATGTTTAGACTTCATCATCATTATTATTGTTGTTGTGTTAAATTTATTGGCTGCCCAACTCCAGTGGACTCTGGGCGGCCTACAGAACTAGGGAAAACATAAAAACAGCTAAAGACATTGAATTGAACAGACAGCCCAGACTAAAATAATTTAACAGACAGCAAAAACAACAAAACAAAACAGGGGCCATTGAACAAATAATAAACATCAACCCCAGGCCTGGTGCCAAAGCCAGGTTTTCAAAGTTTTCTGGAACCCCAGGAGAGAAGGCGCCATCCTTATCTCTGGGGGGATGCTGTTCCAGAGGGTGGGGTTGCAATAGAGAAGGCAGTCCCACTAGATGGCAGTGTTTGATGGAGGGGACCTGAAGTGCACCCGTACTGGGCAGGCAGAAACAGTTGGCGACAAGTGGTCTCTCAGATATCAAGCCCCATGCCATACAGGGCTTTATAGGTAATAACCAGCACTTAAATTGCACTCAGAAGCCAACTGGCAACCAATGCAGCTTGCGTAACAGTGGTGACACATGGGTACACCGAGAGGTGCCTATTACTACTCACATGGCTGCATTTTGAACCAACTGTAGCTTCCAGGTGGTATTCAAGGATACCCTCAAGTAGAGCACATTGCAATAATCCAGTTGAGAGGTGACCAATGCATGAATGACTGAAGGGCCTCCTGATCAAGAAAAGGGAGCAATTGGTGCACAAGATGTACCTATGCAAAGGCCTCCTGGCCACAGCTGCCACCTCTTCGAGCAATAGGTGTGAGTCCAGAAGGACCCTGAAGTTGCACACCAGTCTTGATTGGGGAAGTGCAGCCCCATCCAAGACCAAGGGTGGTGACATCCCCGACCCAGGGGGTCCAAACAACCACAGCCACTCAGTCTTGTTAGGATTGAGCTGAAGTCTGTTCTCCCCCATCCAGACCCACACAGCTCCAGACACTGGGCCAATATACTGACAGCTTCACCTGTGTCACTTGGGATAGAGATGTAAAATTGGGTATCATCAGCATACTGATGATACCAGACTCTGAACTGGCCAATGACCTCACCCAGTGGTTTCATGTAGATGTTGAACATGAGAGGAAAGAGCATCAAGCCCTGAGGCACCCCACACATGAGGGGTCATGGATGTGATCTCTCTACACCCCCCCCCCCATCAACACTGACTGGAACTGACTGCTGAGGAAGGAGTGAACCATTGGAGCACAGTACCTCCCACCCCTAACCCCTGCAGCCAGTCCAGAAGGATACTGTGGCTAACAGTATCGAAATCTGCTGAGAGATCAAGGACCACTAGGATGGATGCACTACCCCCATCCCGGCTCTGCCAAAGGTTATCAGCAAGCATGACCAATGCTGTCTCTCTACTGTACCCTGGCCTGAAGCCTGACTGAAGCAGGTCCAGATAATATGTTTCCTCCAAGTTCTTCTGTAGCAGTCGTACGACCACATTTTCCACAACTATCGCTAGAAAGGGAACATTGGAAACTGGCCAATAATTCTCCAACAGGGAAAGGTCCAGCAATGACCTCTTGAGGAGAGGATGTATCACCACCTCCTTCAAGGCTGGTGGGACCACCCCCTCTCTCAAAGAAGCTGAAACCACCACATGAACCCATCCTGTGGTCACCTCCTGGACTGCTTTAATAACCTAGGATGGGCCAGGATCTAACAAGCAGGTGGCTGGACTAACAGACAAAAGGATCTTGTCCACTTCCTTGGGTGTAACAGAAGCCAGGGGGTTTCTGTTTGAGCAATAGGTGTGAGTCCAGAAGGACCCTGAAGTTGCACACCAGTCTTGATTGGGGAAGTGCAGCCCCATCCAAGACCAAGGATGGTGACATCCCCGACCCAGGGGGTCCAAATAACCACAGCCACTCAGTCTTGTTAGGATTGAGCTGAAGTCTGTTCATCAATAGGGAGTGGGTCACCCTAAATAGGGCCACTGGGTGGCTATTGGCAGACACAGTAAGTGGAGAAATAGCAACATTTTGCCACCCTTATTGCCATGTGTAGCCCCAAATAGGGGTTCTTACTTGCGTTCTGTCAGATTCACTCTTTGTGTTTCTCCAATGGCACTCCTGGTGTTTCATCTCTCAGAGCTCTTCAGAAAACCAAGGAGCACCCCAAGATTGGTGCCCAGAAAGAGGCTGCATAGGAGCAATCTGGTCCAAGGCCTCTGTCACATGTCTATTCCCAAGTCCTCAGACGAAGTGCCTGCCAGGTCCTCAGGGAAAACCCCAAGTTCCCTCTGGAACCCAGCAGGGTTTTATGAAAATGTTCAAACACACCGAGCCCAGAATACCACCCCTCCATGTTGGCACAGAATCATATAACATGAAGTAAGGATGTGGATGGAAAGGGTATGGCATACTGCTTTTATTTCTCTATTGAATGGAGAGGCAATGAGGGGATTTTTGTTACTACAGGACCTGCAGGGGCTTTGCTCATAATTTCAGGGTCATCGGATCTGAAGACTATGATGAATCATCTTCATGCTGAGATAGATAGATAGGCACATAAAAAGTAACAAGAACTAATATACAGTAAAGAAAAGAAAGAAAAGAAAAAAGAAAAGAAAGCAAAGAAAAAGCCAAAAGTGTAAAAAAAAAAAAAAAGAATAGAAATAGAAAGAAGCAGCTTCCGATTTTCTTTACAGTGGTTATAAATACAAATACAAAATTACCTCTTACTTTATTGTTAGAAATAAAACACTTTTTCTATAAACTATTTTTTATAATCAACCATAAACCATAATTTCATTTTTTTCTGTTTCATACAAAAAGCCTATAAGGATTGCCAGTCAGCAATAAATGTAGATATTGTCCTTTCTGTAATCAAGAAATTTAGCCATCTTTGCAAGTTCCATCATCTTCACCAACCATTTCTCCATTATGGGTAATAACGAATCTTTCCAATTTTGTGCATATTTTTATCTATCAATCAATCAATCAATCAAACTTTATCACTACCCATCACCCTCCCAAGGAGGGATTCTGGGCGGTTTACAATAAAATAATAATCTTGCTGCAGTTATCATGTATAAAAACAAAGTTCCATGATGTTTTTCCATCTGTTTGTCCATCAATCCCAAAAGAAAAGCCTCCAGTTTCAATTGTGCAGGTAGTCCTCGACTTATGCCAACAATTGGGACCAGACTTTCTATCACTAAGCGATGCGGTCGTAAAGTATGTCTGCATTGCTTAGCCACGGCAATCCCTACAGTCCTGGTTGCCATTGTTAACTGAATCCCATGGTCTTTAGGCGAGACAACTTCCTGCTGGCTTCATACAACCAAAGTCAGTGGGGAAGCCAGCAGGAAGTTGCAAGTCCCAGGCTGGCAGGCAGATAAGTGGCTGCTGCTGGGTGGGGAAGAGAGTGAGGTGGTACGCAGGAGTGCACAAGAGGTGCCACATGGGTCAGGGAGGGTGCGCGGGGGTGTTCGAGAGGTGCCACACAGGTCAGGGAAGGCACACTGGGGTACGCCGTGGTGCGTGAAATGTGCCATGTGGGTCAGAGGGGGTGCACGGGGGTGCTTGAATGGCCTGTGCAGCATGAATGCAGAAGGGCTGGGGATGGTGCGCGACTTGCAACCTTCCCTGCCGGCTTCCCCACTGACTTTTTGGGGAAGCCAGCAGGAAAGGTTGCAAATGGCAATCACATGATCACAGGGTGCTTGGCAACCGGTAGTAAGTGCAAACATGCTGCCAAGCACCCAGATTGCAATCACATGTGCTGGGACAGCCGTAACCACCTTTGTTCAGCACCGTTGTGACTTCGGTCACTGAACGAATGGTTGTAAGTCGAGGACTACCTGTATATTAATCTTTAAGATCCTCTTCATGCTGCTTTTGAGAGATGAGGAACTGGAAACAGTGTTTGTGTGGAAGTAACCTAACATTCATATTTAAAAGATCTGATGTTTTCCAAGGAAGTTGTATCTGTAATTTTTTAAACAATTGTCTCATTTTCCTGCATTTTAAAAATTCCCAAATATAAACATTTCACATAGTGCATCTCTAGTTGTCATGGTATGATAAAGAGATACACTCCATTCCTTTATTACTAACCTTTTTAAAAGGTTTATATAGAGTAAATTTCTTGTTGATCTTTGCTATATATATATTCTGTTCAAGTTCTTTTAATTAACTGTCCTTGTGCAACATTAAGAACTGTTGAAGTGAATTGTTTTACTTTAGACCCACTGGCTGGATGGATTAGTTACAAAAAGCTTTCATTTATTTTGGTAGAAATTGTATGGTGTCTCTCCCAGTGCCAAGATTCCATGACCCAGTAAAGATAATGCTCAAACTAAAAAGAGCTGAAAAGCTAGCCTGCCTTATAAGGAGAACGAAAAACGCAGCTGTTTATGTAACATTCATGTTTGTATCCAGGGACATCATACAAGTTTTTCTCCCCTTTTCAGAACATCTGGATACAAATGTGTGTAGCATTAAAGCTATGCAGTGAAGAGAGAAGAGAATGGTAAAAACAAAGGTTAACTTTTCTGCCATTCAGTAAATTACAGGTAGCAGAAGAGGTGTAATTAATGGTGCTTTTTAAGCACGGGAAGAGCTGGATGTTGCAGTTGATCCTAGAAATACCAGACTGCCTTACAGCATAAAATCCCTTCACCTTATTTATTTGCCATATTTGTATGACACTTCATACACAATGAATGAATCTTACAATAAAATGAATAGGCAAAATAAACCCATAAATCCGCCACAAACAACTCCAATAGCATTCCTGATTATTTACCCCACTGTTTCACTAATTACAACCTGTCCTATCATTTTGCTTTGCCAAGGGCTTTCGGAAGTCATTCAAAACTGGTGGGGGGAACAAGCTTTTCAAATGCAAGGGGGCTATGACCATGAAGGCTTACTTGTAGACATGTGTCCTTTGACATCTTAGCATCTTCTCTTGGCTAGTATGTATTGGGCAAGCAGATTCTACTTGGAGCAGGAAGTCCTGAAGCTACTGAGGATCCAAGACATAAGGGACTTTATAGGCAATAACCAACTGCTTGAATTGAACCCAGAAACTTTCCAGTAGCCAAAATTGATGTTATGCTGTTGTACCAGCAGCTGGGTGGCTGCAGTCTACACCAATTGTAGCTTCCAAATCATCTTAAAGGACAACCTCATGTAGAACAAATCCATGCTCAAGCTGATAAAGGCATATGTCAGGTTCCTGGCAGCTAACTCAATCGAAACTTATTCTTCCAGAGTCTTTCTAAACTAGATTTGAAAGAGGTCGATTACAAGAATTTCAGCAAATGAACTATTTGCAATTTAGAACCCACTTATCCCCCAAAACATTCAGGTGGAGACTTTCTCAGTTATTATTGGTTTTCTTGTGAACTGGTGAGGATTCAGTTCTTTTTACTGAGGAACTGGGTGATTCAAGCCTATCTCCTGAATCTGTGTCACTCAGGAATGAATAATCAATTGTGATATCTAGAAAAGGGAGTTGACTCATGTGTGTGCTTATCCTGATTGTGCTAATATTTCTGTATGCACATTCATGTACATAGCTGTGGACAAATTGGAAGTTTGGGCTGGCATGGAGTATTAAAACACAGAAGTGGATGAATTGTGTTAAGACTCCGATGGGGCTATTATCTCCTAATCGTTAAATTAGCAAGTATATGCAACTGCCTCAGTATGATTTATAATGGATTTATCTCTTGGTCTAACTTCTATCAGCTGAATGGGAAGATTAGTGAACAAATCCTACTAATCCTGTTCTGGGTGACATTCAGTGTATTTGAATGGATGATGTAACTGCAAAGGCACAGAGAGAAATTGGCTTCAGCACACTATTATTTTTGCTCAGAATTTAATTCTGTCGTGAATGGGGTTGATTCAAAATTCTGTTGAAGTAAACAAGAGTCAAGATGCAATACTATGTATAATTAAAGTTTACAAGTAAATAGAGTTTATTTATCCATTTATTTTACAATAGTTATATAATACCCACTTCATATGACTCCAGGCAGCTTATAGCAATAGGATTAAAAATCTGGAAATCAGTCACATCAAATCAAATCACATCAAAACCAAAACCCAACAACAAATATAATAATAAAACCATGGCAGCCCATCCATAAGTCCATGAAAACCACCAATCGGCCAGTTGAATAGTACAGATTTCATTGCCTTGCAAAATACCAGCGAAGAGAGTGCAAGACAGAACTCTTCCACCTGGGCGTTCCAAAGTACATGGGCCACTACAGAGAAGGACTGGCTTCAGTTCTACATCTTCCCCATATAGCATAGGGTCAGGAACACAAGCCTCTTCTCCCTACATGCATGTATGGGCTGAGCAGATAACACTTGGATGAGATTGGACTGTCAGAAGTGTGTGGCAGTTTTTATATTGAAGGCACTATGGGCAAATGACAAAGTCTGTTCTCCAAACTAAGTCCCACCAGATATTTTGTACTAAAACTCAGCCATAGGCAGCAAAATTGTCAGAGATAAAGGGAATGTTGCTCAAAAATATTTTGAAGAGCCCATAATGGAGTTGCTATCCCAGTTCTTGATACTGCTGCCTCTAAGCCTTGCATTGTCTTCTGTTTCCCTTTTTAAAATTCCACAATTTAATTTTAAGCACATTTTATTCAGTGCCTTACTCAATATTTATCTTGAAAGATTTACAGTTAGAAACAATGAATGAAATAATACACACATTTACCAACTTAATTTCATCAGTCACTGAAGTAGATGTATATGCTAAATGTTGTTAATTTTATCTCCCCTAGCCCCCAAGTGGCAGCATTAAATTCTTGGGCTTCATATATGAAATACCGCCACCTGCTGTACCATATGACCTATCTTTTCCAGTATTTGTTTAATGGGGCTGCTTGATTTGTGAACATCTATTGAAGTAGGAAATGTTACAGCTTGTGGTCATGCTGCCTTATTCTTTGTGGTTATTTTGGTTTGCTCTTTGTAGTGAATCTCTCAGCTATTAACCACAACTAGGTGGAGCTGTTTTATGTTACATGGGAGTTGAACTCTTAAGCCTCTCAAGTAGGAGTTGTGTTTTGGCCAGCTTTTAGTGTCATGTTCACCCTTGGAGTGTCTGTGTAGCCTTAATGTGAACCTTGGTCAAGGGCACTGAGCCAGAATTGATATATACATATGCTTTTTATGCTGGTGAATGAAAAGAAAAATCTTATCTGAGAAGACTTTATTGAGATACTTTATTTTTATCATGTGTTTCTTAGCCACATTTCAAATGCTCATCTTCCCAAGTCAATTTACAATATGAAAAATACAATTCACTATAGGAAGTTTGTAAAAAGTATGTCAATCTTAAATGAATGTCAAAATAAACCAGTTAAAACAAGTCACATCCAAAATTTACACAACAAAAACCATTTCTGTTATATATATATTTTAAAAATTCTTAAAGTATTTAAGCTGGAGAAATAACTATTAAAACCCATTTGTTTGTTTGTTTGTTTTCTGGATTTATGAGGCCACCCAACTCAAACAATGTTCTTCAAGGCAGCACACAATAACAACAAAAAAATTAAACTAAAAAACAAAACCACACAATTGAAACCACAATAGATGCTTATCACTTGTGAGGAAATTCCACAGGCTAGTTCAGCGACAGTGAGGCTTCCAAAAGGATTTCAACACATGTACGGGTTCAGAACGATAAGGGTGACCCTTCAGTTAACCTGGAACTAAGTTGTGTAGTAGGTTTTAAACATTTATTTATCTTCTAGCATTACAATGCTCTCAGACAAGAAAGCCCACAGTGGTTTACAGTAACCCAAATACAAAATAATTGTGTTCCCCCAAAACATATATCTAATATACATATATCTTAAAACCATAAAACATTCTAACTGCATAACACAATTAACAACAATCTGACAGTAAGATTACAGTCAAAGTGCATAATGAAATATGGCAACAGCATTAAAAAAGGCCAGATAGCAAATATATAAAAATATATTTTCAGGTGTTTTTAATGCCACAGAAGAAGCAGACCAGATTATTTAGGGGAAGGACTTCCATTATAGTGTAGTCACCATTGAAAAGGCCCTAGCCCTTATCAGTTCAAAGCAAGCTTCTTTTCAGAGAGGCATTTACAATGGGTGGAAAGTATAGCTCTTGTGCTATTACTTATGGAAGAAGATATGCAGACCCAACCTCTTTAGGGACTTAGCTGTAAAAACAAGCTAACACGGTGAGAGTAGATGTATGATGCTTCCACTGAGACATGCCAGCAAGAGTTTTAGTTGCCAGTTTGGGACCTGCTGTAATTTCTGAATCTTTTTCAAGGGCATCATACGTATAGAATATTGCAACATGGAAGTAGAAGGTAACTAACACATGGATCAGAGTAGTTGAATTGGTCTTCTCCAGGAAAAGATGTACCCACTAGATTAAGTGGAGCTAGAAAAAGGTACTTACCACTATGTGGACCTAAATACTTAAGGCCAGCACAGGTCAAAGATCATCACTAAACTGTGCACCTGATTCTTCAAGGGAAGAATATCCCCATCTACACCAGGAAAGATCTCTTCCAGTTGCTTGAGGCTTTCTTCTAAACATCAGTTTCAGTTTCAGCCAGTTACACCTCATCCAATCTGAGCCAAGCAGGAATCAGTCATGGAGCCTGGCACACCTAATGAACATAGGGATGAGAAGTAAACCTGGGTATTACCCACATAGCAGTGGCACCCAGCCCCACAACCTTGACAATTACGTCCACTGGTTTCACATACATACTGAATAGTATGAGGGATGGAATAGGACCATGTGGCACTCTATACCATAAAAGCTGCTGAGTGGAGATTTAATCCTATGCTACCCTCTAATAGTAATGAGGTAGGAGTAGAACCACAACAAAGCTGTGCCACAACTGACTCAGTCCAGGAGGATTCTATAGTCAGTGATATCAAAATCTGCAGAGTTACCTAGGGTTGTTCCAGATAGCCTTCTCCACTGGCCATGTGAATTGTTTCATTAGAACAAATCTGGTGATCTCTTCACTTCACTGAGGGAAATCAGTTTATCTAAGTGAATCTACATCCAGAGTCACTTTCACCGAAGCAAATTTAAGTCATTTCACACAGGCCTAAGAATATAAGAAGAATGCATTTGATCCTATTAGTCAATGTGTATAACTCATGTTATTATCAAATTTGTTTTAAAGCATTTTAAAATCCAGTCTGTCTAGAGAAGCATTCTTTGCAACTCAGTGGCCAACCACGTATATCAAGGAAGCTCACAAGCTGTTCATAACAGCCTAGCTGTCTCCCACTGTTATTCCTGTTTTCTGCTTGATTGATTAGACTATCCTTAAGCCTACATCCAGTAACCTGTGGAGCAAAAAAAAAAAAAAGACAAATTGGTTTCTTTTTCTGAGGGAAAAAATAATGGTAGTACAGTACTAGAACTACAGGAACGTTGCTTGCATCGAGTGATACTTTTCCTAAGGATTGAAACACCAGACAAACAATCTAGCAGGAAACAATACCCTAATCGAGGAACTACCAAGAAGAAAACTACACACCCTCCACCACTGGCAGGGTGAGCCACTGGATATAAACAGGGAGCAAACCCCACACTCACTCGCACCGATGATGTCAACTAGTTGGGTAATGAAACATCTGCAAGCCAACAAACCAAGCTCAGAGAGCACCAAGGACTCCACAGCTCTTGGTGGCTTTCCTAAGGCAGTCAGAGTTGGGGCCTGTTGTTCCAGAGAATAGGGGTAACCACAGAAAAGGCACACTTCCTAGGTCCCATAAGATGACAAGATTTAAAAGAAAGAATCTGGAGCATGCCCTCCCCATGGGAGCATGTGGGACAGGAAGAAGGTGGTCTTTCAAGTAACCTGGCCCCATGCCATGTAGTGCTTTAAAGGTGATAAACAGCATCTTGAATTGCATCTGGAAGCCTATTGGAAGCCAGTGCAGCTCATGGAGCAGTGGTGTTACATAAGCATAATGAGATGTGCCCATTAACTACCCATGCTACTGCATTCTGGACCAACTGAAGCTTCTGGGTGGTCTTCAAGGGCTGCCCCATGTAGAGTGCAATGCAGTAGTCCAATCAGGGGGTGACTAAGGTGTGAGTGACCATGATCTCTAGAACTATGATGAAAAAACTATGCAAAAAAACCCAGTTTTTGATCATTGTGGTTTAATCCTTTGTTTTTTTTATGAACCCCAAATCTTGTAATCATATTTGATATTTACCTAAAATATTTGCTGAACTGAGTTATGGCTGTGACTTACATAAAGATCCTACTTTGTCAAAGATAATTCCATTTGCAAGGGAAATACTTCCGCTTTCGTTTGAATCCTCCTGTGCCTCTGAAAACCAAAATTTTAACATCCTCTATAGAACAGAAAAAAAATTATGGACATCATTTTTATGACCCTCTTCATGTGAGCTGAAGTGCATCAGCTCTTTTAATGCAAGATGTATTCCCAAGCTGGCTACTGACGAGAAATATCTTCTGAACTGCAGGATCGAAAGCTGACAAAAGTGGAAAGGCAGAGGTTTAAAGAAGAAGCGGAAATGTTGAAAGGTCTTCAGCACCCAAATATTGTTAGGTTTTATGACTTTTGGGAGTCATGTTTAAAAGGAAAAAGGTGTATTGTGCTGGTAACAGAACTGATGACCTCTGGAACTCTGAAAACGTAAGTACCTGTTATGCCATGACATTGGTAATTCGTTAAGTAGAGCATCTGTAAGGACAAAGCCCTTGCTTCATCCCTTACCCTAACCCTGTTAAGAACGGAAGTCCACCTTCTTCCTTTATAACAGCTTGCCTGACAGTATTTCAAATTAAACCAGCTGAAATTAAATTTCATTTCTGATATATTCTTCTCTATTGTTTTCTTCTGTGACTACCCACAGTTCTGCCTGTATTTCTTCTTCATTTCTTTGTTTTGCATGCAGCATTTTGAACCCCTTGGCTAATCTTTTCTAAAATAGACTACGTTATTAAGCAATAATCAAATAATCTTCCACCAGTGAGAAGAAAAATACTTGATTCAAATTCACATACTTGAATAATTAACTTGAATCATCATAGTTTATCATTCTGATGCTCTTGCTAAATTTAATATTGGCAATGGTAAGATAACCTTTTCATTATTTGTAAGAATTCTCTACATGTTTTCTCCACTTCATGAGAAATAAAAACATCACTTCAGATTCCAAATCTGAAGTACTATTGCCAATATATATATACAGTAAAAGTGCATACATAGAGTTTTGCATGAACAAGGATCTCCATAGAATTGTAATTAATAGCTTTTAGCATATTAAGGTTGTAGTGAATTCATTTATAATTTATCTTCCAATGTTCCAAACTAACCTCTTAAAAGTAGGAAAGTATGCAGTACTTGGCTGAAGGCTGAATCAGATGAGTCTAACTGTAAGAGGTACAGAGTGCTCAGAACTGACCTGGACAGTGTCATGAATGTTTTACCGATTCATTGTGCTGCAGAAAGGCAGATACTGTTTGCAAGAAGAGTCTTAATGCATCCATTTCTCTGTAAAAGAATTTTATTCCATCTCACATGTTTTTATTTTAGCTATTTGAAGAGATTTAAAGTGATGAAACCAAAAGTCCTTCGTAGCTGGTGTCGGCAAATCTTAAAAGGTCTCCTTTTCCTGCACACTAGAACACCACCAATTATTCATAGAGATTTAAAATGTGACAATATTTTTATAACTGGACCAACTGGATCTGTGAAGATAGGAGATTTGGGTCTGGCAACTCTTAAGAGAACGTCATTTGCCAAAAGTGTCATAGGTAAGTGTTTTCATTAGCATCCCCTTTCTTCTTCTCTCTGAAAATGGATAAGCAGCTATAGAACCTCAGACTAATATTAAAAACAATCAACAAATACTGTGTTTTCACTGGAAATGTTAAATCCTTGCCTCATACTTCCTCCCCAAATTAGTAAAATTTCAACAATGTTATTTTTTTAATCTGTAATTTTATAATGTATTGGCTATTATACAGACATAAACACGAACTATAATTTACCTTTGTTTAGAAGTAGTTCACTCTTACACTGTGTCTTTGACTTTGATGCATTATACCTAATAGTTTCATGTATCAAATGGATGTAAAAGTAACAAAGTTAGATGCAAAGCAGTAAATTTTCAAATATTTAAGGTCTCTTTAGAGAACTTACCAGTGCCTATTGTCCAGTCTTTTGTGGTATGCTCATTCTCTTTAAGAAACCAACATAATAATTACAGATTATTTATGATTCGAATAAACTAGTTGCATTTAAGTCCAGTTACAGTAAGTGGAAAGATGGTCAAAACAGAAAATGCTATTTACCAGCATTTATATTTTCTGAATTAGTAGCAATTATTGTAAGATGTGATAACCATATATATGAGATGGGAATTTCAAGATAAATTAAATATGAGGGGGTTTACACACTGCAACAAGTCATAATGTGGTTTGTTTGGTTTTGTGCAATGTATGAAGTAGTTATAAACCATTGTTTATAGTTTAGTACAATGTACAACCCATAACCATAAAGTTATGGTTTATTGAACAAATCATGGTGAAGTAACCACTATTTATGTCATGGTACGCTAGCAGGGTCCTGGTACTACCTTCTCCACAACTATTCTCTTTTGGAACTCTTTTTCACAGACAATAGTTACCTATTTATCCTAGCATATGATTGTGACAGTATATTATGGACATTATGGATATTTTATAGGAATGGTTCTTGTTGCTCAGGATTACAGTCACTTCTGACTCTTCATGACCCTGATGGACATCATCTTGCCAGGATGATCTGTCAGCACCCGCTTCTTTGAATTCTTGTAAGCTTGAGGTTGTGTAATCATTTAACCATGTGGCCTTCTGTTAGCCTCTTTTTCAATTGTCTTCTATTTTTTCAAGCATCTTTTCCAATGATTCTTGCCCTTGCATTATAGATCCAATATCTCAATGCTTCTAATGAGTAGTCTGGTTTTACTAATATTTTTAATATTGAGTTATTTGTTCTTGTGATCTAAGATGTTTTTGAAGGAAATTAGCAGCACTTACAGATAAGGTAAAAGGCAACTTTATTTTAAATTCTTGGGGGTGGCTCGCACCCTAGAGTCCCTCCCACCAGCCTGGATTTTATACCTTTCTTGGATTTTATTTATTTACTGTATTTTATTATAACTGTTTTATGTGATTTTAATGTTTATATTTTGTGCTGGATTTTACTGTAAACCGCCCAGAGTCCCTCTTTTCGGGGAGATGGGCGGTGGCTAAATTTGAGCAATAAATAAATTAAATAAATAAATTCTGGAATTGGAAGAAGTGTACCACAGGCATTTCTCTCTTTACCTTGCTATACCCTCCTCTCTTACAGCATTTTGTTACAAGCTTTTTATACATTTTCTAGTACATAGGTAAACTTGAACCTGTAGGACAATACAAACAAATGATAGAAACAACAGCAGAGGTGAGCTTTAGTGGTCAATATGTTGATTATTAATAGCAATTAAGAACAGTGCTAGATGCGAGGATTCACACTACATATGAAGACAGAGGCACTTAACAAAAATCTTAAGGAGTGTAAACAGGAAGAATTTTAAACAATGTATGCTTGCAGCAGCAAGATGGATGGACTCCATTGCAGTGGCAATGGTTGCACTGTTGGAAGACATGAAGGACCAGGTTAGGGACAAATCATCATAGAGAATATCTAAGTGTCACTAAGAGCTGGCACCAACTTGATGGCACATAATCAAATCAATGCTTGTAGTCAGGTAAAGACCACTCTTAGCCAAACTGTATGAAAGTAAAATATGATGGGGTTCTGAAGAACCTCAAGCAGAAGGCAAATGACCAATAGCACAATTATGCAAACATTTTCTTGGATCAGAAACATGAGCTTCCAAACTGTTTGCAAGTAGTAAATTTCCCAACTATTCTTATGTTTCTGCTAGGGAACATCTGTCAGCACTTTGAGATTTACAAAGTCAAGAAACAGAAGCAGCAGCGATTTCAGGAATGCTCTTTATTGTTGTAGGGTAGGAGAACAAAATCTTGAAAGCCTATCAGAATTTCTCTCTTACCACATCTTATACCAAACACAACCAAGGTGGGATTATTTTGAATATTTTCGCCATGCTGTCTTCTTTCTCAGGACCGTTTTTCTCTCTTCCCCTAACAGTTCATTGCTCCCTCCACCCTTCCTAAGGCTGAGTCTCCATTCTTTCATGCCATCTTGAATTCTGACTACACTTTTCTTATGCAAATCTGAAGCTCAGGCATTTGCCACAAAGCATAAGTAGCACTAGATCATCTGTAATATCCCTAAATGACTGCTGTCCACTGTCAAAGTTTAGCTAAAACTCTCTTGCGATCTCAAATACAAGACTTCAGCATTCTTACATTAGATCAAGCAAGATAGTAAGTGAAATCAACTTCATGAGAGATTTGATGAACCTGTGAAATTTCAACTTTTAAAAATGGAGGTACCTATGACATTGCACAAAATTGTGTAATAAGTGTCTGGCACCTGAAAGGTCATGAATTCCTTGTCTAGTTGTTGACAAGGCTGCCTAAGTATTATTTGAGTCTGGGGGCACAAGGTTGGGGAAGGCTGCTTTTCTGTTAGTTGAATATTTCTGCATGCAGAATGATGCCTTTGGGCTCAATCCAATATTCCATCTAGCCATCTGTTTTACTAACTTCAATTTAAAATATAGAAGTTTTTTTTAGATTTGTATTCATGTATAGGAGGTTCTCCTTCAAATTTGCTTTTCTGTGGCTTCACATTCTATGCACAAGTAAATTTTCTAAGATGTATTCTTTTTGTTATGTTCAGGCACTCCAGAATTTATGGCCCCAGAAATGTACGAGGAACACTATGATGAATCAGTGGATGTATATGCTTTTGGAATGTGTATGTTGGAAATGGCTACCTCAGAATATCCATATTCAGAATGCCAGAATGCTGCTCAAATTTATAGGAAAGTAACTTGTGTAAGTGATTTTTTTTAATATAATCATTTTCCTCTTTCACTTGTACTGTTTTTCCTTATTTTAACACTGTAAACACTGCTATACTATTATATAACACACTATAAAATTTAAATAAAAGTATTGTTGAATACCTTAATGTCTTATTTAGGTCTTTATATTTTCTGGCAAGCAGAAATGACTTATTAAGACTGGGGGTGGGGGTAATTCTGCAGATCATCTCCCTTTCTCATTCACATCCCAGCCACTCTCTTTAATATGTAGAAATTGTATCTATGTTTTACAGATTTGCTCAGTTTCTCATTTTACTAATGACATATTCTGTTACTTGTTTCAGTGTTAATTTACAAAAATTCTACAATTAAGATTTTGCCTTCATATATGCAATTTGTTTCTGTTTTCTTCTTTAATAGATATATTTTTGTGTATTTTTAAAATTCCAAACTGCATAATAACATTTTGAATAGTGAAGAGTGTGGCACTTTATCAAATACAAACTGATTATCATATATATTTTTAAATGAATTATTTGGGGGGCCACTATATGCTGCAAAGCAAATTCTATCCTCCAGGCACCAATTTTATTTCCTGAGAATTCTTTATGAATTCCATGTGAATTCTGTGAAGTCCATGTAGAGCTCTGGCATTTCCAAATATAAGGTGACAACTAGAGATGTTCCCAGTATGATAAAAAAGTAGAGCAAGTTCCTTGTTAGACTGCCACTAGAAGATTGTGTAAGTGTGTGATTTGTATCTGATTTTATATGTAGTTCCTTGTACTTTTGGAAGCCTGCTTGCACTGAATATTTAAAATGGTCAATGGATATGTTTGTGTGCAGTTGTATGAATGCATATCAATTTGCTTCTGCTTCTAGTGTCACAGCTCTGTGCATTATTCTGGTTCCATGTAGCATTGGCCTGTCTATCTTCTTTTGTTCAGCTACAGTTGTCACTAACTATCATAGATCTGGCATGTGAACTCAGGGGGCTTGCTGTTGTTGTTCTTTTATCTTGTTGTGCTCTTGATATTAAAGTAGAATGGGTTGTATTCAGTCTACATTATTTTCTGCTCAAATCAATGATGCCTTATGAAATCATGGTTCATTTTGCCACTGCTTTGAGTGGAACTAACTTATTTAGGATCCAGTCTATTACATTAACTATGAATAAACAAACAGTGATGGAGAAAAGGTCATATAGATTATTCTGCAAAGATTCATACAAATACTATGTGGCTCTGCATCACTACACAGATCTTTTTGCTTTGTTTTCATAAAAAAAAGGTAAGGAAAATATTTGAACTAAACTGTACTGTCAGTTTAAGATCAAACATGGATTGTGGTACCTGTGTATTTTTCAGTCAGTGGAAAACAGAAATCTATGTGAAGACAAATTCATACGCTATTTATGGTACAAGCTCTTACAGCTCAGTGCAATCCAAAACAGTTCTTTGTTTTGATCTCTGCCAAGATTACATTTGTTGCAGATTACATATTTATTGTGTCATCTGCTTTTGGATGTTGACATAGCAAAGCGCATGAGAAAGCCTCTTTCAGAATTGGTTTTGGACAGAAAATGGCCTCAGGGGAAGGGGTTAAGAACTTCCAAATTCTGTAGTACACATTTATAGCTACCCACTGCTTTTCCTTTTAAAAAGGACATCAGGAGACTGTTACAGATGTCTTTCCATGAACAGTTAGTTTGATCTTTTACCTTACCTGTATCTGCAACAGAGTGATAATAATATTTGTTTGCCATACCATACTAATGTAAGAATTACTGAAGAAATGAAGCCTGAAAGGCTAATTCATTCAGATAGAAATCCACGGGTATCCATTCAGCAGCATCCACAGGAGGAGTGAAAAAGTCAAGATGCACCGAAAACACGGACAAAGCTTTGCGCTCACAGTTGCATTTTTATTTTTTGACATCTCCCTCCCCCACAAGATGCCCCTATATTTATTTGCAGCAGGAGAACAGAATCCTCTCCTCTATAAAGTACAGGCACAGCCTCAAAATATGCTTTGCAAATCTGAGGGATCTTGTAGATTATGGAGACACAACTACAGGAAAAGGAGAGAAAGTCCTGCTTTGTAAGTCACTTACAAAAAATTGGCTGTTGTCCTTAGATTGTAGGAAGACTGCACTATGAACATTCCAATTATTATTATTCTATTTCTCTTTCAACAAAGTCTTTGTCTTGTTGGTACATTTTGTTAATATTATTTAGTTATGTTTGTGCCTTATTCTTACTTAATATCCTTTGTGAATAGCCTAGAATGGAACTCTTTCATTAAATGATTAAATCTTCATGAAACAAATAAGCTTTCAGAGTTTAAAATAACTATTCTATGCTTGTCCTTTAATGCACTAAACTCTTAATCCTAAATTCAGTGTTCTTTTGGGAAAGTGCTCTTATTTCATAAAGTCAATTTGTCTAATAAAGCAACATGTGATATGGTACGCTTTTCCCAAGCTTGATTATCAGAACTGTTTATGCAGATACATGCTTTGCTTTCCTACAAGGTTAGTGGGGAAAGGCACAAAGCAAAACCTGACCAATTGTGTTATAGAAGCACAGTTTGCATTAACTGTTTTGTAAGAAATTTTGTTAGACCCTTAAAATGTAGAAACATTAATTTACATCATATGTATGTATGTATCCATCCATCCATCCATCAAATTTTGCCACTGCCCATCTACCCCCAGAGGAGGGACTTTTACCTTAAAAAGGTAATCAAGGACAGACTGAGAAGGCTGATATAGAGAGCTCAGAATGATGGTGAATTTTCCTAGAAGAGTTTAACCTAACCACTAAAAAGAAATAATCTCTTGTCCTAGTGATTAATTAACATTTAAATCAATTCATATGCCTCATAAAGCTCAATAGAGGTGCCTTATTGAGGTGGTTAAGAAATAATTAAAATATGAATGACCATACTGAGCAAAAAGTAAATATTTTTTCTTTCCTATTATAACAACACATAGGACTGAAAATGTCCTCCAGAACTGTGACCTTAACTGTCATCTTTACTGATCTCTCACTAACTCTAATTGGCCAGCTGATTGTTCAGCTTTCTTTTAAATTACCGTTGCTCAGAAGTAGTATCTGTTCTACTGCCAGAAATATATCAATGGAAGAAACCCTGTAGAACCAAATGCTAATCACTACAATCTGGCTTCTCTAGATGGCTTTATTAGTTTGTCAAAAACCAATATATTTTCCCACAGTTATTTTTGTAACATGGATGATCTTTTGCTGCTTAACACTCTGCTTAACACAGTGCTTTTCCATTAGTCCTTGATGGATTTTTCAAGTTAAAATGGTGCCGTAGTTCTTAGACGTTAAATCTAGATGTGTTTTAATCTGGCCAAAAGCATAATGAACTGTTCTACTTTGGTAAAATAGGTCTCTTTAACATAAAATATTTGCAAGGCAGAGGTATCTGTTTGGTAACTATTTCAGTCTGAGTCCCTTCACACACAGTTATCCTGCAGTTTGTTTCCATGCCTCAGTCAAGCCTCCCTACTGGCAGTTTGTGGTACAGAAGAGAAAATCGTAAGAGTTGATGGCAGGCAGCTCAAGTGATACATTCAATAGGTCTTGAACAGCAGTCACCCCCACGCCTGCTTCTGACAGCTGGGCTCCACAATGACCTTGTAATGTGAAGCAGGCCTGAGAGGCATGCTGCCTGAAATGAAAGAGTCTTCTTTCACCAATTAGGTCAATCCTAAAGGCCAATCTCTTCAAGAGACATTATTTTAAGTGTATTTACAGTATGGGGCTGAGCTATCTACAGAATGGAGTACAATAAGCAGTGATGTTTAAAATATGTATTAGTAATCCTTTTTAATTGTTAAAATAAGACCCAACTTTAAAAGCACTTTTAAATACAAGCTATTGAAAAGTAATGTGTAGATTAAAAAATAAAGAAGTTTAAGAGTCTTAAGGGATCCATGTCACCCTTTTAAACCCTCATCCCACCCTTAGAGGTGGACCCATTACCCAGTTAGTATTGGGATGGCAGATACTAAGAAATACCTGGACCGTAGACTAGACTAGGTAGTTAGGAAAGTGTTCCAAAAGGCAAACATTTTCATATTATTGTCATGAAAATTACGTATATGAAAACATCCATGGAGTCACCAGGAGTTGAGCTCAAAATGAAAGGAGCAAAATAGATGCCTTAAACCTGTGCCAGGCATAAGGTATTCTCATTGGTTCTTAAAACATCCCGACGACATTAAAAAAGGGTGGAAAATATTACAACTCTTCAAGGGAAATGTTTAGAAATATAATAAAGCTTTCTATTTCAATGTGCTGCCTTAGTAGAAAAAAAGGTTCTCTTTCCATTATTAAACATACATAGAAATGTTGTTTTAAATACTTCTTTCCTGTTGGGATTTTAAGTTTGTTATTGTGAATCCTTAAAGCTCACAGCTTGTAGCTGTCGGTAGGTGAAAATCTTTTTCCAAGACATTCACAAAATCTTCTATTAAAAGTGAACTCTGAAAAGAAAACTTGGTTACTTTACTCAGTTAATGTTTCATTTTTTGCAGAATGTAAATCTGTAAGGATTACCTTTAAATTGGGGGCAAAGACATGAGGGACTCTTTAATTATTTTACAATATCTATTCCTCATTTTAAAGCAGGCTGTAGTGGAACAGAATCAAAACATTATGAAAACCGATTAATTAGAAAAGCTGCTTTAACTGGAAAGTTGAGGTATAGATAAAATAAACAAACAAATAGATAACATTTTAAAAAAAACTTTAAAAAAAACTTAAGACAGCAGATCTTTTAGGTTTTTGGAGCAGAATCCTGGAAGCTTAGGATTGTTTAGTTTCCCCATTCCAAGGTGTCTATCTTCTAATATTAAAATTCAAAATAAATGTTAATGCTGACTTTAGCTTCATTACAGCATATATTATGGTTTATTGTGTATAAGATTACATAGGAGTCCTAACCAAGTTTACTATTACATTTAAACTGAAAGCTATGATGTGTAGACCTAGAATGAAAATGCCAGAGAAACTTAAGAGAACTTGATTATGTTTTTTTTTTTCCCCCCCATGCAGGGTATCAAACCAGCAAGTTTTGATAAAGTTACTGATCCTGAAATTAAGGAGATAATTGGAGAGTGCATTTGCAAAAATAAAGAAGAGAGGTTTGTTTTGAATAGTAAATTTCTGTTGTCTTTAAAACATATCATAACCCAAGTTGAGCACATTTCAAAATAATTTCTTGGGGTGGAGAAAACTGACAAGAGCTGGCCAGTTCCCATTTTAAACTGAAGGATCTAATCGAATTATATAGATCTCTTTAAGATAGTTACTAGTCAGACAGAAACTAATATGGTTACAGTGGGGACTTTGATAAGTACCCACTGGAATCTGGTTAATGTGACTGTGAATTTTGGGGACTTCTCAGCAAATTTTAACACCATCAATCAGAATGTCCTTCTGGACGTTATATCCGTAATGGAGTGGTATGGGGCTTTCTTGAAGTAAGTTGCAGAATAGGGCATGGAGATTTATATTTGACAAGTAGCTGTTGGATACAGTATCTCACGAGATTTTGTCTTAAACCTTCAACAGATCTTAAAAATTGCATTTATTACTTTAATTAAACATAATGGAAAAAGAAAAAAAATAAGAAAAAAGAAAACCCACAAAATTATATATATAGGGGGGTTTCGTATTCATGTATAGGTGTATACCAAGTTTTACACAACAGATTCAATAAAGAATGTTTAATATCTTCAGGAAAACATTGAGGCAAATTATTCAGGCAGTTGAAATTGATGCCATCATTATGTTGGTGATGCCCAGCTTTATTCTTTTCCATCAGATTTCAGAGAAGTTGTAGGAATCCTAAATCAGTTCTTAGGATTTGTGAAGGATTAGGTTAAGACTAACAAGTGAAACCTCAGACTACTCTTGACTAAGGGACTGCTTAGTCAGATAAAATTTGGGTTATTGCCAGATATGAATAGAGCTGAACTCTATTTTAAAAGTCAGCCTGCAGCTTTAAAGTTCTCCTTGATTTGACTTTCACCTAAATGTTATGTGAAAGCTGCAGGTAGGAGCATACCATCCCACTGCATCTGTTCCTAGAGAAAGAAAGTTAGACTGCAGGGTACATGCTTTAATTACCTTTCATTTGGATTCTAGAAGCAGGATATACATGGGATTGGTCTTTTAAAAAAAAAATATTGGAAACTACATCTGATTGGTTTTTTGTTTGTTTTTGCTGCAGCAATATTTTCAATCTTGGTTAGTTTTTGGGGCAATGTGGCTTTTTAATGCATTTGCTACCAATTTCTGATATCAGGTCTACCTGTGGTGGTTAAACCCAGCTTAGGCTGAGATGTTAGGACTGGGATGTCTAAAATCCACCTTTCAACTTTTCTAAAGAGCCCTTCTTGCATTTCTTGCATGTGTGGCTACTTCAGTTAAGAAATGTCCTACCCAAGACACATATCTACCCTTCTTTTTTATACATTTCTAATATCTTTTAAGGAATTAGCTATTTTGCCCAACCTATCAGTTTAGCTGTGTTGTGTTTTGTTTGTAATAGTTCATAGATTTTTAAAAAAAAACAGATTTGAGTATAAACTCTGAGGATATTTTTTCCATTTTGCAATAGTATTGTGGTATTAAATTAATTTGATATACATCCCGCCTTTCTCCTTGGGCAACCTAATAAACAGAACACAAAAAGTTAAAAATAGATTAAATAATCTATGTTTATAGATTAAACCTAATAAATAATAACATCATGTAACAAAATCCTGCTGAAAGAGATGTACCTTTACCAATTTTCTAAGAGTTGAGAGAGTAAAAGTCTGAGACTGCTCTCAGACTTGACAGGCCTCTGAGCACCGAAGCATTTTCAAATGCTGATCTTAGCCAGAAGACAGGTTTGTAACTGGAGACGAGATGGTGGAATAGATGGACGCTAGGTCTGATCCTGCAGGGTGCTGCTTATATTTTTAATAATGCCATTCAAAAACATGTAACACATACAACGTATCTGAGGATTTGGACAGAGATTTGAAATAATGCAGATTTCTTTTTCTGGCTACTTTCTTGAAATACTTGATCACTCTCTTGGTCAATTGCTATATTCAGACTTCCCTAATGAGGTTCATATGCAAGATTACGCCTGAATTATACAGATTCTTGGCTCATCATGAAAATACCTTATACTAATGTAAATAGATCCTATACTGACCATTGATTATAAGATGGTTAATATACAATGAATGCTATGCTAAAATGATTGTTTCTGAATGGTTTATCCATTCCCATTGATGGGTAGTACCAAGAAAGAAAGAAATGTACTATGTATACTAAAAAGTAAAAACAGAGCCGGGGGTGGAGGAGAGTAATTAAAAACTTTATCAATTGGGTCTGATATGTTTCAGATAAACACCTTTTTCAAGGGCATCATAAAAAAAACACACAGAAACTTGAAAAGGCATAGTAAGTGTTTTTAACCCCCTATTAGCCACAAGTGGCAAGTGGGCAGCCATCTAAATTGAAGTAATGAACAAATAAATAAAAATAAACAAATGGTGTGATGCTTATTATACCACACATTTGGCAATCACTACAGAAACACTTGCTATTTTGCTACGGTGATTTAAAAACCATTGTATTAATTATAGACATTAAAAGCATATTTTTGGTTTGATCTTTCATGAAAACTAAGAAAGACCTATAGCATCAAGGAAGTTCTAATACATATGCGTGTTATCAACAATAACCCTAAAACAACATGCAGCTATTTTGGTCCTTAAAGAATAGAGGAGAAAAATGGACTTAAAATCTGTTGTGCTGTTCTTTTTTTCAGATATGAAATTAAAGATTTACTAAGCCATGCCTTTTTTGCTGAAGATACTGGGGTAAGAGTGGAACTTGCAGAAGAAGATGATGGTAGGAAATCCTCTATTGCCTTAAGACTCTGGGTAGAAGATCCTAAGAAACTGAAAGGAAAACCCAAAGATAATGGAGCCGTTGAGTTTACTTTTGAATTGGAGAAAGAAACTCCTGATGATGTTGCACAAGAAATGGTAAAATAAACTTCCCTTGACTCTGTGTGTGAGTGTGTGTGTATGTGTGTGTGTGTAGAACATAAATCTCAAAGGACATCAGAGGCAAATCTGGTAAAGTAAATTTGATTCAAAAGATTCAGCACAAAGTATCTTCAAAAGCCATATATGAATCTAGAAAAATGAAATACAGTAGTTTACGTTCCTGAACACTGCTTATATGTACTTTAAAATTTCATTTCTTTAAAATCAAAACACTGTTTCCCAGAAACTGATATAAATTTTGATTGGTGCTCAAGTCAAGTTGCATGACTTAAAATTTTTCACAAGTTATGTTTCTAATATATGTAAGAATCCAAAGTAGAATCTGAACCATTTCTCTTTTGTTCTGCAGTAAGATATTTCCACATTTATTCCTTAGTTTTAAAAACCCCATAGAAAAGATGGCTATGCAAGGTTTGACCCTAATTCTGTGTCATTCCTCTGAGATATGTTTCTAAAAGACATTTTGCCAGGTTTGCTGCTGAATTTTATAAACTGAATAAATGCTTATTAAATGAATGTCTATTTTTTTTCCTTTTCCCTGCCCCTACATCCAACATTTGTAGTCTTCTGATTGTGGAATTTTCCTTCCTTCTTCACTTAGTTTTAAGGGGTTAGTACTTTTCTTGTTGTATCTGGCTATACTATTATTCTGACACTTATTTGACAGTAATAATTTTATAAATAAGTTATTTCAAATTTATCTTGGCACTGTAGATTGTACTTGGCCACTATGATTTACTGCCTACAATGGACACTGATCAGAAAACGAAGCAATATATTTCTCTTTGACATAGATTTCATTATATTTTACCACCACAAAGTAGTATCATGTTATTTTTGTTCTGTTTAATAATAACAGAGTATTATAGGGTATCTTATGTTAGCATATGATATATAAGTGACAGATATTTAGTAATTTCTTTTTTTCTTTTTCTGTTTAGATTTTTGGTGTGTTTATTAGGTGTTCTCTATAGTTTCCCTGTTAATCTTTTGTAATTCTGTATCTTTTGTAATCTTGATAAAACAACAAAAAATAAAACAAATTTTAAAAAACCAGCATGGATCCAGCAAATGCCAATAAGCACACCAACTGCTACACTCTAAATTACCTGCAGCCTCCAAATGGTCTGCAAAGGCAGCTCCAGGTGGAGTGTGGAATGTATTACAACAGTCTAAATCAATGTTTCTCAACCTTGGCAACTTTTCCCAGCCAGCATGGGGCTATTACTTTTATTATTGTGGCTGGCTGGGGAATACTGGGAGTTGTCCACGCATCTGAAAGTTGCCGAGGTTGAGAAACACTGGTTTAAATGGCTGAGTAGCAGGTGGTGCACCAACTAAAGCTGAGCAAAGTGCTCCATCCTCCCCCCGGCCTGGCTTCAGCCTCCATCTGCTGTTTTAGCAGGATCCTGGAGTCCAGAAGGAACCCCATGTCACAGACTTGCTTTTCACGGGTAGGTCCACCCTAGTAGGAGACATGTCCATGTAGATTTCTTGACAGCAATATGGAAGTTCCCTCCATTGGGAAATCACTGCCTTGCAAATCAGAGAAATTGCTGCAAATCTATGTCCTTTGGAGCAAGAGCTGAGTCAGTATTTATTTGGGTCAACTTCCTAAGCTCCAGTTAAGCTCCACAATGAGGTTGTGAACTTGGATTGGCAATATTATTGTGTGGAAGGGGCTTGAATGTATTTCTGCATTAGAAATATTGATTAACCAGGTAGGCTAGAAAAAAGGGGACTCAATTAGATTATACTCTGCTTTTTAAAACAACATAATTGAAGAGGCAATATTGAGTAACTGTGAGGCTAGACGTTCAGCATTTCTTAGGCTGCAAGTATATACCTTGTAAGCATGCACTGCAAGTTCTGAAACTTGGAGTATCCATTTGCGATCGGAATCAACCCTATTGCATCCACAGATAGCCACACAGCAACCCTTTTTTCAGAGTCTGTGTCCTTCTTGGTAAGGAGGGATCTGGGGAAACCTTGTGGGGCTGCTGTGAAGATTATGTGAAGGCAGATAAAGGCATTCACATCCACTCAGAATTAGACTCTAGCTGTGCAGGTGCTGTGGAGATGACTGGGGCTGGGTCCTGTCCAGTTATCTGGGCTGAGTTTGATCCAGTTACTCCTGTGGATTGTGGACAGGGTCTTTGGCTTGTTGAATTCCACCGCCTGCATGTGTGATCCCTGTCCCTCCTTGGTCACAGCCTCCCAGGAGGTGACATGCAGCTGGATCCAGGTGATAGTGAATGCTTCTTTTTGGGAGGGGATGGTTCTGACTGGCTTAAAGGAGGTGGTGGTCCATCCTGCACTCAAGAGATCATCACTGGATCCAGAAGTGCTAGGCAACATTAATCCAGTCTCCAACCTTCCATTCTTGGGGAAGGTTGCTGAGAAGGTGGTAGGCCTACAGCTTCAAAGGGCTCTGGAGTAAGCAGATTATCTGGACCCATTACAGATGGGTTTCAAGCCAGGATATAGCATTGAACAGCATAGATCACATTTGTGGATGACCTTTGGCAGGCCAGGCCTGGTGTATCCATCCTGGCCCTCCTTGATCTCTCAGTGGCTTTCAATAGCATCAATTATGGTGCGCTTCTGAGCTGGCTGAGGTGGTTGGGAGCAGGAGGCATAGTTCTTCAGTGGTTCTTCTTCCAAGGCCAATTCCAGTGTTGGTAGCAGGGAGGGGTGTAGCAATGTGCTATACATGAGGCTGCCCTTGAAAGGCATTTAGAAGCTGCAGCTGGTCCAGAATGCAGTGGCATAAGCAGTAATGGGCACACCTTGCTATGCTTATGTAACATCACTGCTGTCTGAGCTGCACTGGCTCTCAGTAGGCTTCTGGTTGCAATTCAAGGTGCTAGTTGTCACCTTTAAAACCTTACATGCACAGGGCTAGATTATGTCTGGGACTGCTTGTCTCCAATAGTTTCTGCCCATCCTACTAGATCTGATAGGATGAGCATGCTCCAGGTCCCTTCTCTGAAACAATGTCCCCTGGTGGGTTCTCAGAAGCATGCCTTCTCTGTTATTATGCCTGCCTTATAGAACAGCCTCCACCTGGAGATACAGATGACTGTGACCCTGTTGGCCTTCAGGAAGGTGGTGAAGACCTGGCTTTTCCTCCAGGCATTGGGGCCACAATATTGAGGGAGCTGGCATGGGGTGGTTGGTGGATAAAGGTGGGTTTTACTGGGGAATCAAGATTCAGTTCTTTTTTTATTGTATTGTATTTTTAGTTTGTTCACCACCCAGAGTTCCTTCTGATACGTGGTTGGCTATATATGTTTGTTTAATAAATAAATAAAAATAAATAATGTTGCCCATTTGATCTGGGGACAATAGGAACTGTGGCTGAAAAACATGTAGAAACAGATGTTCTACTAAGTGCTCCTAGAGGAAATGCAAGGCATAATGCTTTTTTTAAGATCAAACTTTCTATTCTGTAAAACCATTACTTATAATGATAGAGCAAAAACCTGCTTACAGTATATTCTCAAGATAGATCTTTAAATATGAAAAAACACAAAAATTTATTGCACACACTCTCATGAGATCTTCAGGGAATTTGTGCAAGGCTCTGCTTTATCCTTTGAAATAATGTTGTCATGACCCATTGAGATTTTTTTCAAAGTAAGTGGCCCAAGCCCTAGTTCAGGAATCTCCAACCTGGTGCCCAGGTGCACCACAGAGACTTCCCTTGATGAATTGTAAAGTTTCCTGCCCTACTTCTCACAGGTTTTTTTAATACCTAAAAATAATGAAAAATTAGCATGCTGAAAATAAACGCACTACCCTTAAGCATAATCTGTATTTCTAAGAAATCCTCTGAGCTGTAAATGGCTCCTATAAGCTTTCAAGGAAAATGAAGGTAATGAGTAGTACAGACCAGTATTTTATTTGAAACTGTGCTCACTTTTCCAGAAATAAGATGAAGGTATGCAGGGATAGTGGGAAATATCCTACAGGGGTGAGAGCTAGAAGAGATAGGAGGTTTCAAAGCTAAATCTTACTTTGTAATTGATTATTTCTCTCTCATGACTGTCATTTTGTGAAATGGCTATAAACCCCAAGGAGCTGTTCTGTGAAAGTACCCATGAATTGTTTTCAACATTCCCAAAAAATCCCAAAAGCCCAAATGTTGGGAGGCTCCTACCCTAAAATCACAAGTAAAGGATTTTGTTTTGTTTTGCTTTGTTGTGTTTTTTTGTAGAAGACCTTTACAGATGTCTCCAGTGCAGTAATTTGTCATTGGGAAGAACCTCACCAGTATGGAATTCATTTATGTCAGGAACTCCCAAATGAACTGCAGTTACAAGTATTTCTTAAGCCAAGAACTTAATGAAATTGATACAGAAGATATGTAACAAGTTACTGATAAAGTAATTATTCATAGAAATACATGGGGAAAAAAGAACCTGTTAGGGTTTCACAAAAAAGTGTTCTGTATTTTACTTCTACCAAGAAAGCAACCATGAAATTAGATCAGCTATTCCAAACCAACTGTAGCTGCTTGCTAAAATTACATATTTACATTAAGCAGCAAATCAGATTCTTTTTTCTTTGCAGTGTACTCTTATTTTCCTTTCTCCAGAAATCCAATTTATCATTTTTACAGTATCTATGAAGGTTTAATTAGAATTCCTAAACAATATGAAGTGAAGTACTACTGGTTGAATCCTTTCAAATTCAACTGAAATATATTCAGTTTAATTTTTCTAATGTAGAAATGTCAGTCTAAAGCAGCCTTTCTCAACCTTTTGACCCTAGAGGAACCCTTGAAATATTTTTCAGGCCTCAGGGAACCACCGCACATTCAGGCTCAAATATAGGCCAGAAGTTACAAAATGATTATATTTGTTTCATGTGCAGGCCTGTATATATGCATTAACAGTGTGTAATGGTTGCCTATCCCAAACACTCAGACTCACAAGAGGTTACTTAAATGAAATCTGATTTATTAGGGAAATTATGACAGTTACAGAGAAAGCTGAGAATGACTAAATGCGCCAAATACAAACTAAAAACCCTCGCTCCAAACGTAATCCCTCCCCCCTACCAGCCATAGCAACCACCCCCCTCCCAGGTGTTGGTAACCGTTTTCTACACATCCTGGGAAAGCAACCTTGAATACATGAGATAACCCAAATACATTCCAACCCAGCAGCGAATAGATAAGAACTCCCCGAAGAGGAATCTTCCTCCCTTCTGAGATCAAAGTAGCAGGCTAATGACATGCGAAACGTTACGATGTACCAAGCACATTGAAACGGTGAACATGACATACTGCCCCCCCCAAAAAAAACTAAGGACCCGGTTTGGAGGGGTAAGCATTATGGAATCGAGTAACAAGTACAGGGGAAGCGACATCGTGAGCAGCCACCCACTCAGGGTGGGGGAGGTGTCCTCAGCGAACTAGGTACTGCAGCGTGTTGCGAAGCCGGCGAGAGTCAAGAATTTCTTTTACTTCAAAGTTTTGTTGCCCATCAATCATGATGGGAGGAGGCGGCGGAGGTTGATCATGCCAGCGGTCAGAGCGAGTAAGGGGTTTGAGCAAACTGCAATGAAAGACAGGGTGTAAGCGTTTCAAGTTATGCAGCAAATCAAGTTTAAAAGTCACAGGGTTGATTTGTGCGACAATAGGAAATGGACCCACAAACTTAGGAGCTAATTTTTTCAAAGGTTGAGAGGACTTGATGAACTTAGTAGACAGATATACCATGTCACCCACTTGAAACACAGGGTGAGGGGCACGCTTTTTATCAGCGTGCTGTTTGTAAGCAGACTGGGCATCCGCTAGTGCCTGCTGGTTGACCGGCCAAGTGTCCGCCAGCTGTGTTGCCCATTCAGATGGCGAGGCAGGCGGGATGGACGGCTGTGGCAAGTCAGGGATAGGGACAAAATCCCTGCCGTGTACGGTGCGAAAAGGGGTTTGACCGGTGCTTTGATGAACAGCGTTGTAGGCAACCTCAGCAAAGGGAAGGAGGTCAATCCAGTCGTCCTGTTGATAATTCACGAAAGCACGCAGATATTGCTCCAGTGTTGAATTTAACGCCTCTGTGGCCCCGTCAGTCTCAGGATGCCACGCCGTGGACAATGCCTGTTTAGTGCCCAAAAGCTTTAAGAATGCCCGCCAAAATTGAGAGGTGAATTGTGTGCCCCTGTCCAAAATCAAGCGGGAGGGACATCCGTGTAACCTGTACACGTGTACAAGGAATAGGTGGGCCAATTGTGCTGAAGGAATGGAGACACATGGGATAAAATGCGCTTGCTTGGAGAAATAGTCTTTTACGACCCAAATCACAGTTTTTCGTTGGCTAGGAGGCAACTCCACTATAAAATCCATGGACACCTCCTCCCAGGGGCAAGCGGGACTGGCCACTGGTTGCAACAAGCCTTGAGGCTTTCCCACTTTACGTTTAGACATAGCACACACAGAACAAGATGCCACATAATCCTTCACATCTTTGCGCAATGTGGGCCACCAAAACTGCCTGCGGACGAGGTGCAATGTTTTTACAAAACCAAAATGCCCAGCAAGCTTATCATCGTGCGAACGGAGTAAAACCTCTTTTCGCAAGCTGTCAGGGACATAGAGACGGTTGGATTTCCAAGCGAATCCCCGATCAAAAGTAAAATTGTCTCTATTGGCTAGCAACCAAGTGTCAGTTTTCTGCTCCTTTAGAAACTTTTGTTGCAATTGAGACGAAATTGACAAGGTGCCTTGCGGCGCGGAATCACTGCCGGCTGGCTGGTGCGCACGGGCTTGGCTGCGGGTCACAGCAGGCATTCCTAGTTGTGGCTGTGTCCACAGCGTACTGACCACCTCTGGCGCTGCACTGGAGTCCTGGGGTTGCCGGGACAGCGCGTCTGCTAAAAAGTTCTTTTTCCCTGGGATAAACTTCAGTTTGAAGTTGAAGCGGTTAAAGAACTGAGCCCAGCGGACTTGTTTAGGGCTCAGCTTGCGAGGGGTACTAAGGGCTTCCAAGTTCTTATGGTCAGTCCACACCTCAAATGGGTGATTAGCCCCTTCCAACAAATGGCGCCAAGAGTCCAAAGCCGCTTTAACTGCAAAAGCCTCCTTTTCCCACACATGCCAACGTCTCTCTGTCTCAGAGAATTTGCGGGACAGGTAGGCACATGGTTTTAAGCACCCTGCCCCATCGGCTTGCAACAACAGGGCTCCAAAGAATAATCAGAGGCATCCACCTGAACAACAAAAGGCTTGGAGGGGTCAGGATGTTGTAAAATAGGTTCCTGTGTAAAAGACTCCTTCAGCTTGTCGAACGCTGCCTGACAAGCCGGAGTCCATCTAAGCAGCGCGCCTGGGTTTTTTACCCGGCGGGTTTCTCCCACCCCCTTTGTCCGAAGCAAATCAGTCAGGGGCAAGGTTATTTCAGCGAACCCCTTTATGAATAACCTGTAATAATTGCTGAACCCAAGGAAACTTTGAAGTTGCCTACGGGTGCGGGGTCTTTCCCATTCTAAGATAGCTTGGATTTTAGCAGGATCCATTTCAATGCCTTTATCTGAGATCCGGTACCCCAGATAATCAATTTGTGTTTGATGGAAGGCACATTTTGACAGTTTGGCATACAACTCAGCTTTTCTTAGTTTGCGAAGCACCTGCTTAACCAAATGTACATGTTCTTCCAGAGTTTCAGTATAAATCAATACATCATCTAAGTAGACCAATACCCCTTTAAACAGATGTTCATGTAGTACTTCATTGATCAATTGCATAAACACCCCAGGGGCCCCAGCCAAACCAAAGGGTAAAACCTTATATTGAAAAGCTCCCAACGGGCAATTGAATGCCGTTTTCTATTCATCCCCCTCCCGGATCCTCACACGGTAATAGGCTTCCCTTAAATCCAGTTTTGAGAAGATTTTCCCCTTTGCCAGATGTAATAACATATCTTTTATCAAAGGCAGAGGATATTTATTTGATATTGAGACTGCATTGAGCCCATGGAAATCGGTACAGAGTCTTAATGGCCCATCTTTCTTCGGGCGGAAAAGAACCGGTGCCCCCACTGGCAAGCTAGCTGGTTCAATGAACCCTCTTGCCAAGTTTTTGTCCACAAACTCCCTTAACAAAGTTAGTTCCTTCTGAGTCATTGAGTAAATCTTTGGCTTAGGCAATTGGGTGTTAGGCACCAGCTCAATGGAACAATCAGTTTTCCGATGCGGAGGCAGTTGATCCGCTTCTTTCTCCCCAAATACATCAGCAAAGACCTGGTACTCCTCCGGTAGACCTTCAAGAGGAGGGGTTGGGTACTGCGGAATCGCAGCTGCCGCTACCCCCACCACCACCTCTGGGGCTTCAGTTCCCTGTGGTGCTTGGTAAAATCCGTCCCTAAAGGTTACAGTTCGATAGACCCAATTTATCTGAGGATTCTGCTGGACCAACCATGGGACACCCAAAACCACCAAAGGACCCCCCACCGGAGCCACTACAAATGACAACCCTTCCCGGTGGCTACCCATCTGCAAGGCTACCAAACCGGTAAAATGCGTGACCGGTTTGCCCCCGGCCATGGACCCGTCCAATTGGGTGAAAGCAATGGGTCGTTGCAATGGAAAGCTGGGTAACTCCAAGGCAGCTACCATGTCGGGATGCATTAAGCACCGTGAGCACCCAGAATCGATCACCGCCCACACTTCTATCGTCTTCGAACGGGATCCGAATTTTACTTTCACAGTGAGAATGCGATAGTTGCCACTCACCGACACCGGCTCGCGCCCCTCTTCCACCACCTGCCCTGCGGCGCCCTTTAGAGCAGGTGGCTGGCGTTTCCCGCCGGCTGTAGCAATTCTGGTTCACCCTCGTCCCCGTAGAACGGCACGCTTTCCAACTCGCTGTCGGCCACAGCTGCTTTCATTTTCCTCGGTAGAGAAGGGGACTTCGCAGTCGATTTCCCCTGCCGGTCCTCACCCTTTGCCCTCGGGCACACCGCCGCACGGTGCCCCTCCTTACCACAGCGCAGGCACTGCCCCTTCGCGTAATGCCGCTCCTCCTCCTCTTCCCAGGAACGTTGTCCGGATCGACCAAAAGAGCCCGAGGGGCGGGTGGGCTTGCCATCTCGCCCCGATTTCATTGCTCGTCTCTGCGCAAACACCTCGTGGGCATGCTCAGCCTTTCCAGCAAGCTGGATCCACCCGTACAAACTGTCAGGGTCATCTCGCCCCAGCGACCAGCGCAGCACTTCGGTGTTTAAACCATCTTTGAACAGCTCTATGACAGTTGCCTGCGACCAATCTTCCACCTTCCCCGCTAGCGCTTTAAATTCCAGCGCGTAGTCAGCCACAGTTCTCGATCCCTGCTTGAGTTCTTTCAAGGCACGCTTTGCCCGCTCCTTCGCTAGTGGATCCTCGAAATGATGCTGTAGAGCCAGTTCAGGGGCTTCCGACTGGCACATCTGTACATACCAGTCCGCTGCCCGCCCCTTAAGCTTGGTGGCAATGGTGATAATTTTCGCTTTTTCCGATCGAAAAAGCGACCCCCACTCTTCCATGTACGCCTTGGCATTCGTCAGGAAGAACGAGAGTTTTGTTGGGTCTCCGTCGAACTTGACAGAGAAGTCCCTCAATCCTCCGCCCGACGGGCTGCGTCCCCCCACTGGCGGGTCAGCTGCTCTGACAGGTCCCGTCCGCCTCCGCTCAGGGATGGGCGGCGATGCTAGTTCCACCCAGGGAGCCCTATCCCCCTCTTTTGGGCGAGCTCCCCTTCTCCGTTCTGGGGATTGTGCCTGGGAGGAAGGGGTGGAATGCCGCTGGCTTGACCTCTCCCGCACCTCCTTCAGTGAACTTAGGTCCATGCTCATTTTCTGCAGAATGAGCTCCAGGGAGTCCATCTTCGACTCTAGCACCCGGATTCGGTCTGGAGTGGGGGAGTCCCCCCTCGGCGGCACCTGTACCACCGTTGGCGACAGCGGGTATCTCTGCCTCCAGGACGAGCCCCTCACCTCCGAGAAGTCCCCCCGACTGTCGTCCCAGGTGACCAGCTCGCCTGGGGTCGTGACCGTGGTCTCTGGTGCGGTCTTCATGCCCGTAGCTTCGCCTTCAGACCCTGAGCTCACCTCCTCTCGAATCGCTGAGAGTTCTCCCAGGGGGGCTCTGTCGGGGCGCATCATGGTAGAATCGGGCTCTCCCTCACTCGACCCCTCACTCTCCACGAGTCGCACATCTGGATCAGTCATCGCCAGCACTCTCCCTCACAGGATCGGACGAACCTGTCTTTTCCTGGATAGGGGCCAGCGGGATTTGAAGTTTTGGATTCTCAGCTTTATGTAATGGTTGCCTATCCCAAACACTCAGACTCACAAGAGGTTACTTAAATGAAATCTGATTTATTAGGGAAATTATGACAGTTACAGAGAAAGCTGAGAATGACTAAAAGCGCGCCAAATACAAACTAAAAACCCTTGCTCCAAATGTAATCCCTCCCCCCTACCAGCCATAGCAACCACCCCCCTCCCAGGTGCTGGTAACCGTTTTCTACACATCCTGGGAAAGCAACCTTGAATACATGAGATAACCCAAATACATTCCAACCCAGCAGCGAATAGATAAGAACTCCCCGAAGAGGAATCTTCCTCCCTTCTGAGATCAAACACGTATCAGGCTAATGACATGCAAAACGTTACGATGTACCAAGCACATTAAATCGGTGAACATGACACAGTGTTCTTAAACTAAAAACAAAGAATGAAACTTACCTCTTTAATGTGAAGTTGCCCGAATTTGAAATAATTTTTTAAATAAATTGTGATCTCCCAGGGAACCCCTAGTGACCTCTCACGGAACCCTGGGGTTCCACGGAACCCTTACTGAGAAACCCTGGTCTAAAGTGCCTACAGAATGGATTGACAGTTTTCCAGAGAACGTATGTTCCATTTGTTGATCCTTGTCTCAGATGTGGAAATGGTCAAATAATTTTCTGTTTGGGGTGAAACCTGAAACTTAAATCTGAGAAGTCAAATTAGATATGTCAAGGTGCATAAGAATATTTTTAGTTTTGAATATAAACTGTAGAAATATCAGTGCATGCTTATTTTGAAGTGGAAGTACTAAAATAGAAAAGGCTTTCTTCTTTTTCAAAATATAGTACTGCCGCTGTTTGGACGAATCTTTAGGGGAGAAGATAGTCTCTAAGACAGTGTTTCTCAACCTTGGCAACTTTAAGATGGCGGGCTGGGGAATTCTGGGAGTTGAAGTCCACACATTGTAAAGTTGCCAAGGTTGAGAAACACTGCTCTAAGGCATCCTGGTCTCAAGTTCTTAAAACTTTTTAGGTTGAAATCTTAGAACCTAATACCTGGTCTAGCAGCAAATCAACAACAGTGTGACAGGGCAGTCTTACAGTTGTATCTCTGCTTCTACATTTTGTATTAGTTATAGCTTCCCATGCATAAGAGGAACTTTACGTAGAGCGCAATATAGTAAACAAATTATGAAGTTACCAAAGATCACAGCGACTAAACTTTCTCTATACAGGAATAGTTGTAGCTGACATATCAGTCAAAGATACTGCTTGTCATAGCATTCATTAATCCCTCTAATGGCAAGGATGTTACCATAAGTGACTTTACACTATGTATTTTATTTATTTATTTGATTTATACGGCTGCTCATCTCACATATATCACTCTGGTAGGTGCACAATTTTAAAATAAAAATACAATTCCTAAAAATAAACCAAAAATAAAATGCACAGCTGCTGGAGAATCATAAAAACTCAACACACCCAGGTCATGGGCTTTGTCACATACCCAGGGCCCCAGGCTGAAAGACAGAAACAAGGGCTTCAGGGCCTTATGAAAGGCCAGCAGAATGGGGGCCACCCTAATCTCAGGGGGAATGATGTTCCAGAGGATGGGTACCATGGCATAAAAGGCTGATCTTTGAGGCTCCATCAGCCCATACTCCTTAGTGGTACCCGCAACATGCCTCTCCCTCCTGAAGGAGTAGGATGGGTAGAAACAACCAGGAAGATACGGTCCTGTAAGTAACCCTGCCCCATACCATGTAGGGCGTTAAAGATGACTATCAGCACCTTGAATTGCACCCAGAAGCAAACTAGTAACCAGTGCAGCTTGCCAAACAGTGGGTGTCACATGCCAAATAGCCAATGCCATTGACTGCCTGTGCCACCACATTCTGTACCAGCTGAAGCTTCCAAATGCTCTTCAAGGGGAGCCTCATGTAGAGCACATTACAGTAGTCCAAACAGGAGGTCACAAGGTCATGAGTGACTGAGCAGGGCCCCCTGATCCAGGAACAGGCACAACTGACACACAACACAAAGCTGTGCAAAGGCCCTCCTAGCCACAGTTGCTACCTGCTCCTTGAGTAGGAGTCATGAGTCCAGTAGGACTCCCAGATTGTGGATGGGTTCTGTCTGAGGCAGTGCCACCCCATCTAGAACCAAAAATGGAAGGTCCTGGGTATTGGGGGGTCACCGCCAGCCCTGCCACAGAGTCAAGAAGCTCAGGCTTGGAGGTTGTTATGCAGCAGGGAGGCTGATAAAATAGCAACAGTTCCAGCTGAACCCTAGAGCCCAGCTTAACAAACAGGGTCTCTCATCCAGTAATCCATAGAGCAGTGCCTCTGGAGCGTCCCACGTATCTTGGATGACAATCGGCATTCTACAGTCCTGGGATCTCAGTTGATACCACACCCACCTGGGAAACCACCACCACCACCACCACCACCCCGTCCCACAGTTACTCTTTCAAAGGGAGCACAGACCTGTTCCAGGTTCTAAGTTGGCTATTATCAGATCTGGCAACCATCTAATTCATAGGATCTCCATATCACAAAATTCAGACTCAATTTATTGAGCCACGTCCAGCCTACCCAGTGATGTCTGCAGGAAACTGCAATGATGCCAAAATGAGTACCTATATAATGTAATGCCAAATGCTACCAAGACTAATACAAGTACATAAGTCATGGTTTTTGCCATGTCACACACATTTTGTCATTTGCTCCCCTTGCCCCCCTGTGGATACCCATGAAACTAACTCTGCATTTGTTTTGGCATGCACATGTCATCTCTGACAGAGAGAGTAATCCTTATATGAAAATTGTATCATGTAACATCTAAGAGGCAAAATGGCTAAAATGAGGAATCTATTAAATACTGTAACTTGAATCTCCTTTGGATATTTGGACCAGCTGCCTATCATTTTGAAAAACTGAATTTGCATACTTGAAATATTGGTAACCACTATGGGAGTTTCTTCCTGAACAGTTACTTTTCTCAAACTGCATTGCAAATGGGAAATTTCTTATTTGGTTTATTCATGAAGCAGCCATCTGAGATTGTATGAACTTGATGCCAAGTATGACTGATTTTAATTATTCCTGAAAATGCCCCCTCCCTTTCAGCCATCTGTTATATTTTGACTAAAAAAATAGTCCTATGATTTTTTTTTGTATGGAGTGCTAGGAATATTTAAATTATAATAGCTCCAATAGTGATATGAACAATAATTGGTGAAAGGTGAAAGGTCCCCTGTGCAAGCACTGAGTCATGTCTGACCCTTTTGGGGGATGCCACTTTTGCAATGTTTTCTTGGCAGACTGTAGAGCGGAGTGGTTTGCCATTGCCTTCCCCAGTTGTCACCTTCCCCAGCAAGCTGGGTACTCATTTTACCGACCTTGGAAGGATGGAAGGCTGAGTCAACCTGAGCTGGCTACCCAAGAATCCAGCTTCCACTGGGATAGAACTCAGGTTGTGGGGAGGGTTTCAGTTGCAATACTGCTGCCTACCACTCTGCGCCACATGAGGCTGTCAAACAATAATTACTCATATCAAATGATGACTGATAAAAATTATATTTATGACACTTGATAATAGTTTTGCAATTGTTTCTCTGCTATATAAAAAAACAAATAATGTTGTTTTAGATACAACTTGTATTCCTTTTGAAAATACTTTTATGGATGAAAACCTTGGAGCTCTAGTTACTACTATGATATGTAACCCTATACCATACTCCTGCAAACTAACCAGCTGCACATATACAAAACCTCAGACTGGTGATTTAGAATCTGTAACTCTCTATCCAGTTACTAAAAGTGGATAGGGAGTGGGCCTATGGGGCTCCATGATGTGAAAACACAGTCAAAATATGGATTTGTTCTTGAAAATCTGTTTTATTTCGTTAGGTTGATGCTGGATTCTTTCATGAAAGTGATGTCAAAATAGTTGCAAAATCAATACGTGACAGAGTAGCCTTAATACAGTGGAGAAGAGAGAGGATTTGGCCCATGTTGCATTCAGAAGATCACTGGGATCCTGAGAGTTTAGAAAAAATGAAGGCCGCACAAGCACAACCACTTCAGATTGCACATCTTTCTCATGCTGGTCATCACATTTTATCAGAACCAGAAGAGCCTGAAGTGGACCAGCATCTTTCTCAACAAAATCTGCCCACAAGCATTACTTCACTTGCATGTAAGTCTAGTATGTGTTCTGCATTGGTAACTAAGGAAATAATACAAGTACACTGATGGTGAGAATGGATATTACTGGCCATGTTTGTATACTGCAGTAAGCCCAAACTCTTCAGAATTCTGGTTTAGCAGGAATAAGTATGCTAATGCTTTAATAGCTCCTGCTACTCTGGCTGGTGGGGATGGTTAACAAACATGGAGAAATCCACACCCAGTTTGCTTACTAAGTCATCTGATTGGCCTAACCAGCTGGAACTTAGCATGCATAAGCTTCTTCCTGCTAAATTAAAATTCTGAAGAATTCTGCCTAACTCTGATGTACTGATGCAGTCACTGTTGTCCATGGACTTTGGCAGAACAAATATATATATTAAGTTATCAATGAACAGTTTTTGTCTTACTCTAATTACGACTGTGCCTAACTGAATTTATATCATTCATGAAGAGAACAATTTTAAAGCATGGCAAACTGACATTCGGAAGAAGTGAATTTCCCTGGAATTGGAGGGGAGAAGTTACCTTGTCAGTGAATGATTGTTTTTCTCTTCCTGCACCCCCTTACATTAAAAACACTCCACAGGCCCTGAGAGCAAGTGAAGGCTCTCCTCCTTTCTTCTTACAATAACCATGTAGCAGTGGTGATTATAGCATTGTAAGAAACAGGAAGATAGAGAAAGTGCCCTCATGTGGTGATGTTTAAAAAGGACCATCAGCCGTTCTCTGACAAGTTAACACAGCCAACCGTCTGAACTGTATTGATGCATTTTTAAATCCATGCTCCATGGCCTTTCACAGCAAATAATAATTCCCATGAAGTCCAGGACTTCAATTCAGCCCAACTTTAATTTTAATAGCCTAATATCAATTTAAATTAAAGTGCTATAAGTTGTGACTTCCATCACTTGTTCCATTTGCTGTTTTCCATCTCAGTGGTGCAGCTAGCAACATATGCCTTGTTCCTAATGACCAATTGAGAGTCAGTTGACTCTCTCTACAGTTTCCAGAAACATTTAATTTCCTCCCTTTTTATGTACAAAGGAGTAAGAACGTACTTTATTAGGTGTTTGTGTTCCAGGCTGAATTTTGAGAGGTTTTCTTTTGGGCCTGGGGGGAGATTGAATCTTCCCTCTAAAACAAGATAATTATGCCAGCTCTAGTGTTGGTAGGATTGCTCACTGTGTATGAAAATGAGTCAACATGTATTTTGACTGAGGAAATACTGTTCTAGGTTTAGTCATGATGGTAATTACAGTTTTCTTGTATTAGAAATTTTTTTTAAAGGTTCTGGGACTGCTGCTTGAAGACCTACACATCTTTTAATTACATTAGATAAAAACTAAAGCCTCTGTTTCATAGCACATAAGTGTTTTAAAAATAACCTTCTTTCTGAGTTTCTACCTTCAATAATTTCTTTCACTACCTTAAATTACTGGTATCGTATGTTATTCAAATGCTGCACAATGTTTTTAAGTCTAAAAGCCCTATAAATAATTTCTTTGATGTTGTTGGTGATATTCAAAGACAGCAGAAATGTAGATAAATAATTTAGCATCTGTGTACAACATAATGAGTGATAACAGAATCCAAGTTTGGCTTCCAACTGCTGCTTCAGCTCAGTATAGTCGTCCTGATTTTTGTGGTTAGATAATTCCTATAATGAGATTACATTTACCTGGTCTATAAACATCTCTACATCATTAAGTATCCATAAACTATAAACTTACATAAGCAAAATTGAAAGGAGTTATTGTTTTCTAAATCTGGAAGGGTGATTAATTGGACCTGGATGAATTTTCATCACTTAAGGATTGATTGAAAAATCCAGAAATGAGGCTTCTGAACACAGAAATTAACTTTCCAAATATGTATACAAAACCCATGCACAACACATTTTTTGAAATTCTTAAATAATAACAGTAGAAAGCAGTGCTTTATACCTTTTGTATCATCTATCATTGTACAGGAATGGATATGCCCAAATTATTTCATGTAGTATAATTTGGGGGATACAGTTTTACCTTACTAGAAGTATACAAAGTAAAAAGTAGTTCATTTATATACTTTAGTAAACTCAAACATTATTATCTCGTGGCGTTTTTAATGTGGGCTATTTCCAGTGGTCCTGTGGTGCTTCACTATTCTCTCCTAGAAGGAAAGCAAAAATACTCTAAATCTCAAATAAATCATGCTCACTCAAATTACTGCTATAATAGAAAAGAGCTGGCAGTGTCAGCCTGAAGAGTGCTTTGAAACTCACTAAATATTTGGTAGAAATACTACAGTAATGTTACCTTTTTTTAAAAATGCCTTTGAGTTAGTGTTGACTCCTGGCGACTGCAGTTTTCTTGGCAAGGTTTTTCAGAAGTGGTTTGCTCTTGCCTTCTTCCTGGGGCTGATAGTGAGTGACTGGCTTTGTGCCTTAGGTGGGACTAGAACTCAGGGTCTCCCGGTTTCCACCCTGGTGCCTTAACCACTACACCAAACTGACTCTCAATGTTGCATTTACCTATGGTAGTTCAGATTGTTGGTTAGACTTCAGACCATGACAAATTCTTATGAAAGTTTGAACAGTTGTAGAAAGAAATGTAGACGGCCAATCTTTCAACATTTCTTCAGTCCATCATGTCTGCGTTTTATATATTCCCCACAGGCCCATCTCCTAATTTAGATATAATTGGGAACAACTCATTTATAGCTCATGGATTTGGCTTAATTACTTTTATTTCAAGCTTTGAAATTTAACAATTAAACAGAAAAAAACATCTTGTGGTTTTAAATCTGTTCAGAAAGTGAAGTGAATCCCCTGCCAATCCACTTCAAAGATTGCTAAGTGGTTGCAATCACACAAGTTCCCAGTTCCTTCTTGTTGCCATGGTGAGGTTTTATGCAAATACAGAACTTCTAAGCTTGATTGTGAAAAAATAAGGTCTTTTTTTTTCTGCATCACATGCCGGATCTGATTCATTATTGATTCAGATTGACTAACTTCTGGAGCAACCTGAACTTACATAGTAAGCTATTTCCAGAGCTCTAAATTAAGATCTCAAATAAGATCAGGTAGCCTTTGTACACTCCAACACATATAAAGCTTTGATTGATTTCACTTTATGAAACCATTCAGTTTTTAACCAAATAATATTAACAATATTTCAGCTGATAGCACATTTGACAGTGGTCAAGGATCAACTGTGTATTCAGACTCCCAGAGTAGCCAGCAAAGTGTCATCTACTCATCTATTCCTGATGCAATACCTCCAGCTGTTCAGCGTGTTTATAGCCCACCTCTCAGTGAGAGCCAGACTTTGCCACATGGCCTTCAGCAGTTAGGGCCCTACCAGCAGCCCTCAGTGGTAAGTATGGTCTTCTTCAATTTTCACATATGAATTCTTAAAAATGACTAAATAATTGCATAACCTCTCTGTACAGGGAACCATTTTTCTTGGTATGTTCATATATATGAATGCCACTTGTCAGGAATGTGGGGAACATGTTGTTCTTTGCTTAAGATTTTCTTTTAAATCTCAATCTCTAAAAACTGTTGAGATGCTCAAATGTGAGGGAAAAGTAACATCAAGGGACACTCCAGAATGCATAGGAACAGATATTGTTGTTCCTGTAACTCCTATGAAGATAACCCGTGTATTCAAAGAGACAACAGTAGCTTTAAGATTTCTATTTTCTTCTTCCTTTTCCTATAATGCTATAGCCATTCATTTGTATGGTGCTTGTGTGGGCATGCATATGTTTATCCTGTAATTCCTAAGTGTCAAACAGTGCCCTGGACTTTTTATTAATTATCATAGCAAGGTATCTACTCAGTTAATCTGAATTATTAACATTAATTACTTGACTAAATATCTTGAACAGTTACATACTGACAAAATGACAGGGTACTCTGTTGAAAGTTTTTATAGGCAGTAGGTTTCTAAAGTAATGCCTGCCTGCCTGCCTTCCTTCCCAGCCTGGCCTTCCAGTGGTTCAGGGTCCAACTGCTGTCGTGTCTCAACGGCCACAACTTTATCCAGAACCAGCAATTCCATTTCCTGTTGTCCATCCCACCTTAGTTGCCCCTGTGCAGACGAGACAACCTCAACCTGTATTAGTCAGCCAGCAGGTGAGAACTGACATATTCTGTTTTCCTCTTCCCCCTCCTCCTTGCCTTCAAAGCACTCTAGTCCCTGCAGTTTTCTTGGCAAGATTTCAGAAGTGGTTTGCCATTGCCTGCTTCCTAGGGTTGAGAGGGAGTGACTGGCCCAAGGTCACCCAGCTGTCTTCATGCCTGAGGCAGGACTAGAACTCACAGTCTTCTGGTTCTGGCCTGGGACCACTATGCCAAACTGGCTCTCTTTCTGCCTTTTTTTTTTTTTATCCTGCCTTTATTATTTTTATAAATAACTCAAGGTGGTGAACATACCTAATACTCCTTCCTCTCCTATTTTCCCCCCAACAACAACCCTGTGAGGTGAGTTGGGCTGAGAGAGAGTGACTAGCCCAAAGTCACCCAGCCGGCTTTCATGCCTAAGGCAGGACTAGAACTCAGTCTCCTGGTTTCTAGCCCATTGACTTAACCGCTAGACCAAACTGGTTAGGTAGATAGTAAGCTTAAAACCACTTTGTAACTTGTATTATAGGCCTGATTGTCCATTATATAATGAAAGATTTCTTAGCAAATCTTAAATGCAGTAATAGATGAATGTGTCAATTAACAAGTAGGACAGCAGTGGCATCTATGGGGAGGTGTCAAAACAGTCGAGTTGGCAGTTGCGGTAATATAATTGAAGCCCTGCCCCTTTTGTATTTTAATTGACATTAGACACATGTACAAAGGGCAATCAAAGGGCTTTGATTGTGCTGCCACAACCACCATTAGGACTTTTTAATCTCCCCTGTGGATGCTAGTGAGACAGAGCGAAAAAGCTTTAATTTCCTTTCTCACACTATAGTAAACTCAAGATTAGGTCTTGACCTCTTTTAAGTTTGTTGCTATGAGTAGGAGGCATTGACCTCATTATTTGGACTATTAAAAACTGTTATCATCTAATATATCTATTGGTGACCTGACAATGGACAGCTTTATCATTCTCTTCTACCTACCTTGGGCTAATTGCACTAGTAGTTGAAAATGGTCATGAGAAGGGAAGAAGTATCTATCCATGGTCGTATCATTGTTTCCAGACAATTTGTAATTTGAGTTTAGGACATCAGTGTCCCAAGTTATAAATTATAAATGGTATCCAAATCAGCTTTGGAACAATTGGGAATATTTGACTGCAATTTGAAGTTGATTTAACAGTTTGGCTTTTTTTGTGAAGCTGGTAATCATAGTTTGCCAATTCAGAAATGGGAACCATGATTATTATACCAAGACATAATCATCCAAAAGTCATTAAGAATTGGAACTGATAATTTTTCAGGCACATAAGATAGCAGGAAGAAATGGAATTGCATATATACCTTTTTTTTTTTACTTGTTACCATGACTTTAGACTGTTAATTTTGTAGGTTTTCAACCTATTAACTGTATTTGAAAAAAGTGGGTTTGTTGGTGGGCTATTTGCCTATGACTGCTTCCCCAACTCATGCTGATAGTACTTCAAAGACCAATATGACTATTTTTAATTCATCAGCAATCCATCCCAACCCCAGCTCCCTTACAGCAAGTTCTCAGCAACCAGCCCATGTGCCCAGTACAGCAATCTGCACCTCACCTGTTGTCCCAGTTTCAAACTCCCAGTTCTCAGATGGCAGCTACCAGTGCACCACTGGCACCTCTGCAGGTTCCCTCTGTGCAGCCACCAGTTCCACCTGGTCAAGTAAGTCCGTTGTAGTGCTCATTAAGGTTTCCCAATTTGGGTATGAATATTTCATGTTGTTAGAAATATGGCAATATTTGCATTTATCTCTTGGCTTTTTCATAATACTGAATTATTTTAAAAAATCTAGCTATTTATTTTCTATTAGTGTTATAAATTAAAAATATAAAATAAGAATTTCAGAAAAGTTAAACGATATATCACTGGCTCAAAGCAGCCCAGCTCACAGACCAACCAATCAGGAACTGGTACTCTTGGAATTTCTTCAAAATGGACCAATTAGATGAGGAACCAATCAGGAACCAGCTTTCTTGGACTCCCATGATATGGACCAATCAGAGAGCAGCTTGTCAGGTTCAGATACAAGAACCCAGTCAGCCTCAATGGCAAGAAGTATACCACAAAGCAACTCACTCTGCCTCTGAAGATGCCAGCCACAGCTACTGGCGAAATGACAGAACAAAATAAAACTAGACCATGGCCATTCAGTCTGAAAGCTTCTTTGAGTGAAAGCCTACACCAGTATATAATATGTCTCTTTGTCATATTAGCACAAAAAGGACAGATATATGAATGTGAGAACTGTATCATTCACTGTATATAGTATGGTAAGTTGATGAACATTTAAAAAAAACAAAAAAATATGACAAGTGGAAAAGAAAAAGAAATCTTAATTTTAAAAGGGGGGAAAAGAGCATGCCCTGCTGACATAAAGCCAACAGATAACAAATTTCTGTGTGTGAGTAATTAGTGATTATGTAAACAAAACATACATTTTATTAAAATATTAACAGAGAAACAAGGCAAAACTAAGTTTTTGATATTTCCACGAATCCAAAGAAATGTGGTTTATCATAAATGTGGTTTATCATTAAAAAAGCAATTTTGAAATGAACCTTGGGATCATGTACTTCCTATTACTTTGGCCAGTGTTTATTAACCTTGACAACTTTAAGATACATGGACTTCAACTCCCAGAATTGACTGGGGAACTCTGGGAGTTAAAGTCCATGTATCTTAAAGTTGCCATGGTTGAGGAACACTGCCTTTGGCTATCAAGGTAAGAGATTGGAAACTTCAGCCTTTGGTTCAAATCACAATTTGAGTACAAAAGCAAAAGCTCACTCTAACACATTCTTAAATTGTGAAATGAATGGTCTGGTATTACATTTGGACTAGACCACGGCTATTTATTTAGCACTATCACTTATAATCATTCTCATAGTATTTCACACAGTTTGCTTGGAGTGTGGCTTACTCATTTATTCAGCTGGTTAAAACATATTTTTTTTAAAAATTCTCATACTATGAAAAATTTTCCATGACACCATAAAATGTTTCCAACATATTTCCAAAATGCCTCATAATCATCTGAAAAAAGAAATTATGAAATGCGAATGCCACCTCAAGTCAATTGGATTCTAGGTGGGGGAGATGGGCAGCGATAAAGTTTGATAAATAAATAATATACAATAGTAATAATATAATAATAGTAATAATAACAATATAATAATAAAAGCAGTATATGTATTCACAAACACACGCACACACAGTACATCTTAATATTAATGGCTCCAGAATTGGTCCTTTTCTGGATGACCGTAAGAGTGGGCTCAAACTTGCCTTGGAAGGTAGGCTGTTGCATGGAAGGTCAGCCCCTGCTGAGAACATCCCACCTTTAGGTCCCTTCCCGTCTCACCTCCTGGTAGGTTAGAATACCCAAGTAGGTGTTCTCTGACTGCCCAGAGCAGGCAGGCAGGCAGATTTTATTAGGAAAAAGCATTCTGTTAAAAACCTAGGCCTCAAGGCATTAAAGCCAGCAGCATGAATTGCACTCAGAAACATATTGGTAACCAATGAGGTTTCCGCAGCAACAGTATTCAATGGCAGCATCAGGACTGATCCACAAGCATGTAAGCTGCTGTATTTTGGATCAGTTGAAGTTTCTGGGGGGTCTTCAAAGGCAGCCCCATATAAAACAAATTTCAGTAATCTAAATGAGAGATGACAGATGCATGAGTGACTGTCCTCAGTGCATCTTATGCCAGGTAAGTGTGCAAGTGGAACACCAGCTGAAGCTGAGAAAAGATCCTCTTAGCCACATCCTCACCTGCCCAGACCCAGGGACAGGACTGAGCCCTGCAGCACCCCATAATGGAGCATCTGAGGGCCAACATTTCCCCATCTGCCACCACAATTTTGACATTCACATTCTGTCCTGATGGATCTTGTCCAGTATTAAGAGCCATTGAGAGATCTAGGAAGAAGGACAGTTGTACACCCTCCATCCAAATCCCACCACAGGTCAGCCATGACAGCAACCAGTGAGGCTTTTGTTTCATGCCTGGGCCTGAATCTGGACTGACATTACTTGAGATAATCTGTGTTCTCTGAAACTGCAGCTCCATCACTTTTTCCACAACCTTCCAAAAGAAGGAGAGGTTGGAGAAAGAAGTTTCCATTGGATCTAGTCCAGGCATCTTGAGGAGTGGATGGATCAGCATCTCTTTAAGAGGTGCTGAAATCTTTTCTTCAGTGGCACATACCTGGTCTGCCCTCTCATCCACAATTAAATCATATATGAGGCTAGATCTATTGTAGGCTAACATTTAAAAGAATCGACCTGAGCCTAGAATGCCTAGTAATCCAGTTCTAGCTCATGTGTCATGATTGAGGCCCAGAAGTACACATTTCAAATCCCTTTCCCCCTGGGATGTCTTCCCCCACCCCCAATCTCCTTCCATGCTTTCCCCTGCTTTCCCCTACTGATTTCCTCCCCTTATCTGTGTCCCCCTTAGCTACTTAGCCCCTGCTCCCAAACACTCCAATTGTGCAAAATAAGAATCTTCACCATGGCCCACCAAGTACAATACCTGGAAGCTGCACCCAATTCAACTATACATGCCCAAGCCCTACGTTCCCAGCTGAAACAACCCAAAACTCTCCTCAACCAAGCAGTCCCCACCTGACTCTCCCCTAGCTGGCCAGAAGGTGATAAGCCCACTATCCCTGCTTTCTCACTCTGGAAAGGGGCCCTTTCTCCCCACTTCTCTGACTCCCACCCAGAGAGCCAGCGGTTCTCTTCTTTTCTCTTTGGTGGTCCTGATTCTTCTCCAATACCTCTTTCACCATTACTGCAGGTGTAAGGAAACAGCTCGGTTGGCCCATTTCAGTTGAGTCAGTTTCACTGGGCCTCCAACAACATTGCCATCTGATATATATCTGGGCTTTATCTTATTTCTTCAACCTTTTGTTTTTATGTATTTTCCTCTTCTGTTTATTCCAGTTTTAATTCTAGTTCTGTTTTTCAGGGAAAACAATAGGTGGCAGATGTGGCTATAACAGTTTAATTATAGAATCGTAGTGCAATCTGGTATCAGATAAATAATAAAAGATAAAGCAGAATACTGTGTGTGATTCCTTCTCTTGTCCCCTTCCCTCTACTTTTATTCTCAATAAAATTGTGTTGTTGTAGGTTATGGTTGAGATTAGGTGACTAGCCCAGGGTTGTTCAGGGAGATTATGGAAGAATGATGATTTGCATCAGAGTACCTCCAGTTCTAGTGAATATTTTAGTCTTTTAAGCATACAGAATGCTGAGGAAAAAAAATACATTTTCTCTTCACACTAGAAGGGGTCCTGACTAATCCCAAACATTCCAGAGATAGAGTACAAAGAACCAAGTTCTTGTTACCTGCCTCATTTCAGAAAATATGCCTACAGCGTATAGCTGCATATAGCGTATTTAGATTTAAAATACATTAAAAGTACGTATGCACATACCACACACTCAGAAACGTGACCGCAAGGTACGTTCTAAGCACACAAATGACAATAGCAGCCCTGTCACCCCCGCTGATTCACCGTTTAGGAAGTAGTCAACTTATAACAAGTGACAACAATGGGGGCAGTAACTCCTTTTCCATCATATAAGAATCAGCTCACTCACATCTGGAAGCTACCAGAGCTTTCAATGACCACTACTAACAGTCCTAAGAAATTCTGTGAAAAAAATATTTGTCATTACATTCAGGAGAATCTTTAGACCTAAATTTACGCTACCATGTAAGATTAAAATGAACAGAAGTCCAAGTGCAACCCCTACTTGTTAAGTCCTTTCACAGAATAAGAAAAAGCCAGATTGACAACAAGATGATGCCACATAAATATGTTGGACTTCAATTACTGTTTCCCCCCACCTGCCTCCTGTCATTATTACCTGAATTGCCCCCAAAGCAAGTCCAAACTGAGGATTCCAGAATAAAATAAAACCAAAATTAATCCAGAGATGACTTTTTTCATTTGCCCACCCCACTTTTCTGATGTTTTCTCTCCAGACCTTTCCCTTATCCTGGATTCCTTCCTTCCCTCCTTCCCTCCTTCCCTCCTTCCTTCCCTCCTTCCTTCCCTCCTTCCTTCCCTCCTTCCTTCCTTTCTTTCTTTCTTTCTTTCTTTCTTTCTTTCTTTCTTTCTTTCTTTCTTTCTTTCTTTCTTTCTTTCTTTCTTTCTTTCTCCCCAGCTGTTTTTCTATCATTGCCCAGCTAAATTTGCCCACATGAGGCCTTCCCAGAAACCTCAAAGAATTTGTGATGCTCTCTGACTTCTAACCTCTTGCTGTGGCTACCAGGAAGCTGCAAATATAAAGCAATGGACTATGTGGACAGCTACAAGCTCCAACTGTGATGAAGAATGAAATGAGGGCTTTCACAAGCAGGATGTTTGTTGTAAAATCTGATTACAGTCAACATGGAAGTGAATATTTTTTTTATCAAAGCATCACTTGCCTCATCATAAGTGACAATCTGTATCACAATCTATCCAGAACAGATACCTTTGTATTAATCTGTTGTTTACCCATCTGGTGTCTAACAGATGTGATGGGACCGCAGCTTCTAGAAATTCTAGGCTTCTTGGAAATTTTGGAGTTGCCACTTGCATGCATCTAGAAAGGACCAGGTTGGAAAAGGCTAATTATAGTATAGTTACAAGAACTAACTTAAGTAAATCTAGCACAAATGCATTTATTCCATAAAGGCAGGTATTTTTAACTGCATCCCAGTAACTTCATTACAGAATAATCCATTTTTAAATCCCACTATCTTAATAACAGAAGCTTAGCCTTATTTTTAATGCTGAAGTGAAAATGAGTATGCATATCATTTTGTATGCTTACAATATGTGCAACTAATATCTCAAGTCAAAGCTATCAGGTACCTAAGCATGAATATTAAATAATGGTTTTGTCAAAGTTGTGTAATGTTGAACATTGTTCTACTTGCCTATTTGTATAATGAGTAGGATTAATTATATGCTTATAGTTGCTATATTGTTTCTAATGAAAGAATTGGAATTATTTAAATGCTTGTTAAGGGTTTCTTACTTTTTGATGATGTATTCTAATTTATTATTTTTCTAATATGCCACTCCCAGCCTGAATCTCATTTGATATGCTTGCTAAGCCCTTATATTCTCTGTATTGCTTTTATACATACAAAATAAGATATTCTTTCCACTCTTGACCCTTAACATACTTGCTACCTCCAACATCATATCATCTGCATTGGGGAATATGTAATCCACCTTTCGTTGTTACTAATTCTAATGCACTCTTAATCTGCGCTCTAAAAATTGCCGAATTTTACCATTAGTCTTCTCCCAACACTTTATTCAAAATCATCTTCACAGGAGTTCAATTTAGGAGGAAAACACTAAGTTGCATGCAATGTGTATGTATGTGTATACACACACACATACGCATACACACACACATACATACACATACACACATGCATATACATACACATACATACACATACATACACATACACACACACAGAGCTTGATACTATAGCCATTTTAGTGTAGACAAAGTGTTTGTGCTTGTGCATGGGTAAGCATTTCTCCCTTCAGCTGAGAGAGCAGCTGCATATGGACATAATACTCTACTGAAGTGAGTACGAGAGCCTGAACGGACAGAAGCGTACCATGGAAGGTCACAAGTCAGGGCATCAGTTATGATTGGTGTGGGGCAGATATTTGCCTAAAATGTTTCTAGGCATGCAATGAGTGATTATTAATAGGTTGCTGCATGCTTTATAGATTTCCTTTGAATTAATTTTGGATTGTTCTATTAACATGCAGTTGCTTTGAAAGCCTATCCTGCATTAGTTCTAGAACAATTTAGACCCATGAAAAATGAATGGAAATCATTTTTCATTTTATTTATTGATACAATTTAGGGGCCACCCAACTCCAGATGACTCTGGGTTACTTATGCTTTAAAAAGAAGGAATCATCATTTTACTAATACTGGGCAAATGGATTAATTTAATGTTATCTGGAAATTCTCTTGCAATTCACATAATATTATATTTTTTTCCAGATTCCTCAGTTTCCTGTCATTCCTGCAGTCACTCCTCTGGCAGGACTTGACAGTCATCCTTCAAACCTGTCTGATATACCTGCTGCAAATATGCCCCCTATACCTGCTCCTTCTCAATATTTTCCTCCAGCTGTGATTGTACCAAGTCTTCCTGTGAACTCTGCTCTGCCACTGTCATCAAATTCCCCTGCCCTCCCCATGCAAGCAGTCAACCTTCCTCATACTACTGTGGCTTCCTTGGTCTTACCCTGCCAAACAATTGTGCCAAATATGCCAGCTGCTTCAGTACCATTACTTCCTGTGCCTCCACCAGGAGTGTCAGCTTTACCAACACGTCACGCGGTAGCCCAGCTCTCCCAACAACAAATGTACCAGGCTACCCTCCAGCAGATAATACAGAACGAAGTTGTACCTTCTCCCCTCCACACTCAGAATATGCAAGCAGTTTCACAGCAGCAGCAGATGCTGCCTTCACTTCCACAGTCACTTCAGCCAAGCATAGTTCATCCTTCAGAACAGACTATGTCTGCATCTGGGGCTAGTAATCAGGTAATCTGTTTGACATTGGACTTCCGTGGGACTAGAACATAGGACTGGTTCTCCAAGTGACAGTTCTGTAGATAGTTCAAATTTAGAAAGACATTTGGGAATTAATGTCCCATCGAGATAGGATAATAAAACTGAAACCTTAAAAGTGAATTGATTAGAATAGTGAAATCCTAAATAAAAAAGGCAGCTTGAAAAGGAAATGTCAGAGGATGAATACTTAAGGACCTTACCTGGAAACTCCTGTCCCAGGAGAGGACACTATTTCTTCTCAAGAATGAAGAAAACCTTTAATTTCCAGTTACAGTATATTACAGTGTTTTCCAATATGCCACTGTAAGCAGAGTATAATATGAAGATAACTGGTTAATGAAACTAAATCATTTGTAAGTAGGTTTGCACACTAATGTAATTTAGGTGCATGCTGTTTTTTTTAAAAAGCAAACCTTTATTTTATAAAGAGGAATTTCAGAATAATTTAAAAATATTTAATGGTAAGAAATACTTTCATTCTCACAATTACAAATGTGAACGATGGCTGAAGCACAGCTTATGAAATCTATTATATGTATAAGCATTCTTTCAAGTTCAGGAGAATAGAAGCTTCTAATTTTAAATGTTTGTAATAGGTTATAATGCAATATAAGACAGAGCATGCATTGGGAAAAAAATAGTTTATAGAAAAGATTGAAGATTTCTTTAAAACAGGAATTTTATAAGAATTCATAGCATTTTATCATTTATCATCCACCTTCTTAAAATCCATAACATTCCATCTCAAACTATGGTTCTGTACTTCCAACTTTACTGTTTTCGGCTGTGTATTTGGTGCATAGAAATTGCTTGTGAAGAATTTGTGTCCATCTGGTCCTAGCCTAACCCTCCATTGAACCAATGGTATTATTCCCATTGGCTTCAGAATTAATTGTCCCATCCAGTGTGGCTCTTTAAGCATATCAGATATTTTGTACTGATGTACCTCTATCAGTTTTGATTCAGACTGTAAGATTTGTTATAAAATGAGATCTGGAGGCTTTATAAAAATCTATACAGATACTTTATGCCTTGCCAAAAAATATGAAAAATAAGGAAAATCAGCCTGTCTCTATTTCACTTATACTGGGGGCTCCTATTAGTTGTTCACTTCAGATACAACAAAAATCATGGATATTTGCTGGAATCATATAAAATGAATAAAGACATTAGATGTTTCTCATATTTCCCTTATACGGCATAACAGTTGGTAAGATTGGATGGATGGGTGGATGGATGGATAAAATTTATATCCCACTGCAGCCAACTGGCTCTGACATATATGTACAATAATCATTTATATGCAGCATTAATAGTACTAAAATTTTCTTTTTCTTCTGTGTTTTCCTTTGCTGCTGTTGCCTTCTCTATTTGTTTCTATATCCCATCTCTTCTTCAGTTTCCTCTTCAGGTAAAGCTTGACTAAGTAATTATAGATTCTTTGAGCAAGGATAAAAAACTCCATAATAGTATGCTCATGATTTGTGATGTTCTAGACAACATCATTTTAATAAAAATGTAACCCTATAGATGCTTTGGTACATATAATTTTTATGGCAAAAATGAGAAGAATATATGCAAAAAACTAATACAGATAGGCCTGTAAGATTAATGTGGAGTTTAATTGTACAGATAATACCATGACATAATCCACAACAGTATTTGTGAAATAGGTGACACCGAGTTGGTCTGTTCGGTCTCAGTTAAATATTTGAAGTGCCTTCAAATAGCTTATCCCTTTACATAAAAGCCCAAATCCAAGGGGTAGACTGCTTAAGGGGTTCCCAGCATTCTGTGAAGGTATGAATGATACTATTAGCGCTTTGGGTGTGGCAAATCCAGCTCCATAAAAAGTCTGCAATTCACATTTACTCAATTTGATTTAAATATTAATCCCAATTTACTGAAATAATGGCTTGAAATGTAACTCCTTAACTCTCTTGGACAACCAATCTTCTCAGGTATAACCTTTATATAAATTGGTTATATCATCTAAAAAGTACTTACTTCAGTTCAATTTACCCAAACTGATACTTAGGTAAGTATTTAAATACACAGTCATGTATTTTGGTTCATAGCAGCTGTTTCATAAATGTCTACAAACTTGATGTGCCAATTTAGTTAAGTACATGTTACTTTTAAGGTACTAACTTGTACCAATAAGGTAAACATTTTCAGATCCTAATAATGGATAGTTGCTGTGGTGAGCAAATTCCGCTTGGTTGCATTTCATACATTCATGAAATCATAGTTTGTATGCATAGCCTGATTTCCTTCCTCCCTCCCTCCCTCCTCTATGGTTTCATTGCAGTATAATAAGAACCTATTTTTAATAATGATTTAACAGTAAATCTTTAACAGAATTTAGACTAATCACAGGCATTTGCTTTTTTGAACAGATTATTGGACATCCTCAGTATGCTATGGACATTGGAACCCAGATATCTGCATTGCCAGTGCAGGCTTCTGCAGTTATATCACCCCCATTGCAATTGCAGCCTGAAGCCATGCTGCCCTGTATTGCTTCAGATGGACTTTCACAAAGCAATCTTGGCACGACTAATTCGGCAGTGCCGGCAGACCACGGACTGCCCCTTCAGTGTTCTGCTTACCCTCAGTCTCAGTCAGACAATCACCAGCTTCCTGGCCAGCAGGTTCCAACTCCATGCCCAGTTGTTCCACTAGCCACAGAACCTCCTCAAGAGGTGGTATGTGTTTTCAAGTGCTACTAACTTTAAGAAAATTCACTATCAAGTTAAGAGCTTATTCCAGTTTCATGGGTAGCATCCTCTAAACTCACTTTATCTTCTGTTTACTTCACTATCTCTGAACTTGAGTTCTTTGAAATTCAATCTTTTCATTCTTGTATTTATTTTCTTTCCACATCTTTTCTTACTCCTTACTTTTTGTTTACTTACATTAAGTTTCAGTTTCCCCAGGTAGCAGTAACACACGCACTACAGTATATGGACATTCATGCCTAAGAAAAGGGTTGAAATTTTGTTAGCCTTTAGCTAAAATATGATACTCCAGATGCTGCCACCTAACTTTTTGTATCAGGGGCAGTACATGATAATTCTCAATAGGAAAACAGCCTCAGGGTTAATGCATCTAGTAATTTGCTTAGAGAAATTCTGCTCCAAAAGATAATTTAGGTGGTTGGCATAAACCTGGCCAGTACTTAATTCCATACTATTGAAATCTAATGTTCAAAATATGGCTTGGTTTATTTATTAAGTGAAAAAGAATATTCACCGATACCAATCTGCAAAATGCAACACATTTTGGTTTAAATAATTATTTCTTCTTTACAATGTAGGAGCATGCAGTACTGGAGAAGGAGCAGTCACTATCACAGAGCTGCGAAAGGTATCTTTTCTATTTGTCTGTACCCTGGCATAAAGTTCTCAAACCACTTGCAAATTGCCTCAATATCTAGCAAAGAGTAAAGAATCTGAAGTGATTTCTAAAAGGTGTACTCATTTTGTGGTGGCAATTGTATCTCTTTTTCCTAAGCTCAGGCTGCTGCTGATGCGCCATCAAGTTGGTGTTAACTCTTAGCAGCCACATAGATAGATTTTCCTTCAGAATGATCTATCCCCAGCTAGTTCTTCAGGTCTTTCAACAATGCACCCATCACTGTTGCAATTAAGTTCATCAGCCTTGCTGTGGTCTCCTTTTTCTCTTCTCATCTACCTTTTCCAGTATTATAGGTCTTAGTGAACCTTTTTTGTTATTGTTCTGGGCCTTACTTCATCAGGAGTTCATATTTTGGGAACAAATGCCATAAGCGGATAATATTGCCCCTTTTGTTTTCAAGCACCATCTCTTCCTTTTCCCCTTCTCTCCTTTACACCGCTCTACTCTACTCCACCAGGCAAACGATAGATTACTCTGCCAGAGATCAGAATTTATTACTTGCAGGAGGTTTTTAATATTAGGCTAATGGATACATAAAATTAGATTGAAGGATATATATGGCTGTAAGACTGAATGTTGCCACTTCCTCTTCAGATTAAGAATATTATCTGTTGCATAACTATCACTCACACTGCATGGGAAATAAGTAGTACGCAAACTGTTTTCAAACAACTTGCTTTCTAATACTGATCTCATATAAATCGAGAGCTCCATCACCCTGCTGATCTTCTGCATCATTTTGATAATCTCTAGATAATGCCTTCCATGGCACACAACAAAATAAAAAACCAAAGCAAAATGGAGACTGGATTTCCCTGCTCATAATCTAACACCGTAACACTGCCCTATTCTACTGAAAGAATGGTGGAAATATTTTAAACTCTGACCTCAGTTTCAGGCATCCAATCCACACAGACTCTGCCTTAAATATGCTTTCTGGATCAACCTTATTCTGTATCTATTATGGGCTATATGTATATGTAACAAAGGACCATAAAATGAGAAGCATTACAGTCATAAATCCCTGTTACAGTCGTAGGTAGTCAGGCCTCTAGAAAGTCACAGAAAATGTTGGCAGATGCTGGGAAAGCCTTTAGCCCAGGAGAGGTCAACAAAGTCACACACCAAGCATTTCTATAAAAATAATTTATTTACAGAAAGCAAAACAAAAAACAAAACATATTTAAAGGACTTAGCTCCCTTTGGAGCAAGCCTTGCTTGGCTACATTGCCGGCAGAGAGAAAAAGAGGAAGTAAGAACAAGTCTGGGCAGATTTCCTCCCCCAGGTGATTTGCATGAAGCACGTGAGAGGAGACAATCTAATACAACCTTTTCACTCAGCCAAAATGATTAGGTACAATAACAGCTTAATCTGTTAGTAGGAAAACCTCAACACTCCCCTTTTTACACTACAGATTAAGATGCAAACCAATCTTCTCTGACAACTCTGTGTGTCTTGGTACAGGAAGAGGTTTGGTTAAAATATCAGCAATCATGTCTTTTGATTCACAATATTTTAACATTATTTCTCCTTTGCTTATCATATCTTTGATATATTGATATCTAATATCGATATGTTTTGTTCTATTTCTGCAGGCTTCAGATTTTGCCATAGCAATGCAAGCTTGATTATCCTCATAAACAGTTATAGGCTGGTTCACTTCCATGCCTATGTCTTTTAACAAATGTTTAAACCATGTAACCTCATTACAGGTTTGTGTTAGAGAATAAAACTCTGCTTCTGCAGTGGAAAGAGCAACAAGTGTTTGTTTTCTAGAATGCCAGCCTAAGCTAGATCCAGCAAATTGAATTAAAATCCCAGAAGTGGATTTTCTGTCACTGACATCTGCTCCCCAGTCAGAATCGGCAAAAGCCTGCAATTTCTCAGTTCCAGAGGCATTTAGCTTCAGGCAATAATTCTTTGTTCCTTGCAAATACCTCATTAACCTCTTCAATGCTGCTTTTCCGGTAGATGTAGGCTTCTCTACCTGTCTACTTAAAATGGCCACAGAATTTGAGATATCTGGGCGAGAATGATTTGCAATGTACAGTAAACTTCCAATTGCAGATCTATAGTTCTCTGCGTCAGTTAATTGAGTTTCTCCTATATCTTTCTGAAAATCTATTATCATCGGAGTAGAGACTGGTTTACAGTCTTGCATATTAAAATCCTCTAGGAGCTTTTGAATTTTACTACGTTGGTTTAACAGAAAGCTACCATCCTTGTCTCTGTGTACTTCCAAACCTAGGTAATTGGTCACAACTCCAAGGCTTTTTAATATGAAATGGCTTTTCATGCAGGCTTCAAAATCAAGCCTTTGTTTTTCTGTTGATGTGAACAGCAGCAAATCATCAACATAAATGCACAGATACATACAGCCTTGTTTGTCCTTCTTCATATATACACAGGGATCTGCTTTTCCTTTTTCAAAACCAAAATTCTGCAGTTTTTCATCTACTTTTTGGTTCCAGGATCTAGCAGCTTGTTTTAACCCATAGATTGACTTCTGCAGTTCACAGACTAGATTCTCCCCTTTTTCATAGCCAGGGGGGTGTTGCATGTATAATCTGTGGTCTAAATCACCATAGAGAAATGCAGTCTGAATGTCATAGTGGTTAACTGACATTCCTTTTAGTGCAGCAACTTTTAACAGTAATCTAATTGATTCTCCTTTAGTAACTGGTGCAAAAGTCTTGTCAAAGTCTAAATCTTTCCTTTGAGTGAACCCTTTTGCAACCAACCTTGCTTTATATTTTTGGATTTTGCCATCAGCATCCCTTTTCAGTTTGAAAACCCACCTACAACCCAGACAGCGTTCATTGGGAGGTAGATTTACCAGTTTCCATGTTTTATTTTCTTTCAAGGATGCTAATTCCTGTTGCATGGCAGAATGCCAATTTTGTGCAATCTCTGGTGGTAAAGCATTCACTTGTTCTAAAGACTCAGGTTCTGTGAATATGTGAAAAGCCTTTACTGTTTCAGCCTGAAAACGTGATGGAGGAACGCCTTTATTACTCCTCTGAGATCTGCGAGGTAATACAGGGCTTAAATTTTGACTCCTATCACTTTCCTGAGAAGCATCTATCTCATCAGACAGATCTTCAGTTTGCTTTTCTGGTTTAATGTCCTCATCAGGCAAAAGATCACCATCAGCAAGTCCTTGCTGTTCTCTTGTGGTGGTCAGTTCAACTGGAGAGCTAGAATTTAATCTCCCCCAGTTTTGTTCAGCAAAAGAAGCGCTTTTGCTAATTATTAATTTCTCTCCCATTATGAACCTGTAGCTCCTTTGGCTTTGTTCATAGCCAACAAAGATGGCTTTCTTTGTTGTGGGGCCTCCTTTCCTTCTCTGCTGTTTTGGAATGTGAACCCATGCAGTGCTACCAAACACTCTAAGATGGCTTACCTTTGGTTTCACACCATAAAACAAATGGAATGGAGTGTCCTGAATCACAGAGTTATACAACCTGTTCTGTACATAAGTGGCAGTCGATATTGCCTCTCCCCAGAACTTAAAACATAATCGTGAATCTTTTAACATGCATTCCATTGCATTTTGCAAGGTTCTGCCCTTTCTTTCAGCAACACCATTTTGCTGAGGGGTGTAAGGGTTAGAATTTGTTCTATCCCCTTTTCCACTAGGAACCTTCTGAATTTGTGAGAAAGGTATTCTCCTCCTCTGTCACATTGGAGTGCAGATACAGGCCTAGGGAATTTTCCATTTGCCCATGTCACAAAACTTAAATTTCTCAAATGCCTCATCTTTATGTTTTAAGATGTAGATAAATGTGTATCTTGAGAAATCATCAATGATGGTCATTGCATACCTTGCTTGTCCAAGACTTGGAGCAAAAGGACCAATAATGTCAGAGTGTACAATTTCCAAAGGTCTAGTTGTAACTCTGTCACTGTGCTTACTCACAGGAGCTTTTAGTGTTTTGCATTCTTTGCAAACTACACAGTCTAAGTATTTATCACAGGGTTTTATCTTTAGGTCAGCACACAGCTGTGGCATTTGTGCTATATACTTGAAATTAGCATGACCAAATCTCCTGTGCATCAGGTGTACACATTGGTCATGATATGGAGTGTTGCCAACTGCAGCCTTGCAACTTGGCTTCCTTGCATTTTGCACAATGTACAAGGAGTCTTTTAACATACCAGTAGCACACAATTTCCCATTTTTACGTATCTCACAACCATTTTTCTTAAATGTTATGATATACCCTGTTGCAGCCAATTGTGCCACAGATAAAAGGTTTGATTGTAAATTTGGCACATACAACACACCTTTTACAGTTTCTCCCAAGCAGGATAAATACAAGTCACCTTGTCCCATAATTTTGGTCACAGACCCATCAGCCAAAGATACACTTTGTCTTTCAGTTTTAGACAGTGACACAAAAGAGCTTTTACAATTACATAAATGACAACTGGCCCCAGAATCTAACATCCATACATCAGAATTACCCTTCTCAGCAACCTGTGCAATTTGGGTTGTCTGAAGAGCCTTCTTCTGTGTTGCCCTTGTGTTTTTCTTCTCTGTCTTTCTACTCTTGGGTCTCATGGCACAGTCTCTTTGCAAATGTCCAGCTGAACCACAAGTGAAGCATCGCTGGCTTGCTAGCGCTGTGGCCTCAGGTTCCTTTCCCTTCTTTTCCCTCATTTTCTGGTCTTGCAGCTTTCCAGAAGAGATGGAGGGGGATCTTTCCTCTCTCTTCTCCCATTCAGCGAGTAAGCGCTGTGTAACATACGATGGGGTGAGGTCTGCTTCAGGCATAGCCTCCAGGGTACAAATCAGCGTGTCCCACGTTTCATTTAGTGAGGACAGGAGGATATAGGATTTTGTGAGAGGTGTAAATTCCATTCCTCTCTCCTGCAACTCAGCAAACAGCTGCTGAATATAATGCAGGTGCTCAGGAAGGCTTTCTCCTTCTGCAAAGTAGGCTCTGTACAGCTTTTTCGTCAGAGTAACTTTACTCCCTGCTGTTGCCTTTACATATAAGTCTCTCAAAGCGTCCCAAAGTTGCTTTGCAGACTGCATGCCTCGCACGTGGACTAGCTGATTGTCCTCAACTCCCAAGATAATGGTGGCTCTAGCCCGCTCATCCTGTCTCAGCTATTCAGCACTGGGATTTTGGGGGGTTTGCTCACCAATTGGCAGCCAAAGATTCTCTCTGCAAAGATACATCTCCATCTTCAGGGCCCAATTCAAATAGTTGGTCTCTGATAGGCGCTCCAGAGGCATCGCTAAGGGCTGGGAGGTAGCCATGGCTTCTTCCTTCTTTTGCAAGTCACCTCAGCTAGCTTCTTTGTCCTGTAGACCGGCAGTTGCTGGAAAATCTCCAGGTGGCTCCAAAGAAAATCTTCACAGGTCTTTGCTACCTGCCTTTAAATTGTGCATGAGGTGTGGAGTTGATCTCTCTTTTCTCTCTGGGTTTTACTGGGCTTACTGGGCCCATAACCTGTTGGCAGATGCTGGGAAAGCCTTTAGCCCAGGAGAGGTCAACAAAGTCACACACCAAGCATTTCTATAAAAATAATTTATTTACAGAAAGCAAAACAAAAAACAAAACATATTTAAAGGACTTAGCTCCCTTTGGAGCAAGCCTTGCTTGGCTACATTGCTGGCAGAGAGAAAAAGAGGAAGTAAGAACAAGTCCGGGCAGGTTTCCTCCCCCAGGTGATTTGCATGAAGCACGTGAGAGGAGACAATCTAATACAACCTTTTCACCCGGCCAAAATGATTAGGTACAATAGCAGCTTAATCTGTTAGTAGGAAAACCTCAACAGAAAAGTTGTTGAAGAAGACAGTACAAAGATATTCCAGATACTGGGAGTATCAGTTTACTAGTGTATCTATGCCTCAGGAAAATATACAGTACACTGACAAAGGTTTTTGGTACTAGAGTATTTTATGACTCTTGAAAGAAAATGGGAGTGAGTCAATGTGAAATTATGAAGACTATTAAAGAGGAGCTTATGTTAAAGACAGTTCAGCTATCTGAAATGTTCCCTTTCCCTTACTCACAGGAGCTTTTAGTGCAAATGCATATAGTTCAGATGGATCTATTTAGGAATTTCTTTATACGCCTTGGTGTAGAAATGTTACAGTGGTTTGACTATGTAAATGTCATGACATTTGTTTGATTTGTACCAAGGTTGTGCTACTAACTTTGTACTTTATTTTTAATACAGTTTCTGTGATATAAAACTGTATTTTATAGAAATAAACTTTTTGCCACAGAAAATTATTTAAAGATAAATACTGTGCACAAATGTACCTAAGGAAGTTTCATTCACTTTAAAGACTCTAAATGTATCTGATTGAACTAACAGTTTAATTAAGACTGGAACATACAAGCAGATTTTTAATGCAGATCAATTGCAATATACTTCCTGTATAAGAAATAATAGAAACAGGCACAGTATCTCAATATGTGCCTATTGATAAATCCTCAAGAAATGCTTCTGACTATCTATTGAAATTTTGATGAATGGAAAAGGAAGTCTAAACAGATTTCAGTACACATTTAATTTCATTCATATATCCCCAGGCTTGGAGCGGTTAGTAAGGTTTCAGAATATTTATAGAAGTTTCACTCCAAACTATATTAGGTCTTAGGTATTTTTACAGATATTGCTGAGTGGATTTTTCAAGGTTTTGGTCATTCCTTAACTAAAACTGGACCCATATTTCTTGATGTATGCTCAAGTAAGTGGCTATTTATGTGTCAATATCTGTCTCATTTTGCAGGGTCCGGGGTTCATGGCTTTAGCAGTCATTCCCACACGCTGACCTCCTACTTTGATGAGTCTTACACTGCAAGTTTTTCTCATTCTGACCAGAAAGCTAAATCAAAGTGCAAATTGCTGCCTTTTCTCTAGAGCATGTTACCCTTTATAGAGTCAGTCTCAAATAAGTAATAATTCTGCTCTGTCTGGGCTGTACAGGCCGTATGTGGGGCATTTTCCTTTGAAAACAGAATTGACAAACTGAAGTTTGCCCAAAGATATTTGGTATATCCAATAGAGAGAAATCATCATTTCCTTTTCTGCAGATCTAGAACACTGAAGAAACTGAAACAGTTTCTCAGTAGATTCTTAACAAAACGTTAGAGTTTTCAATAAATATTTGATTAAATTTGTGCACATTACATTTTATTTTATTCTATTAAATGTGTGTTACTTTACAAAACCCAGTATTCCCAGGGTCTTTACAGCAGTGAAATTATATAAATTATACAATTATTTAGAAACCACTCATATGGCTAGCTTCACTGCGATGCTGGATGAGGTCAATCTTTGTTTGCTGATAAACTTTTAGTTAGTTTGTGTCCTTTCTGTACTTTTTAAATAGGTCTGTATGTTAATAATGTTTTGTCTTTTTTAATTCCTGCTTTGTTATTTTATCACGAAGTTATATGAGTCCTGATGTTGCTTCTGGTAAAGAGATGAGTGACAGTTTTGAAGGAACAAGTGGAGGTGGGAAACAAGAAGGAAAACCTTCAAAGAAACATAAAAAATCAACACGTACTCGTTCACGTCAGGAAAAATCCAATAGACCCAAGCTTACAATTTTAAATGTAAGGCTATTTCCTTTGCTCAGTATTTTCCTATATATTTGATTGCATTGGATATAATGATTGGTTCTTTTTATAGGTGTGCAATACAGGGGATAAGATGGTGGAATGCCAACTAGAAACACACAATCACAAGATGGTCACTTTTAAGTTTGATTTAGATGGTGATGCTCCAGAGGAAATTGCTACTTACATGGTAAGATCTTTTCTTGGTTTAGGAATATTGGAATAATATCAACATTTCAGTTTCAGAAATTGTACTATTTGTATACTTTCAGAAAATATTTCCAATCTTTTGGAAATTAGCTGTTGAAGTAAAACTAATTTCTGTTTAATGTTCCTATTAGTCTATGCACAGGGGAATTAGGTTAGAGTGGTTTTTACTTTAACAAACAATAAATGAACCACTACTTCCTTTTCATCTTTGTTATTTGGAACAATTGCCATACAATTGTAGTCTTAAAATTTACTAGTAACTATCTGTTGTCTCCATTAATTGGCTCCAGTAAGACCTAAACAGTTGGAAAGTTCCTTAACGCCCTTCACCTTCATGGATCAAGAGTGTTCTGTGAAATGCCTCCTATACACTGAGGCTAATTAAACTAAGCACAGAATTTGTTTTATGAATGAAAAAAATTGCACTTTTTTTTTGTAAAAAAATGGATAAGCAATCAGGTAACAGGGCTATAGAACAAACACCAAAAAACTGCAGGTTTGAAAAATACTTTTTGTGCATTCATATAGGTCGAAAATGAATTTATATTACCAACTGAAAAAGAGATATTTATTGAGCAACTGAAGGAAATTATTGACAAGGCAGAAGATATGCTTAGTGAAGATACAGAAGGGGAGCGAAGTTCTGATCAAGGTGTGAGCCCTCAGCAAGATACTTACAAGCTGGAAATTAATGAGGTATTTAAAAAAAACAGTAAATGAATATAATAGTTAACATTTCAGCTAGTAAATGTTTCAAACAGTAAACATTTCAAACAGTAAATGTTTAACAACTTAACCTCCTCCAGAAGTTATGGATTACAACTTCTATCATCCACAGTGAAAGAAACCATGTCTGTTTGGTATGAATTGGAATGATGGAACTTGTAGTCCAACACATTACTTTTATTAGTTAGTATGCAAAGAAGTATTTAGTTATTTTTATTTTATTTATTTATTTATTTATCATATTTTTATCAGCGCCCATCTCCCCCCCAAGGGAGATTTTTTTTTACTAAAGTATTGTTTTTTGCAAATTAATTTGAGCAAAGATTCCAAATGGAAATACTTTGATATTTATTTTATTATTATTCAAATTTAATTACCGCCCATCTCCCCCAAGAGAGGGACTCTGGGCGGTTTACAACGATATGATTTGTTAATGTTGTTCTTTCATTTTAAATAGGAGAATCGGCAATCTCAGGCAAGAATGCCTATCTACCAACAGAATGGTAAACGTTTCCCTTTGAATATGCATGTGCATCACCCAACACTGTAAAGCAGTGTTTCTCAACCTCAGCAACTTTAAGATGTGTGGACTGCAACTCCCAGAATTCTCCCAGACAGGAACTGAAGTTCGCACAACTTAAAGTCACTGAGGTTGAGAAACACTGCTGTAAGGCAATACTTAATTATAATAATGGCATATTTTAAGATTGTGTTAGAATCAGCCAACCAATAGTCATTGCACTGAACAAACTCATTTTCTGTGGCACTTTATTCCTTCATATATGCTTTTTCATTGTTGTATGCATGTGATGACAACTGCTGTGATGAGAGCTTTGGCAGAAAATAAAATGTGAAACTTAACTTGGATAAGCCTATGAATAGCTTTATATTTGTGTCTCAGACTGGACTTAAGTGTTAATCTCTTGGACTGAACTTCAACCTTCATGTGTTTCATTAACAATACAAGGACATTTTTTAAATGTGGTAATCATGTATTATATTAAGTTATACAGTAAGTGCTACTATAACTGCAGTAACAGACTTTTTCCTCATTGTTGGTACAAAAGTTTGTTCATTTTAATCTTTCCTGTCTTTAGTTCTGCATACTGGGAAACGTTGGTTTATCATTTGTCCTGTTGTGGAAAATCCAGCTGCTGAAGTGCCAGAATTCTCTTCTCATCCTCCTCAGAGTGCAAAGCAATCTGAAGCCCCAGGTATCTCTGAGGTTTTGATCCTTAAAAATAGTTTACAGGCTCTTTTAAGAAAAGGGAAAAAAAGGATAAAATATGCACAAAATGTATTTTCATTTTATTGATGTATGCAGGCATGCGTGCATGCTTCACTTTCTACTCAAGTGAGTGCTCAGATAGCTAACAGCAATTAATATGCAATGTACAAAAAAATTAAACATTACAGTCAGAGTTAAAATTAATCAACAATTAGAAGCCTCATGAAAAATATGCTACAGAAAGAATAAGGATGAAATTAACTCCTGGGACAGTTGCAGATGAAGGCTCTCTCCTACTTGCCTTGGAAAGGGGAGACTTCTTCAAAAGGCCTCTTCTTCAGAAAACTCCTGAATAATTGATAATGGGAGAGACAGTCCTTCAGATAATCAGATCCTTAAATGTTTAGGATTTTAGAGATTAACGCTATCAGGTACGTAAATTAAGTCCAACATGAAATTTGGAGCTAGTGCAAGAATAATGTGATCCCAAGTCAAGAACCTATCTGCCACTTTTCATACCTTTTACAGTGTTTCAAGGGCAGCTTCACGTAAAGTATGCTGCAGGGGTAGAAACAGGACATAACCAAACTGTGTGAATCTGGCTCAGAAAGGATTGCAGCTGGTGCGCAAGCTGCAATCACACAAACACACTTTTGGCTACAGCTACCATATATGAGTCATTGTAAGCATTGACCCCTTTATTTCCAATAAAAACCCATCTCATGCGCAAAAGTGAAATGCAGATTCTAGGTTTAATGAAACATGTACAGGGCAAGAGAAAAAGCCAAACCACTTCACTAAAAGTCTCTACAGTCCATCCCCCCCTTCTTCACAGATCCATTCCCATCTATCTCCCAACGGTCAGTTTTTTCTCCAGGCACAAATGTCGCCACCGGTGTGACCCTGATTGCAGGCAATTAGCTCAAAAAGCAGCAATTCGCATTCCTGCCAGCCACCTCTCCCCCTCCTTTCTTGACATGCAGTAAATTATCATAGCAGGCACACACAATCAAACAGTGCAACCATCCTTGGATGGAGGGGAGGGCGCCTGACAGTCATATTCTCAAAATGAGGGCATACTCTTTCACGATGAATGCAATTCCACACATAAATAGGTTGAATGCCGTCCCCAAGCATAGGAATTCTTAAACTGTGGGTTGACAAAATGCACATGCACACAAAAGTTAACTGCTATCAGACGTTGCTCCCACTCTACCTAAACAAGTCAACATCTGGCTTGTCCAAGCAACCCTACAGCAAGTTCTGACAGAGTTCCATTTTAAAAGTATCATTTTACCTTTTTTTTTTAGATTTTTTAAATCTTGCCATTATTGTTTATTTCCACTGAAGAGTTTTTATTTTGCAAGGTTCTATCATTTTTCATATATTCATTAAAATATAATTATTATAAGTAAATGGAGTGGTTATTTTTATGTCTTGCCAACAGTTTGGCGCCACAGCCTTGAGTCATGTTGAAGTGCCAGCAGTTGTGCCTACCATTAGTGCAAATATCAAAACAGTTGTTCCAGGATAAACTATGATATTCAAAAAAGATATTCAACACTTGTGTTTGTTGCTAAGTATTCACATAAAAGAAGATCTTCAGTGATTAGTTAGTGCTGATATGGAACAAATACAAGCAAAACATCTATAGTCCAGCCACAAGTCCAGCCACATCTATAGATTTGCCTATTTGTAAGGCAGAAGTACAATTTTGCAAATGAGATATTAATTTAGTCTTCCTGTTTGCACTCAATCTTTGATTGGATGAGTTGCTGCATCATTGAAAAATGGCACTGCCATGATTTCTTTAACTGACTGCAAGCATTCAGCAATGTGAACTGTACAAGGCTTTATTAGCCGCTCTGCATTTGTGTGTGCTTCTCCAGCCAATGCAATATAATAACTTGCCCTGTAAGATGCTTCAGTGTTTTTTGCCATTTCTAGTCTGAAAAGCAGTAACAATTTTTGGTTTTTAAAGAGCTCAGCATATCTACATTTAAAATAATTCCTTTTTCTTTAAACTGTGGATCATTGCTCTCATAATGATGCTACAACTTAACTGGCACCATAATTCTATTAAAAAAATAAGTTGCATAAGACACAATAAGGTAAATATTTATAAAGCCGAGGTAAAGATAGCTTTTCTCATATTTTCATTTATTTACAGTTTTGCCCAGTGTCTTTAGATTAGATTCTTCCCTTCCATGAGCCCAGGAACTCTCTGATATGTCAGCTTCTTTTCTACCATCTTTAGACATAGAGGGTCCAGCTGTGGGTTGAAAAAGCGAATCTTCTAATTTCCTTTTTTAAGCCAAGAGTCTATCCTTAAATATAAGAAAAATATAATGTAAATAAAGTTTCATTTATTTTAGAATAAATATTAAATTCTAAAAGAATAATAGTTTTAGATAAAATTTAAAAATTCAGAAACATCATTTTTTAAAAATAGATATATTACAGTATTGCAAAATAAGCCAACAAAGTATACTTATTTCTTGTGTTTCCATGTAGACACAAGAAAAACTTCGAGATTTCACAATAACTATTTATTGGATGATAATGAGGTTACAGAGATTATGGCAAGTATAAGAGAGCCTGTTTGGTGTAGTATTGAGATGCTGGCGAAAAACCAGGAGATTGTGAGTTCTAGTCCTGCTTTAGGCACAAAGCCAGCTGGATGACCCTGGGCCCGTCATTTTCTCTCAGCCCATCTCACCTCACAGGAATGTTGTGTGGGGAAAATAGGTGGCAAGAGTATTAGGTTTGTTCACTGCCTTGAGTTGACCAAATATATATATTAAAAAAGGGTGGGATAAATAATAATAATAATAATAATAATAATATAACCAAAGATAGCTAGTACAAGCACAGTAGAAGTATTGAGAACAAACTGAGTTAATCTCTGAAAATGCACATATTTATACCCTAAACCTACTACTTTAGAAAATTCTAGAAAATAGAAGAATACACAAGCATGCATTCCATTAGCTGTCAGAGTGATGATGTCATCGCATCTCATGTAGCTTCTGGAAAAATCCACTGTATGGTCATGAGAGAATGAGGGTGAAAAAGGCAAATAACATCTTAGTATTATGAAAATAGTTTTGATCTTGTGGACCCCCTCAAAGTGTGTCAAGGATTCCCAGCAATCTGTGGACTACACTTTGAGAACTGCTATTCTAGAGGAAAACATTTATTTCAATTATTTATTACCTATGAAGATTGGAATAGTTGGGGTGAGGCACCTTGCTACAAAGAGTACACATTTATGGACATACTATCTTGAACCATTTTTGTTTTATACTTGCAGATGTAATAGAAGCTCTTGCCATATAAATGAATTTTAAAGTTTCATGTAATATACTGAATGCCTTGTTATTCATCTTAAACTTCCAGTTGGTTAAAATGGGACAGTGCATCATTGTTGTTAATAACCAATAAAGTGCTGTATAGTTGTATTAGAAAAATCACTAGGATGAGCTGTTGTGTTCAGTGCGAATAGCCTTTTTTAAATGTTATATTACAATTAAGTCTGTATAATTGTTTGATTTAAAATATTATTTAGATTTTAGAAAGTCATTTTCTGAATTCAGAATCTTTTTTTGCTTTTGTTGTTTATAGGTCTGGAGCTATTAGATGATCAGCAACAGAGCTCTGCGGTGACAGAAAAACAAACAAACATAGCTTATCAACATCTTTCTAATCCACTTAGCTCCTATGAATGTCCCAGGGGAACTCCTCCTCCATCTCCTTTGACACAAGTTTCTGTTCCATCTGCATTAACCCTTTCACAGGTCCATCCAGAAACATTCACTGCAACCCCTCCAACGTTAGCTTCATCTGCACTAGAAGAAGCTGCTGAAAGTATAGGTCAGCTAGGATGCCCTTTGCTACCACCAGTCTTAGCTAGTCAGTCTGACACTCCTGCCCATACTACAGCTTCATTTGAAGAACATTTTGAGGCTAAGGTCCCTCTAAATGCCTCACAGCAGACACTACAAAAGAAAGATGAAAAAAATGTTTTTCCCAGTATAGAACATGAACACAGCACAGCCAGTCTGCCAAAACCTTTTCAGCCTGTTCCCACACAGACAGCAGAAAGTTCTTCTTTCCCTGTCAAATCTGATGCTGCTGTTTTGGAACTTCAGTCGTCAACCCAAATCCCCAATTTGTCAGACAACACTCAGCTGGGCCAGATACCACATTCTTTTGTAGACCAGATACTTGCCCTGCCTGCTGTCTCTGAACCTCTGATTTCAGCAACATCTCAACTTTCAAGTCCTCCTCACATATCAACATCTGTATCCCAACTGCGCATGCCAACCCAGGCCCAGCTTGTCACATCCACTGGCTCTGCCATGACTGCACCTCAGCTGCCTTGTATGGTAGAATCAGATGGTGAAGGGCCACCAAGAGTTGATTTCACTGACAACACAATAAAAAGTCTGGATGAGAAACTTCGCAACCTGCTTTATCAAGAGTATATTCCAACATCATCTGCTTCAGCAGCAACACCAGACCAAGTGGATGGTGAATTTAATTTGGCACCTTTACCTGCCCTTGTGCTAGATTTGAAAATTCCTGGAGTTGGCATGGATGCTCACATGGCTGAAGATCAACCTTCTCCAATTCTGGCAAGTCAGCCCATTCACTCAGAAGTCATGCAGATGCCTGTTAAAACTGCTGTGGTTCTAATGGACCTTTTCATAATTGGTCCTTTCGATGCCTTTTGAGGGCAAAGTTATAATTGTTAGCTATCAAATTTAGTAATATTCTTTGTATTTAGGTACCAACATATTTAAAAAAAGATTTCTTTCATTTTTAAAAAATGTAAATCTTGCTTCCCATCCCTCTGAAAATGGCTACATAAAAAAAAAGAAATCAGATGTCCCTTATTAAAATTCATCACATTCGTAATAATATGCTGTTTACATTGGCTCAGTGTGATTAAATCAGTTTTAATATCATAAACTAAAAGATGATTAATGGCACCATTGCAAAAAAGTAAGAATGAATCTGGATTCACAGCCTTATTTCTGTTATTGAGCTGAGTTGAAAATATCCAACATGGCAGAATTCCTTTTTCACTTGAAGTTGATCTTCTATCATTTTGTCCTTTACTAATGCTTTACTAGATCTAGTATGGATGGAGGCCAGTTATATTGTGTCTCATTTAGTAACCAAATACAGCATGTGGTTTTAACACTGGATTCCAAAACACCCTTGATTAAGATGTCCTTCACAAGTCAAAAGCTATAAACTCACTAGAGTTTTTACCGGTTGAACTGAAAGAAAATAACTGTCCTTCTGTCCCAATATTATAATTCCAAACTGCATCAATTCACTCATCTATATTGTATTTACAGAAAGTCTAGGTGACACATTACATTTCATTGTAAACAGCCCAGAGTCCCCCTTTTTGGGGGAGATTTGAAATTTGAAAAATAAATGAATAAACAAATAAACACGTTTCATCAGTGTCCAAGAGGAACTATGGGCATTGTAAAGAAAATCATCTCCAATTCATTTATTTTAGCTACATTATTTACAGTCTCTCTTAATTCAGTGAAGGGATGTATGTGAAAATCCATGAATATTTGAAAAGAGACTACTCAGAGTTCTGGGTCTTCAGGCAATAATGAGAATCTATACTTTGGAATGCTCAAGGAACTAGATCTCCCTGTGGTTTGATTACTTGAAGATCTGGCTCACAGTATTTGCCCACTAAAGAAACATGCCTTAGAAATACTTTTCATATTTTCTGGACCTCAGAAAAACAGCAATAAATTCTTAATAAAGGAATTGCTTCAGAATGGAAACTATTCAATCCAGTCCTTGCAATCCTGTACTAGGGGTGCACACATATGCAGGCATGTACACAAACATACACATACTTTGTTGGATTTTTCCAAGTATATCTCTTTTTCTAATTGAAAAAGGGATGCCTTTTTCTAATTATTCTTAAGTTCATATGCTGGAATTCCTGGCATAATTTTAGACTGCCTTCAGGTTCATGTTAATATTCAGAATGATTCCCAATATTCTAGTGTTGTAACTTTTTGCAAGACCTGTTTGCAGTAACGTGTGTATCTAGGTATCTTATATGGTTGTGTGGTTCATCTGATGATATCAGTCTTAGTGATTACATGCTTTTCTTTGTGGCCCATAGCAATGTAGGTTTCTAGTTAATTTTTTAAAAAGATAATCTACAGCTTCTTTCCTAGTAGGTGGTACTTCTAAATAAATATACACATAAGCATCACTAAGGGCATTCAAGAAAGGAAGATTTCACACATCTTCAGGTATTTGGCTAGATGCCTAGAAATCATTATTATCAACCTGAGATGTCTGACTTGGGCCCCAAATATAGTCTACATCTCCTACAAACATAAAAAAAAATTTTTTTCTCAAATATATACTGGAGTTATATCAAAGATGAAGTCATTCTATTGATTAATTCTAGGGGCCAAAGCAGATTATGCATAAAAATGTGTGTGTGTGCTCGTGTGTATATATACTTTTTTATAATATTTGTAATTATTCTTGTATACTGCCAAGAGCTGTATGGTTGTGGCACTTTAGAAATCAAATAAATGAAATCCTTCCTGATTTTCTTGATTTTAATGTACACGGTGGTACAATATGAACTAGGAACACCACATGTAAAAGAAGTCCACCCCCAAAATAAGAAGAGAAGAGGGAATTGGTTCTTCTTCTTTTGCATAATGTTCCTCTTCGAGAAGACTAGTCTGTAGTGCTGTGAACTTAGAGTAATAAAAACAGGAAGTGGGATAGCATAATAACAGATTTTACATATATTTAGGTTGAGAAAAAAATCATAATCCAAAATGGATTCTGTCAGAAAATGGTATCTAATAGTATTTAAAATATTAAACATTAGCCATGTGGCATTAGAAGGATATAAAGCCACCAAAAATTGAAATGCAAATCAGTGATATAAGAGTGATTTGCTTTTATATAAAATATAAAAATAATCTTAGAGATTTATATACTTCTATATAGATTAAAATCCTTGAAAGATTAATTTAAACTGTCATGTTTTTGCTTAAAGGTAGAAAAATCAGAAGTTACTTGCACCAGGATCCAGCATTCAGAAATATATCAACTGTCAACAAGCAAAGCAGGTAGTAAAGCATAACTTTAATGTACATTTTTCTTTCTAAATATCTTTTTGATCAACTAACATGTGGTAGGTTATTAAATATAATTATTAAGGAAGCTAGGAATTACAGAACAGGTGTACTATTCATAGTTCATGATAGTTAGCAATGCAGAATGTAGTCATTTCAAAATAAAATTTAATGTGTAATTCTCATGAAAATTTATATATGGAAATTTATTATGATATATACAATATGTTAAATATGAACTGTATATAAGTAATATTACTACTTCTAGTGGAGAAGCCAACCCATATAAATTATATGCATACAGCTTTGAACAACATGATCTATATTTTACATACTGTGTATATATACATCATTAAGTAATTTTGTCCAGGAAAATCCAATGGGCAAATTAGGAAGGCATGATTTTGTTTCCTATCATATACTTGGAAAGCAGGGACATATTTTTTTCTGAACTGATTGTAAGTGGAAAAATCTGAAATATCACCATTTTTAATTACGAAGATCATGTATATTTTTCTGTGATGCATCTTTGAACATTCCTTTACTGAATAATGATTGTATGCATGTGAATATCCTCCTGTTTTCCTTTAAGCCTTCTTAATAGATTGTATTAATTAGACATGTTGCATAGAATGCCCATCTCACTGAATTTATAACATGTACATCATGGTGATATGAAGCCTTGCATCTGCCACCATTAATTTATATTTAATTCATATATATCTGACCTATAGTTTTGAATACAACAGTGAAACTATGGTTATGGCCTTTAAGGATTTCATTAAATAAGATTTCTTCATATTTAACTTTTGCTTTGCTCTAAAATTTACTAATTCAGATATATGTGCATTTTTTGTTTCCAATATATTAAACAGGTAAAGCTGCAAATCTTAGTTCACCTACTACTACCCTACCATCAGGATTCACTCAGGTACTGTGATGTATTGCCTTTTTTCTACATTTTATCCCATTCCTCAGACAATTTCAGCTAATGAAGGCTACTGTTAATTTCTATGAAAATAATGTTTCAAGGCAGTTAACATTAACCAACTAAACCTTTCTTTTATTTGTTATTTCAGGTTGTTTCTTCTTCATCACTTAAAGCAGACCAGAAGGACATTGCTAAGAGGAATGAAAAGGAAAATGTTAATGTATTACTTGAAGAGAAAAATAAATCTCAAAAAGATGATTCTATAGACTCCAATTTTAATGTCAAAGAAGCTGAAACACCAGCAAAAACTATAGGCAGATTTTCAGTGATCAGCACCCAGGATGAGTTAACTTTACCATCTGTGCATTCCTTAAGGTATTCTGCACCCCCAGATGTTTATTTGGACAATCAGCTTTCTAGCCCTGATAAAAAGACATCTCTGCGTCGTGTGCAAACGGCTTCATCTTTCAATGTCCTTTATGGAAAGGATTCCAGTGATTCTGGAGATGAATCTCTCTGGGGAAAACAAGATGCATCTCCACTGTCACCTCAGAGCAGTAGAATGGGAAATGAATACGCTAAAAAGACTTCATCTATTCTGCAAAAGTCTGTAAAGTCAGGTTCACAGGGCCTTAATTCACCAAATGGTCATGGATCAAAAATCCCAACTATCAACATAACTTCTTTCCATTCTCAGTCGTCATACGTGAGTAGTGACAATGACTCAGAGTTTGAAGATGCAGACATGAAAAAAGAATTGCAGAACCTGAGAGAAAAGTATGTTTTTGTTTTATCGAAACAGAGGTTCTTTTGTGCATATGTGTTTGAGCAGCTTACCAAATACACTCTGATATCCTTTGTCATTTGCTCCTTTCTTTTGAAAACATTCATCTCAAGTTGTTTTATGCATTCCATGTATAAATATTCTATTCGACACCATATATTCCAAAACAAAAGTGGCTTTATTCACCAAGAGGCATTTTAATTGCCTTCAGAACTACAAAATAAATGGTATTCACATTAAGCAAGGACATCATATACTTAGGAATCTTTTTTCGATCATTTACAGCTTGGAAGAAACAAATAAAAGATAGTACTACTTGAGCCAAAAAGACTTACAGCAATATAATTTGGTTTGCTAGTTGCAGTAGCAATAATTTTGTCCCAGATGCAGTAAAATTATTTAGGACAAAGGTATGCTTTGTCTATAAAAGACACATAAGGTCTTGAGGCAACCCAGTCTAAACTGTTAAGAGTAATTTTAAAAAACATTGTCCTATTGTCATGAATGCTCTTTTGTGGCTGGAAATTAATCTTGCCTCCACTGAGGCTCACTTGAGAATTTGCTGATTAAAGTATTGGTAAACTAGTCTCAGTGGAAGAGTCTCTGGTCTGGTTAATTCCTTGACTGTTTATTCCTGGAAGAAAGGCATGGTCTTGGATTTAAGTTATTGTGGCTTCTCTGCCCACCTCTAGATGACGCTGGGGCTTGAGAGAGCCACTTACAGACAGAACAGTGACCTTGATTTACAGAGAGAGAGGAGTAAAGCTCCATATTATTGCAATGGCAGCCTCTGTTGGGCTTTTACTTTGTCCAGTTACGTTTCCAGCACTCTCTCCATCCCATATCATCTGTTCTGTTGCACTTCCCTATGCATCACCAATGGTATTCTGAAGAAATAACACCTTTGTTAATTAAACTTGTGGATTGGCCTGAAGAGATGGTCTTATTGCAAGCAGATTTATTCATAGACAATTTATGGACATATTTAACATAAATATCTTTATGTGATTGCCATTAGACTCTGGGTTTTACGTTGGAAATATCTGCAGACTGCTTTTCTGCTGTCTGTACATGTTATACATTTTAATAATTTCTTGATTTTCTTTTCTTTTTTCTCTTTACTATGTTAATCTCCTATTTTGTTTTTTAATTGATTATGCATCATTAAGTTGGTGTGACCTCTTAGTGATGGCATAGATAGAACTTCTTCAGGATATTCTGTCTTCAGCCTGGCCCCTCAAATCTTCTAAAAGTGCAGCCATTATTGCTGCAATTGAATCCATCCACCTTGCTGTTGGTTGTTCCCTTCTTCTCTTTCCTTCCATCTTTCCCAGCATTACTGACTTCTCAAGAGAGCTGAGTCTTTGCATGATGTGTCCAAACTAGGATGATTTGAGCCTGGCCCCTAGGCCTTGAATGAGAATTCTGTATTGATTTGTCCTCTGATCCATTTGTTTGGGTTTTTTGGCTATGCATGATATTCTTGGGAATCTTCTTCAACACCAAAGTTGAAAAGTGTTAATACTCTTTCTGTCCTGCTTCTTCAAAGTCCAACATTTGTTTCCATGGAGTGTCACAGGGAAAATTATTGCCTGCATCATTCTGAATTGTGTTGGTAGAGGCACATCATGACATCCAGGTATCTTTTCCAGGGCCTTCATTGATATCCTACCAACTACCATTAGTAATATACCATGCTATGGCATATTTCTTGATTTCTGGTTCCTTTACTGTTAATTGTTGATAGTTGATCATAAAAGGTGGAAGCTATCTTCAGTGTCAATTCTTAGGTTGGTTGCTAGACCTGTTGTCATTAGTCTGGACTTATTTATATTTAATTTTAGTCCTATTTTTCCACTGTGCTCTTTGACTTTCACTACTGGAGTTTCAGTTCATTTGCATTTTCAGCTATCAGATTATTGTCATCAGCATAGCACAGGTTTTGTTTTTACTCTGCTGTACTCTATTTGGTATTTTAGTTTTTGCCTATAAATTATTATTATTTATTGTTTGCCTTTAATGGCAAAGTCTCCTTTGAGTTGAGCTGGACTGCTGATGACTCATCTGGCCATGTAGTTTTCTTACCTGCAATACAGAAGTGGTTTCCCATTGCTTTCTTTGGGGATGTTAGTGTACAAACCTGGGACTTCACAATCTAACTTACAGCCTTCATATTACCTTGGGATTTCTCATCCAAGTACTACCCAGGCCTACCCTATTTAGCTTCTGAACCCAATCAAAGTGCTGCCACTTGATGAGAGAACGTCCATTACTAATGCTTGCAACAAAGTCATCAGTGTTCTCAGGGACAAATTCAAAGGTCTCTGCTCTCTTGGTTGTTGTTTCAGTTTTTCATGTTTGAATCTCTTTTCTTCTGAGTTTCTATGTTTCTTATTCATTGACAGTATCATTGTTCACCTATTACATTTGAACAATCTAGGCATTTTCTTGTAACTATTGTATTTTGTCCTATCCCATTGCTATCTTTTCCTTTATATATTTACAGTAAGATAGGTTATTCTTGTTTCCTTACAAAAAACCTCTGGTTATTGTTTGGATTATTTTTCAACTTGAGTAGTGGAGCCTTCTTTTCTTGAATCTTTTGCTGTTTCATATTGGTCTTTTCACTATATTTAGCCCTTGGCTGTCAAAACAATTCACTGTTCTCATTGTTTTGATCATGCAACCTTCTTAAAATATATATGCTGGCTTCTTCATTGCTCCGGAATGATGCACAGGCTTGCATAAATGTGCCTTCTTTTTTGTCATAGAGATGGTTTTCATATTTGGACCACAAGCCATGGTGATGATCACTAATCTTTATTTTGGAATTTATCTCATACAATATAATTAAAAAAATGATAATGATGTGATAAAAAATATGTATTCTAAGATATGTACTTAGAAATATAGGTCTTTTAATTTAAGAGTTACTTTCCTTCAGTGTTTTTATGTGTATTCTTCAGACACATGAAAGAAATTGCTGAGTTGCAGTCTCAACACAAAAGAGAAATAGAAGCTTTGTACATTCGTCTGGGAAAACCTTTGCCACCAAATGTTGGCTTCCTTCATTCTGCTCCACCAAGTGGCCGTCGAAGAAGAACAAGCAAGAACAAATTAAAAACTGGGAAATTGCTAAACCCTGTGGTCCAGCAGCTCAAAACAACATCTAGTACAAGTATGTTGAGCAGATATGAAAGTGATATTGTTTTCCTTTCACATACAGACATTAAACAGTGAAAATCTCAAATTGTAGATAATTGTCTTAGGGTTTTGTTTTTGTTTTTTGCAGTTGTATTGTTCAATCAAAGGAAAAAGGGGGGAAAGGTCTATAGGATGGAATGGCTTTATTTGCGTTTAGCTTTTGGGGAAAGGGAAATAAATTAGGTTGAACCACTAAACACAGCTTAGCAAAACCATATTAAACCATTTCAGTAAGCTCCTTTCATTTTTATTTTCCATGATTATGTCTAGTTTATTTACTTTGTCCAAAATGTTCTTAGAAACAAGGATGGGTCTTGAGTTTGGTGCGTCACTCTGCAGTATGAAAGCTTTTCATTTAATTCTTTAAACGTTAAAATAATCAAAATAAATAAAATCAGGTGGAGCATGGACTTGGTGGAGACTACATTAATATCCATGAACATCACATTGGAGACTCAGACACTACACTGTGGATAAAAATTGTAAAACTATGGCCATTGTTGGGTTTTATATATTAAGAATTTATAAGAATGACCAATTCTGTGCAGCTGATCTTCTGGGCATGTGCCAGCAATGGATTTTGGTCAATTAAAAATTCTTCAGAATATTTTAAGTTTTCTTTAGTAATAGTTTCAGATCCTTTTACTCCTTTCAGATTAATGATTTTTGCATACGTCCTGTTTAGGCAATATACCAGACTATAAAGACCCTTTGGCTAAGGGAAGCACTAGAGCTCAAACTGATTCTACTGAAGCAGCAGGACTGACTGTGTCCACGTCAGCCGTACTTGAAAGATCAGTTCAGACTCAGCAACCTTGCTCTGTCAAGGCTTCCTTATCCTCTGACATTTGCTCTGGAGTAGCTTCTGAAGGAGGTGATGCCCGTGGAAATTCTGGCCAAGGTGATTTTACATCTTTAGAATCATCATTCATTCTATGCTTAAAACAGTGATTTTTCCACAGGGAAACGAGATATGTGTTAAACTGGGAAAAGGAAGTTTGAGGCTTTCTTTTTACTTTATTTACTGACTAGGTTTCTAAACCACCTTTCCTCCAGGACCTCAAGGTGGTACGTAGCACTCCATGCTCCAATTTTTCCTCACAACAACAACCCTGTGAGGTAGATTTAGCTAGAGAGAATGTCCAGCCCAAACTCATCCAAAGAAACATCCTCTCAACATACTAATTCAAAGCCTGTAGAAATGATGCTAATTGTGATACAAATAGAAAAGTTACTGATACAAATAATTTGAATAGCAATTTCACTGACCATGCAAGGGGTAGATGTCTAACTTGCTAGTGTCCATTTTGAAACTGAGCAATGAAAGAAAAATCAGTAGAGTGCAAATAAAGAATGCAGTTTCTATTCATGTTATAGAAGAACCAGTAGATCACTTTAAAAAAATCAGTAACATGGTCCCTTGTAGACTGAAATGATTTACAAACAGGGAAGCTGACTCCTTTTTACCTTGCTTCATATTCTTAGGTTCTCTCAGGTCCCCATCCTTTCCTGCAGATGCAGAATTGTTTGGATTAAACCATATTACTGGCCTGTAAAAATGTAATTTAGGAATAGTTATTCTTCAATGACGTTGCATGAATGTTGGCTTCATTAGAAGGTCTGTTGCTTTCCAAAGGCAGTTTCACAGAGTGGTAGCACTGTATGGCATAGCTTCATCAGGGTAGGGTAGCAGTAGCTGCTGCAAAGTGTAAGGATGATTATAAAGGATTGCCTCTGGTTTTGCATGTTCTGCCCAACTAATCCTATAAAGTATTTTCTTCTGCTGTTGTTTTCACACCCTTTTGCTTATAGCCAATGAACTTACTCCTCTGGGGCAAGGTTAGAATGGAGGTGTGGATGATTAACTAACAAAGCTGATATGACTGATGGTGACATCTAATCGCAGCTATTTGTACTTTATAAGTGTCTTTGTTTTCTTCCCTTTATATTCATTTGCAGGCTGGACGGTTTTCCACCAAACGTCTGAGAGCGTGACCTATAAATCTAGTAGCAAACCTCGTACCAGATTCCTCAGTGGACCTGTGTCTTTGTCCATCTGTTTGTATTTGTTCTTTTGTATTTTATCACAGCCCATCTTTCTTTTGTCATCCTTTTCAAAACTCATTTTCATCGATTTATCTAATATGCTTGGCAGGAAGCCCCTTCTTGTAGACAATCTCCTTTTTTCCCCTTTTTTTAAAGTAATCATCTTAATTTAATTTATTTTGTTTCATATGGAAAGCTTTTGAACACTGCTTTTGGCTCATGCCTGGGTATCAAAAGCATGTGTGGAAGATCTCATCATTTATTCTATAGTCTTATGGTAAATTCTATCTTGGACGTATCTTTGTGTGATTTTACGTTTAAGTAATCTTTAATTTGCAATGTGACAGTTATAAATGTCTGCTGTCCTGATTCCGGTGATACCAAAACGAAACCCAGTCTTCTGTAGCCGAATGGTCTCTTTCACACATGCTTCGACTCTGAAGACATGCATGTAGCAAGCTGATACAATTCTAGAAGGTCACTGAAGGGTAGAACGTCTGCACAAGGGCTGTATTCAGACAATATACAGTACTGTTTATATCCACTTTGTTGTTGTTGTTATTGTTGTTATTATTACGTTATTTCTCCTATCCCTTGCATGTAGAAATGCTGAGAAATGCTCCTGCTAGCTCTTTAATACCATCTTTTCTAGGCAGTATTTTTCCCCACATTGTATACTTTGGGTTACTTTAAATGAATTTTCTTAAATGTGACTGTATGGGTACTACAAAGTACAATATGGCTTTTATTAGACATTCATCTAGCTGGAGCACTTTACTCAGTTGATTTTTATTATGACCTTACGTGACCTCAGAGATGAAGTCAACAAGCAGTTCATCAAAGCACAGAATAAATTAAAATTTCTAATCCCACTCAGAATAGTCTATTGATACCATGTCCACATGCAACTAAAAATAGACTGTTCTTGATTGTATGATTATACTAATTGGCTAGTCAACTAATTTTCACAAATATTTATTTTCAAATTTGTTTTTGTAAAACAAACGCTTATTATAAGGCAAAATAGTTTGGGATATTTTGCTACAATAAGGCTATATTGTACTAATGAGAAAGTCTAGGCCTTAGTTACAAGTAAGGTAAAAATATAGATAAATATATATATTTAGTTAACATTCAGCAAATTCAGTATTCATTTTCATCAAACTTTTATCATCAGAACTATACATCTTTATCATTATTACAGAGGTACAAATCAAAGGCACAAAACTAAAAATTCATCCTTCTTGCTTTCCATTTTTAATAAAATAATATGAACATCATTAAACGTATAATGAAAGGGCTTTTAAGTATTCATATGAAAACAATAATATTAAAATTCAGCTATAATTTCAAGATAGAAAGATCTAATAACCTTGGATTATTTGCCATATAAAACTTGTTTGGTAGTTATGTATGGTAGTCCAGGCATAATATGTATGCAGAAGATCCAAGTTCAGTGTCTGGCATCTGCAAGAAGAACTGGAAAAATTCTTCCCTAGATCCCGGGAGAATCAGTGCTAATTGCTATTAACAGTCATGGGCGGTTGCTCACCTCTATCATACTGGCTGAAAGGGACCAATGATCTGACTCAGTACAGGGCTCTTCCAGTGTACCTTTGTTTAGATTGATAGATGCAGTTGTTTTTGACAGCTGAGCTCTACACAGCAGTTGTTCATTTTACGGTACTGGTACCAGTGTGACTAATTGGATTGGGTCTGTAGACCAGCATGTTCAAAGATAGCAGAGAAACTGTTTTATTCTTATAATTATTCATCTTGTAAGTATTCCTATGAGCCTTCCAGTTCTTAATAAGTATCTCACAGATTTTAGGAAAATACTCAAAGGTTGACTATTACCCCTAAGCTGTGAAATTATTAATTGCTTTATGTGGTACAAAATTAGTCATTTAATTTTATTGGGATGGAACACCAATTGACATTTGATGAACTAGTAAAATCATGACAGTATTCTTACTCTTTCTGGACACATGTAAAGGGAATATAACCCTGTAGGTTACTTTATAAAGTTGAAACCAAATTTACACATAATACATTGAAATTTTATAAAATCTGGAAAAATATTTCTAGAAAAAAATACTTAAGTTTATAGTAGTTTGAGTAAAACCTGTTCTCTCTTTTTAAAAAAAAAAAGCATTTAAATATGTACATAATGCCTTGGGAATATTCATCTTAATTATAAACTTGAAACCTAATGACATGGGCATCTTGACCGTATGCTCTCTTAAAATGAATTTGTGATATAATACTCACTTTAAAGACTGGACTTTATACATGGGTACAAAGGTAACAGATCATGCAGGAAGTTTCTTATTTAGTCAATAAGATTGTTAAGGCTCTATTGTCTTGTAAATAAGTGAAAATGCATTTGCATATAGTTACCACAAGGAAATGCTCAGAAGAGACTGCTGAAAAATTAATACTTGTAGGAAAATATATTAAATTTATGCAGAGTGTTTAAGTGATCTCATCACTCACTTTGACCCCTCTTTATGAGGGTCCCAGTTAAAATCAAAGAGTTCAGTGATATTTACCAAAAAGTAAGAATGTTATCCCTGCAGCTTTGTGAAAAGGAAATAACAGCTGGTCCAGGCTATATCCTGCATATTTTTAAAAAAAAAATCTGTTCAATCGTGTCCAATTCTCAGAGACTGCCTGGACAAATCCCTAGTTTTCTTGGCAAGGTTTTTGGAAGTGGTTTGCCCTTGCCTGCTTCCTAAGGCTGAGAGAAACTGGCCCAAGGTCACCCCACCGGCTTTCATGCCTAAGGCGGAACTAGAACTCAAAGTCTCCTGGTTTCTAGCCCAGTGCCTTAACCACTGCACCACACTGGCGTGTATGTATGTATGTATGTGTGTATGTATGTATATGTATATATGCACCTTAGGAAGCAGGCAAGGGCAAACCACTTCCAAAAACCTTGCCAAGAAAACTATATATATATATAGATTTAACTATATATATATATATATAAAAATCACAACTGATGGAGAGGAGTCATATCTAATCATATGTCCATTATGGAAATACTTTTCACACTGTTCTTTCCTTACCATATTTTGATTCCCATATGAAGCATAATACCTGAAGTAAACCGTTTTTTTGGGGGGGGAGCTAGGCCCATTTAATGTGTTATATCAGCAGATGTCAGTTAATCTGATTTTATTGTTCTGGCACTAAAATAAGTATCTTGCTGATGTGCACGAGCATTATGGAGTCTGCTGTTCCTGTGTGATTGAGGATTAACAATATGATAGTCGAATGTAGAAAGTGTAGCAAGATCCAGCAGCATCCACAGTAAAAGGTGATGACACCAAAATGGCAAAACAACTATGGTGATATCATAATATAAATACTATTGATATGCACTTGCTTCCTGATGTCTGATGCAAGTACATAAGTCATGGTGGTGATGTCATGATGAAGGTCTCTCCCTTTGTTAAAAGTAAAATTCAGCACAAGGCCTAGTGAGGTGAAGCATATGGATCTGTCTTTCTTTCTGAAAGATTGCCATGTGTAACACTCAGGCTAATCAACACCATTAAGCTATATATGTATGGACATGAACACACATGTATACATACATTTCAGTCAAAGTTTGGAATGATTTGGGTTGTGTTTGCATGCAAAGATAGGTAATCATTCTACCATATTACAAACCACTTGATTAATGATGATGGGCAACAAGTTGTGAAATACCAACTTGCACCTAAGCCTGAATAACCCTTTATGACACCACTGTAGTATTACAAAGGCAAATTAGATGTTTTTAGATAAATGAAACAGAAAAATAAAATTTAAACCAGCTACAGCTAGACCAATTAATAACCTTCCACTGTGAGCAATGAGAGGCAATTCTTACAAATTGACAAGAATAAATAGATCTCCTTGTTTTATCTTCTTAGCCTGTTGTGACAAGGCATTGGATTCAACTGAACACTCTTAACTAAGCAGTAGGATTTTTCCACCCAGCTCCTCAAAAGACAAAGATCGATATGAAATGCCATCTCCTATACAGTAGAGCTGTAGGAGTCCATATGCGTTTTGATGAAAAGATCAAGGCTAAGTGATTCAGTGTCTTGCATTTCAATATACATACTTTCAATTGGATGGGCCTTAGTTCTGCAAAACTCTGGATCTAAAACCTGAAATAGGAGAGTTCTTGCTGCCCGCCTTTTCATCACTAACTGAGAGAAGTCAGATGGATGCCATTTACTGTGCATACAGAATAGGGACTGATTTAGAAGCAACACTGATTAGAAATATTATATGTAATGAAACATGGTAGGAGCCAATTAAAAACTCTGTAACGTTTATTTTCATACAGTAGCAGTAAATTTCTATAGGCTTTGAGCTGCCCCATTATTTCTTCTGAACTGCTGACTTTCTGTCTGTTCCTTCTTGCATAATGGTTATTTTTTAATTGTTTAAAAATACAGAAGACTGTCCATCAGACTTTTTTATTTCCCCCCTTTTAGTCTTACCTAACTCTATATGTCTTGTATCATTTTACCTTGTAGGGTCCACCCTGAAACGACTATGTCTAGGCAAAGATCACAGTAGTAGTAACTATCCCTCTCTCTTTTATTTTTGGCTTTTTGGTATTTATTTTTGAGCATGGGCTGCTTTGTTTAAATATAATCTAGTGGTTTATTGAACAGCAGACTGCACTGATGATGGCATTTAAACTATGCTGCTTATGAATTAAACATAGCTTTGCATGCCAGTGCTGTTTTTGGGTGCATGCCTGTTGCAAGATCATCATAATTTCAGTGTGTACATGTGTACTTGTAATGAGATAAAGCTGAGTCATATGCTTGCTAATTAACTCGGCTTCTTTATAATGCTGTTTTGCGGCTGGCTGACTAATACAGTTTAATAGTTCCTCACATCTATTGAAATGCTTGAAGTACTGAACAGTGGCTGAGGTTTAATTTGGGGGGCACTTTTCACTGTTCTGTTTTTCAAAGAGCATAAGAATTCACATTAGTTCAATGCACGACAGGTTTTAAAGAAAGGCTTTAAGTTTTTATATAAGAATAAAATTACTAATAGTGTTGATCATGGACTATGCAAATTTATAACATAGAAATAATAATTTAGTGTGTTAGTTCATTGTATGTAATGCCATTTCAATACAACTTTGAACTTTTCTGCTTCAATTTTGGTCATTTCAAAATTAGTATTCATGCTTTTGAGAAAATTGAAAAAAATATTTCAGACTGATCAGTCAATTAATACTGCTTTATTTCATTTTGCTACTTAATTGGTTTTAATGCCTCTACTGCAACATATTTTGAGTAATGATTTCAACAATAGTCCCAGTTTCAGGATGTATAAAGTTTAAATATGTTGATAATTAGATTGAATATATTTAGTTGGCATGTTTATATCCTTCAGATTATGGCCACTTGTGTCATTCATTACTGCAATCTTGAAAATGGATTTATTTTTAAAGGAAGAAAAAGATCAGTAAAATCTTGAAACTGCATTTCAGTTCAGAATAGAATAACAAGAAAATTGGGAATTCTGCAGAAATATAAAAATGTGAATGGCTGCAAAGATACTTTCTTCTGATCCAGTTAGGACTTAAGAAGAAAACAGGCTTCTGTGAGGAAAGAAGATAAAATATATCCTGGCTGAATTAATAGTCCAGACAAATATGTAAAACTAAAATCCCTCTGAACGTATATTTAGACATGTATTTATGCTACTGGAGGGCCATTTTTGAAGCAAAAAAATGTTCTTCAGAAGAAGCAGCCAGATGATAAAACTTACAGTAATTTCAGAAATACTGTGAAATGGAGTGAACATAATCAAAAGAAAATTGATATGTTACTATATATGCACATAATTGATTCTTACCTTTCTGTGATGTCTTAGGATCTTCAACAAACAGTCTTGTAGCATATCCAGATCCTCTACCACAAACAACAATACAGGTTCAGGTACAAGCCAACAACAGTAACAACAAGAAAGGAACCTTCACAGATGATCTCCACAGATTGGTGGATCAATGGACAAGCAAAACTGTGGGAGCTGTACAAGCAAAGCCATCCTTAAACCAACTGAAACAGAATCAAAAACGGCAAGACATGGAGCCAAAGGGTAACCCCATGCAGTCACAGAATGAGACCTGTGGAGTAAGTGGCACTCCTTGAAGAGCATTAACGTTTTACTTTGGGTCTGAAAGCCATTGCAAAACTGATGTTTGGCGGAGGACATAAGCTAAAAAAAGCATATTCCACATAAAATCCATTTCAGTTCATTGACTACTAAAAATAACTTAAGAATTTTTGTCAACTTGGACTTGAGCTTGACAATATATGGTTCAGTATATATAACTTTTTGCAAATTGAAAATTGTGGAAATAGTTTATACACAGCATTCACTGGTAATCAAATATTGCTTGTCTTAAATAATTTTAAACAACACTGATGAAGTTTATTTTATGTATTTTTCCCAAAAAGTATCATTAATCCCATAGTTGGTGTATTGGCAGCAGTTAGTGGGTTTTGCAAGTGACTGTGCCAATAGTCCATCTTCAGAATGGAGCACTGACAACTGTCAGTATGATCCTATAAATCTACTCAAAAATAAGTCCCCTTTAGTTCAGTGGCTTGAATTTTTACTTTGAATACTTATCAAGTCTGACTGAATACAGTGGGGACTTTTTAGTAGAATGCTTTAGATTTCATTGTAAATGATCACTTTCAATTTTATAGATAATTGCATAAAATTTCATATAAAGGAATATATTTAAATATACCAGAGTGGCTTAAAGTAAGAGATGGGTATAAAGTATTCACTTCACCATAATTCCATTATCCATTTTCAGTGCTTTAGCTTATCATCTTCAACCACGTGTGTTTCTGAATGCATGTAACATGTACATATATGAAAAATTAGAGCCATAATACTATGGCTTGAACCAATTATCTTCCCCCTTCCCTTATTTCCCCCATACAGAATTCAAACACAGTGATTGCAAGCAAGGCTATTCCACTTCTTTTTGAAGTTTGGCAGTATTTCAAACAGAATATAAATTAGATCCATCCTCTGTAGTATGTAAGAATGGGACAACCCCTCTTCACTGACAGCACTGTATACATGTGGGTTTACCGAGTCATAAATAATGTGCCAGAGCCACTGGGTCAGGGGAGTGTACCTATTTATTTATTTATATTTATTTATACAGAAAGTTTTATATCACCTGTTCCATAGAGAAGATGCATGAGAGAAGAATCTTAATATATTTGAAAAGGAGGAGCAACATCTAATGACGGTGGTTCATGAAATATCAAATGGTTTGCTTAAGCTACCTTGCTAGAATTTACTCTTTAGTCTCCTTTTGGACTCCCTTGGCAGATTACTTTTGCTTTTTTTAAAAAAAAAAATTGGCTTCCACAGACTCTGAAAAGCAGTAAATATAAAGTTATTTATAAGTTATAAATTTATAACTTATATAAAACTTACATATAAAAAAAATTAAGTTATAACTTATAACTTAACAGAAAGGCATTGGAAGGACAGGAATGTATTTGCACTTGTCCATGAGGAGCTAGCTGCCCTTCATTAAAATAATTAAATACTGATAGAAAACAACTACCCTTAAAATCTCTTTAAATTTGGAGCTAGTCCATTTTCATAATTTTTAACCGTAAGTTTCATTTCCATAATAGTGATTTCACAGGCTTGTGATAATTTCACATTGAAAAATATAGATTGTACTATTGAAAGTGAAAAAACGGTGGCGCTAACTATGGGGTTCTGCCTTAACCACAAGAAAAGTTCCCAGAAACTCATATATTTTCAAGCTGGCTAATTGCAAACGGTTATCAGCACATGGTTGATGCCTTTTTTAAACACTACACAGCTTCCATTTCTGGGAAAAAAAGTGCATGTGATGAAATCGTTGTTTTGTGACAGCTCGGAAGCACCAATGCATATGCATCTGGGAGATTAGTCAGTGCAAAAACACTATAATAACACAAAGGTTCTTACAGTTGTGAAACCCACTGATTGAGAGCTCTCTTCATGACTGCTTTTATTCCCTTGTCAGTCCACTAACTTAACGGAATGAGTAGGCTGTACTTGCCAGAGCCTAAGGCCAGCTGAGGGTAGCCCTTCAGCTGACCGTGGGTTGCAACTGAACTGGCCCCTCAGATCTACTCACTTGATACAGGCAGGATTTTGTTAAAGTGGTGCTAAGCATTTGCAAAGAATGTCTACGTATTCTAGTGAGATCTAAGAGAAAGAAAAGGCTGAAAAGTACTGTACCAGAGGAAGACATAATTTTTACTACCAGATTTTGTACATTCTTACAAGATATATGTATACATAATTGCTGTGCAGGCAAATCTAATCATGAAAGTTGAATACATGCTGTTTCAGTGCAAATGTACTATTCTTTTCTTTACCATACACTATAAATACTACATGTGTTATTTTTATTCAACAAATGGCTCTATTCCTTTTAGCATCATTCTTTTCTCTAAGAAAAAAAAACTTTGTATATTTTACTTGAAAAAGCTGGTGACTCTTGGATCAGTTTCATAAAATCTTACAAGAATTCTCTTGTCTTGTTTTATTTGATATCCAAAACAGAATAGGCAGTATAGACCACACCGTTTTTCCCCCCTGTGGCTAAACAGAACTTACTTTTTTTTGCTTCTATTGCACCAGAAATGCCTATAATAAAGGATATCATTTCTCAACCTGGCTGAAAAACATGAACAGCAGAGATGTGTTCTTTTGTTTTCACATCAGTCATGAACAAAGGGGGCCACCATAGCTCACAATTCTTTGGATCTAATGGAATATGTGTAGAATATAAGAGTGGTGACAGCTCATGAGTTCATCATATGAGGACCTTTCACTAATGTTACTTAACTGATTAGTTACAACTTTTGAAAAAGATGTAAGAACTATGTGGTAAAAATAGCATTTTGAGCTGCTGAAGACATTTTCAGTGATTAGTGGGTAAATGTAAACAAAGTATGACTAGCTATATAACATATATACACACACACACACAAGCTTGGGTGTAGCTAGTTAGGTAAGATAAGAATTCCTGTGTGGCTGAAGGATGGAGAAAAAGAATAAATGCAAAGTAAAATTCAGGCTTGTGGCAGTTCAGTGGTTAATATCTACAGGTAGTCCTCACTTACTGACCACAATTAGGGCCAGCAACTCCATTGTTAAGTGATAAGGTCATAAAGTGAAAAGTCACATGACCATCCTAACTTACAGTGTCAGTTCTGGCTGTGGTTAAGTGAATCACCACAGATTGTTAAGCGCAACATCACGTAACTGCAACTTGTGACTTCCTGCTGTCTTCCCCATTGACTTTGCTCATTGGAAGCTGGCTATGAAGGTCGCAGATGGTGATCATGTGATTGTGAGATGCTGCGACCATTGTTAATGAGTGCCAGTTGCCAAGCACCCAAATCACGATCATGTGACCATGGGGATGCTGCAACAGCAACAACTTTGAGGGCCAGTCATAAGTCTCCTTGTTCAGCACCATCTTAACTTTGGTCACTGAACAAATGCTCAGTAAGTGAGGACTACCTGTATTGCCTTAGGAGTAGCATAATCTTTGAGTAGCATTTGGAATTTTGGAGGGGAACATAGGGTTGAGAATGGACAACTGAACAAAATAAAACACTCAAGCATTTCAAGATTTATTATTAATTTTTGTTTTACAAATGATAAAAGGCCACATTCTTCACACATGAAAACTTGTAGTCTCAGTTTCAATATCCCATTCACGAAAAAGGTTCTTGCATCAGTCATGAGCACTGGAACATTGTGATATGGACATGTGCACATTGGCCATGTGAAAAAATAGTTTATGGAACAAATTCATAGATCAGTGCTAGATACATTGGATAGATACATATTTGAATGCAGAAGTCCTGTATTCATGACCTTTGCAGACCTCTGGCTCTGACCACTGACAGTGGCTACTGGATGTAAGCCAGAAAAAGTTAAGAATGTTTATGATCAATTGATTTCTACAAAATCTGAACACACTTGGTGGCACAATCCTAGCTATACTGTATTCACTCAGACATAAGTTGTTTGAAAAAAGAAAGGACATTCATAGGGAGATTCCAGCATTTTTATAGCATTGTCTTGCTGTAGCTGAAAGAAGAATCATGGTTAATCTAAAACTTGGATACCAAGTGCCTACAGATATAAAAATTTAAACTCAGGACATTATAAAGGCTTTAATTCATTAATTTTTATTTTTCATATCTGGCCTTCTAGCTCAAGGACCCAACAATAAAAAGTAAAACAAAAATAGTGCAAATGTTGGAAAAGCAGTTAAAAATACTATTAAAGGTAGCTCAAATTGATCAAAGAAGGACTGGAAGGGATCTTGGAGAGCATTTCTTCCAACCTTCTCCGAGGGCAAGAATCTACTACTTTGGCATCCCTAAGAGCTAGCCATCCAGCCTCTGTTTGCACACCTGCCCTGAAGGAGAGTTTACCACCTTCCAAGCAGTCTGTTCCACTGTTGAAGAGTTCTTGCCATTAAAATATTTTTCCTGATGTCCAACCAAAATCTACTTCCTTATCATTTAAACTCCTTGTTGTTGTCCTGACTTCTGGAACAAAAAGAAAACCTCAGCAATTCTGCCCCATCTCCATGACAGCTCCCCAGCTGTAGTTCTTTGGGCTGATAAATGTGAAACCCAGATTGCTTTCCATCTTTCCAGGTGGCTCTATCCTATTCTTCTAGCCTTCAGACCCTCTTCCTTTGCAGTCCAGTTAAGTACTTGACCTTTCCTTCTCTGCTTGCTCCTTTTTAACTCTCTTGCTTTTTTTCCATCTCTTCCCTTTCCTCAGGCTTCTGTCACCAAGGCCTCTGTCCTACTTCCCTAGGCCTTCAAGAGCTTTTGCTCATTTTCTCTTTATTTCTCTTGTTTTTAATCCTAGAGCATCTGATTTGGCTAATATCTTTCAAAATACTGTTTAGTCACAATATATTTTTAGTCTGAAATACTTTATCTTTCTAGAGGTTTTTTCTCTCTCCATTAACCATAGACATTCTACAATGGTACTTCATGTGGCTTGCTCATTTATTCAGCTGTGTTACCAGCTACAACAAAAAATTGGAACTGTTGGTGGAATTTAATCGGCATTCATCTGCAGTTAGAAGCCACATGTGAGAATGGGGACTCCAGTCAAAAGCCACCTACAGTATACTGTGTGATATAAGAAGAACAGTGATTGGATGCTTTAGTGGGTGATGTCATAAAGACCTTGAAGCCAACCAATCTCTCCCAGTTTCTTCCTAGCACCTGGAGAATTTTTTTTTCTTGTGTCATAAATCATACTTTTTCCTAGCTCTGACTTTTCCTCGAATAGTTCTTTGCAAATGGATCAACAAAGCAGTTCTGAAAGTAATCAGATGGTGTTTCATGTAACGTTCATATAAGTTAACTGCATATCATCAACACAAAGAGCCACTCTAGAGCTATCAATGAGATCTACAGACAGAACACAGTGGTTCAAGAATGTATCTGTTTAGTGTCCAGGCATGTGATGGATGGTCACAGTCACATCCTACTCCACAATCATAAAAGTATACATCTGGTCCTCCCTTAATGACCACTTGTTCAGTGACCATTCATACGACGGTCGCAGCATGTGATTGCCATTTGCAACCTTCTTTGCTGGCTTCCTACAAGCAAAATCAATGGGGAAACTAGCAGGAGATTGCAAATGGCAACCATGTGACATCGTGCTTAATGACATCATGGGATTTGCTTAACATTAGCAACCAGTGGTGCTGGAATTTCCATTGCTAAACAGTGTGGTCATGTGGTGTGCTGTACAACTGCATTGCTTAGTGATGGAAATTCTGGTCCCAATTACCATCATTAAGTGAGGACTACCTGTATAAACATAAATTATTTTGAAATGATTTTTTATAGATTGAGGCTAATTTTATAGATTGAGGTTAATTAGCCAGGAATCTGCTAGGGTGTTAAGCTAATGTAAGCAGTTGAAGTTTATATATCTAGTGGGCAGCAAGGTTTGGGAAGACTAATATAAACAATTGTGGTGGCACAAAGGACAGTCCCATCTGCCTAAAGGAAGTATCATGAGCCAAATCCATCCTGCAAAACAACTTTATCTGTCCTTAGGTAGCTTTTCCAAATAGGGTACAAGGCCATAATAGTAAATATAGTGAAATAGCAATTATTTTCAAAAGTTCTGAGTATGTTCACTTTTGTGGCGCATCGCTTTTTGTACTTTGCTGCAGACATAAGGATAAGGTTTCCACACATGTTGTTACTCTGCAGTTTGATGAATATTCCACAGATAAGAACTGTTGGCATTTCTCTTTGTTGAGGTATTGAGGGAGAGAAGCAGTACATTATTCTGCAGGTTTAATTTACTTCTCCAACTTAATGTTAGAAAAATACATATTTCCTGTTCCAAAACCTCTATCTGGAGAATGGAGTATTCTCAAGAAAGCAGAAGTTAACCATGGTGCTATAAATTATTTATCTTTGCTCTACTAGCAAGACTTGATATCTTGGGTTGGGACAACTATATTAAAACCAATTTTTTTTCCCCTCAGCAACAACAAAACCCATCCATTTCTTGAGAAAATTCTCTTTATTCCCCGAATAAAAACATGCAGTATTTTAGAAATAATGCTTTTCAGATTAGTGTTTCCTATCACCAATCTTAAATGCAAATACTGGTGAAATCTCCATAGAGCTAGAGAGAGGGTTAGGAAGGCAAGTAAGATTTGGGGGAGGGGGGCTGCCATAGACCTCTCCAAGGGCCCACTTAGGTTGTAGTGTTCTGGTGAGCATTGTGGGGGAAAGTCTGACAATATTCATAGGAGCTGAAGCGAAGGGAAGTTTGTTTTACACTGGAAGGTTGCAAATGAATCTAACCTAGGCAGCCCCTGGCCTCATGCACAGGAATTTGAATTGTGCATCATGCTGTGGGTCTGATCTAGGAATCAAGCAGGTTAAATGGCTGCTAACCTGAGAATAATTCTACAGAATACAATAGGACTTACTTCTAGAATTCCCTAAGGTGGTTTGCCCCTCTTCTGTATACTCATGTACATTTTCTCTCTCAATAATGGTCAGTCCCTGAGTATACTTATCAATCTGACTTAACATTTATAGACCCTGGGATTTCCTCCAAAGAAATGTTTTTCAGAAGTAGGCGTTGACTTAATGGAATCACTGTCAAAAGTTGTAAATTACTTATGAAATTAAAACCTGCTAACTAAATCGGGGGGGGGGGGGGGGGACGGACCAGGCAGCCCTTTGGTCTATATTTAACCTTATAGTTCTCAGAATGTCAGCTGCTCTCAGTGATCAGAAATTTCTTTCATCTAGTTTAGCTGTGCCTAGATATGAAACTGACTGTAAGAACTCTGTGTCCACTTGCAGATAGGTATTCAAGTGAGTGGAAACACATCTGGGGGAGAGAGTTTAAAGATGTTGCAGAGTAACTTAAGAGACACAGGGAAAGGGTTAACTACGTACTACAATTGGTTGCTTTGGAAACATACTGGTGTTTTGTAGACAGCTAGTTTTCCAGATTTGGCCATCAGCTCTTTCAAATGTGTATAGCCAAAAAGTTCTCCAGCTGGTATCAGCTAGGTGCTGGAGAAATGGCAACCGCTGTTGGTGTTGCTTTAAGGAAAGTAGTGATTTGTCACATCGATTTGGTGGGGGCTCTTGCCGTGCTTAAAAATGCACTGGATTCAGCTAGAACTCCCTCAGTGCATATAAGGTGAGAAGGGGTTGTATTAGAGCCCCACAATGGGAAGGAGTTGTGCGTTTCAGCCACAGGAGGGAGCATGCCCAACACATACCCTCTGAACAGAGGGTGAAAGAGATGGATTGACAATGGTAAATTCTACGAACTGCGCTGTAAAAGAGGAAACAAGAATTACAGCTGCCCTTTCTTATGTTTGCTTTTATAGGTTAATGCAGCAAGAACAGGACTGGGGAAAAAGTGTGTCGTTCCAGTGACTTGTCCACTGTCAGCTGCATTAACTTCTGGAGTCCCACCATCCCAGCCAGTGCCTATGCCAGGTACTCTCCTAACTGGCCCAGTCAAACCTTATGTGATGCCTCTTTGTCAGTATGGAGGAATTCTCCCTACAACCCTCTTTGGAGTGCCGCGGTCGGGTCCAGCCACCCAGCCGGGGATGAGTGGAGGCCAGAGCATTGCACAGTTTCCAGCTCTTGGCCCCAGTAGCTTCCAGTTGTTTCCGGTGCCCCTGCAGAGGCCCTAATTTGGGAAGGACCTCAGTGGCTGACTTCCAAATGGCGACCATCCAGTGTTTAGCTCCTAGGCAGTCTGTTTCTCCCTGCTGGCCCCGTTCAGGCTCACTAGTTCATTAGCCATGCCCCCATCAGGCAGGCCCTGGGGAACACTTTCCCACCAATCTGCTCACTCTTCTGGCAGTCCTTCTGTCCCCTTCATTGCCGAAGATGGTCGATTTTCTTCTCTGGTGTCTGAAACGGCCACGTTCAACACTAACGTACTTGAATGGATGGGTAGGAGAACTGTATCAGTCTTACAGGTGTATAGTGCCTTGAATTCAAGCTTTTCAGTTCAAGCTGGAAAGGTGTAAAATAATCACAACAATAACTGAAAGGTGTATTTTATTTACAGTCTGCTTGGGGAAGGTTAATTTTTTTTTTATTTGCAAAAATATAAAGATAGAATTTAATAGCGACCGTTTACATTTGAAACTCTTGACCAGTTTTATTTTATTTTCTCCTGTTAAATGCTTTTACTTTAACCAGCAGTTAAATGGAATGTTTGGTAATTTAAATCTTTATGCCCTCCCTGACTGGGGGCTGCAGCCTCTTCCTTGAATGAAGCATAATGAAACGGATGACTTTGTTTTTACCAGAGGAGCCTGAATGTAAGTTGTATCTCTGTGTTTAAGGAAAAGCTTTGTTGTGTGGTCTTTCTGGAAAAGCTGTTGCAAGTGACCTCTCTTTTTCTTTCAAACAGCAAATTTGGCAGGCAGATGTCCTCCCCCGCCCCCACCCCCCGATATTCAACTGTAGCATTTTTTGCCATCCCCTGAACAAACAATATAATTCAGTTAAATGACAAACCTTGCATGTTTCATATGTGAAATACACTTACTCATAATTCTTGACAATAGGACAGCAGCCCAAAGTTATTGTAAGACCTTTGTAAGTACAGAAGTCTCCTTGCATGCATTCTGCCTGTCCTCCAAATGCTTAAAGTATTCTCAGTGAATGGAATTGGCTTTTGACTTGTGCTTTCTTCCTTCCCACATTTGCTTTATGTTACTGTATGTAGAATTTGCATCCTCTAAAGGCACACAACAGCCCCTAAGATTTATTTGCAGATTGGCAAGTCTTTGTTCCCTTGATGGAAAAGGAGCGAAGAATTCCATCTACAGCTATAATGGCACACTTAAAAGAATTACAGTACTAGAACTGAAGGCATACTGCTTGCACTTTGCCACTCTCAATATGGCAGTGGTATTTTTAAACTGCCTGCTGAAGGGGTGGAGCTGTTTTGCGCTGCCCATCTGTTATTTGTATATGTCTACTGTACTTTGAGCATTCAAGAACTGTCTGCGATATTTTGTTGGTACCATTGAATATGATGCCGTCAATTCTGTTAGAATTGAATTTTGTAGAACCTGATGCAGTCTTCTGCCTGGGGAGAATACATACTATAGTAAGAGATTTCTATTCTCTGTAACATGTATCTTTACATTGTTTGAGACTTTATTTTAGATTCATGTATGTATGCTTTATGAGCATAAGCACCGAAAATGTCTTCTCACCGTTTCCTCCCTTGGCTTGCACTGAAACCTCCCACTTGTCACTACTGCCTGTTGTACAGCCTGTTTCAGCCCCTTGTATATGATGGTCAGTGGTATAACCTCTCACTACCAAGAGAATGTATATATTCAAGAAAAGGAAAAAAATAAAACATTTTTGTGCTTGAAAAAATTGTGTTGCTAAAAGTTTCAGCTATTAAAGGGCAATTCCACAGTTCAAGTCCATTCCCCTATCGTCATTACAGATACATTTTTAAAGTAATACATGCAGTCAAATGATAGGTAAGATATCTACAATTGGAGCTGAAATATTTCATGCACTTGCTTATAGCGATACCCTGGGCATCAAGATGAGTAGTATTTTAGAAGACGGAATCAGCAGATAGGCTCCACATACAATATTTTGTTCATTAATTATAATCACACTTGATGTAATAGGGCTTGATCATGATTGACTTGTTTTGTTACTAATACTAGCTTCTGCCTATACCTGCAAGATATTCCAAGTTTAGACAGAAAATAGCTATGGAAAGATGTTTATTATTTGGCAAAACACAGCAATAAAATAACATTAAAATATAATCCCTTATACTTTGATTATATATGTAGGACAAGAGAAAAAAGATGTGATGGGGTTGAATCAAATGGAGGAGTTATGCTATTTATGTATATCAAAAAGATCACTAGTCATAACACACCATAACACATTTTGCATAAATTCAATTCAGTCAATATAATGTTTTAAATTGGTTGAGTATACTGTGAATAGAGGGGCTGCTGTGGCTCAGTGGTTAAGACGCTGAGTCAGAGGACCATTAAGGTCGGCAGTTCAAAACCCGAGAGTGTCCGCTGAGTGACGGAGTGAGCTCCCATCAACTTGTCCCAGCTCCTGCTAACCTAGCAGTTCAAAAGCATGCAGATGCAAGTAGATAAATAGGTACCACTTCAGTGGGAAAATAACAGGAACATGAAAGGAGCCCCCTTGGGCATCCCCCAGGCAATGGTGATGTCACCGGCAAATCCTTTCAATACAGAAGTGCCTTGGTAGGTGCTTCTGACATGGGGGGAAAAAATGTGAATAGAGGCAGAGGCCAACCTTAAACCTGAAGTCTTCTGTGTACCAAGTAGGTTCTCTATTACTGAGTTAGGCCTCCATCCCTAAAAGTCCTAACCTCTCAGCAGTAAATGTTGGGGAAAAGCCTAATTTAGAGGTAGAACATTTGTATGTCTGTTATTTGCATTTTAGAGAAACACCCCCCTCCATTATATAAGGCTCATATTAGAGTAAATTTTAAAATATATGAGATTTCACTTCACAAAATAAAATTTGACTTGATGCAAACCTCTGAGTTTCCACCCATTTCTTTACTAGCTTAAGTAGAACTTTCAAATGGCAGACAGAACAGGGAGATCTTGCCACATTTCAAAAGGCAATGGGCTAGAGGAAGGTTCCAAAGGGGGAGTGTTCCCATGGCCGTGGGGAAGGGTACTGCCCAAGAATGCTTCTCTGGTCTCTCTTTGCATGATCTTCTTCAGAGGATGGTCCTTGGCAGATCTCACATTTTTGCCACATCATACCAAAAGTCAAAAAATAAGGTGCACATTTCAGTTAGCTCTTTCTGAAGTTGCAGTTAGAGCAGCAGGCAACTCTTTTGAAATACACCAATGTACCACACTTGCAGTACATACTGCTAAAACTTTATTTGGGGACAGAAAAGAAACTTAACTTTCCACTTGAGCAGGAATGGTTAAACATCCTCAGCGGTAGCAAGATACTAAAGTTAAAATAACACAGACATATATAGGAAACAATTATGGGGGGGAGGGGTGAATATATCAATTTTCTAGTCCTCTTGGTAGAGTTATATATTCTAACTTACAATTTGATAGTAAGGAAATAGCCTTACTTGGGCATGTGTGAACTGCAGAACCGCTCAGCTGGATTGCAATCACTGCATCAAAAAGATCCAATCAGTATTAACAGGCATCCAATTCATGTTCAAGATGCTTTCGTTGGCTTTTGAAAAAGATGCTGAAACGCTGCCTGAGAAAAGCTTTGCAAATGCAGCCAGCTTTCTGTTATATCCTGCAGTAAGGAGCTAGCTTACAGGATGTATTGGTTACAGTAGTTTGAAATGCACTGAGAGCCTGTTTTTCCCAACTCGGCCTTGTTATGATTTGGCCTTTCACCTAGACTTAGCATGTGGGTATAGTCAGCACGTTATCCTTAAAATCATGGCCAGGAGTAGGGAGGAAGCACTCTCATATTACCTGGAAAATAAAATAACTCAGAGGAGCACAGATGAACTCGAAGCAATTAATCATTTTGTGAAAAAAGGATTCTGAATTAGTTGTAACCTTTAAAGCATCATGAAGGGCACTGGGGCCTAAGACAGTAATACGCAACATCAAAAACATGGGCTTCCTGCCTTGATATGTGGATTTGGGGAAAATCACGTAGGTAGTCTCATTCATCTTAAGCATCACAAAAGTGTTGATATTAAAGAAAGTTGCCAACAAATATTTCTTGCTTTGTGCACACCAGGAGTTTTATCAACCGTTTCTTTTCTTCAGATTCATCTCAGACTGAATTCATCTTCAGTGAGATGACTTGCACCCATCTTCTTTCCATCACCAATGAATGAAGAAGCTCTCAGACCACAAGTCTTGGTTCACCAAACAGCATATGTCACTCTTGAAATCCCCGCCTACAATCTTCTTGTATATTGAAATAGAAAAGAAACTAGCAGAAAACCTGCAAGCTATCACAAAAAGATCAGGAAGCTGCTGTTAGGCAAGTTGAAAACTGAACCAGTCTACTCAGTTTCAATGTCTCTGAATGAATGACAGTGAAATACTGCACAGAGGACATTTAGGTCAGCTAAGTCTCAGATCGATACAGAAGTATTTGCAATTTTAATCCCATTTCACTTGGCATTAAAAATATGATTATTTATTTATTTTCTATCCCACCTTTATTATTTTTCTAAATACCTCAAGACACTTGGACTGTTTTAGATGCTTCACCGCTTGGATTTTTTATTCTTTATTCTTTATTTCTATTTATAGTATTTTTTTTACTGTATTTTACTTTTTGGATTATTGTGATGGTTTTAATCAATTGTCGGAAACCTCCCAGAGGCCTCCGATGGGAGGAGATGGGCGGGGATAAATTAAATAAATAAATAAATAAATAAATAAATAAATAAATAAATAAGATGGTGAACATACCTAATGCTCCTTCCTCCTCCTATTTTCCCCACAACAACCACCCTGTGAAGTGAGTTGGGCTGAAAGAGAGTGACTGGCCCAAGGTCATAAGTAGAAGTAACTGAACATTCCTAGATGTGTCTGTATCTGTATTCATATCACGCTCTCACTTCTTTCACTATACACCCAAATTTCTACTAAAGGTGTGTAAGAATTTCTACTGCATTTCATTAACCCTTTTGAAGGTAGTTGCACTGATGTAGATGAGACAAATCCAAAGTATTCACAAGACACAATGGGCATAAAACAGGAATCTTGTTGCGTGAGATCGAGAATCTTTCTAGTCCAACATACATTTTTTAAATGCAAGAAATAAAGCAAGAGGGTTTCCATTCTGTTCCCAGAATTTGGTATTCAGATATAATGCCTCTGAATGTGAGGTTTCTACCCATCTGTAGTGAAAAATACCTTGAACAGTAAGCTAGCTTCATCTTAACTATCAAATACCTGTCAAATATCATCATTTGGGGTTGATAATGGAATTAATTTCTAAATAGTCAAGTTTGACTGCTACTTTCTTGAAATGTGTTCAACATATTCTTTCAGATTGTCTAGCCTTTATTTTTATTTTTTAAATTGTGACACTTCTTTCAGTTTGAAGTGTGAAGACTGAAACATTCTTTCTCTCTCAAGTATGTCTGCAAATTGTTAATTTTTACATACATATGTAGGAAAACCAAAACTAATTTTACTGCATAGGTTGTAACAATGTTATTTTTTCACAGGTCTAATAGGTTCCCAAAATATACGGCAGATAGAGTAACTTAAAAAGTAACTTGATCTCTGGGAAAAACTGTGATATATTTAAAAATGCACACACACACACACACACACAAATTAAAAAATAATTAATTTTTACCATTTTCACTTGGTTTCTGATTAGTTGTTAGTATATATTGCTACTTTGTTTTTGTTTTAAATATCCTTGCAGCCATGAATGGTGAAAGTAGCTTGGATTCTGAAGCTTCAGGAAAGATTGAATGTGCCACGTGCAAAACACTTCAGCAGTTAGAAGAGTTTGTAGCCTATATATTATCTACCAATGAAAATTACCATTAAAAAATTGCATATGTTAATTTTTCAATGAAATAAGAATTATATAAAAATTGATGTTCTGTCTCTTTTGGCTATGGTTAAATCTTGAACTTATGGGAGGGGGGCATGAATACTGCCCTGTAAAAATGACAATTTGCTCCATGCTCTACTTTTTAATAGGAAAAATATACATATATTTCCACGTATATTTGAACACTGTGGGAATGTGCAAAAAGTAATGCTTTTCATAGTTTCCATGTAACATCTGAAGTGTTTGCACCACCTTGTACCTGATGAAATGCATGGCCTCTGTCTGAAGTCGATGCCCATTAATCTCACCACAGGGAACAACTGTGAGTTGTAAATTTTCTTCTTACCCAAAAAAGGGATGAAGAATCAAGAATTATAATTAGACCTGCTACTTAAGAAGCTATGACATGAACAGGCAACAATGGGAGGGCAGAGTTAAATACTGTAAGGATCAATTTAAATTCTAAATTTAAAACAGCAACTTGTGCAAACAATGGTTTAATCTGAGGCAGCTTTTTTTTTTCTTAGTAGCTGGTGATTTTGTTTGCCAGCCGCTAGCATGGCTGCCAGAAGATGCTACTGTGGCCCAAGAAGGGAGTCTGCCTTAAGTACTTATTATCACTAACCTCCAATATGTTGGATACATGGTGGATGTGTAGTGTTTGTAGTGAAAATATCATTCTCCCTTTCAGGGCCTCTCCACAACACAGCTATAAAGTTTTTCCAGAAAGCCTAGGTTTGAATTTAAGAGCAGATCTAGTGGAATCCTGCAGGACTTTTCTGGCCTCTCATCTCCTTCAGGCTTCTATGCTCTTCAAGAGGCTTTCTGAGAATGTTCATTCATTCCTTAGAATGGCTGGGAATGGGATGCAGGATGCTGAAGCAGGAGGGAGAAATGGGGGACTTGGGTGAACCTGCCTTAGACCAGTGGCAATAGTCTCCACCAAAACAAGACATCTCCACATTCAACCCTTGGTGGGGCTTTAGGAAGGCTGCCTTAGGGAATGGCATGGATACCTACAGGTCAGATATGCTTGCAAATCTGATTTCCGGTCTACATCACTACAGCATTCATTTTTGGTGAAGTGTTGACAACTCTCTTTTCATTTAGATACCTGAGCATACAATTCTCTCTTGCATGTTTACTCAGGAGTCAGACTAATGGGGCTTACTCCCCAGGAAGTAAGCATGGAAGCCTGACAGTAATCTGTGCTTGTAACTTATTCAGCATGATCATGCAATGGAGAAACAAGATAGTTTGCTTATGTGCTAATCCATGCATTTGTGAGTGCATGATGTCAGCCTATTTTGACAAAAACATGGAATATCCTATGATTGTGTCATTCATGCCATTCTGGGCAATTTGGTAACAATATAACCATGAAAAAGTAGGTAATTAGAACTGGTTGGCAAACATTTATACTTTAAAAGCAGAATTTTTATACTAGCTTTCCTGAGAGAAAGACCCATGTGTATTTCAGGATGTTAATATTAATTAACACTTCATATCAATTCATACTTATACTGAAATGAAAGTATGTTGTCTCTTTACAACCTTTGAAAATACAGTATTTCTTCACTGGAGAAGCACACTGTCTATTTTTACGGGGAAGCTATTGGTATTTTTAGTACTGTGCAGAATATTCTGTATTTTTGCCAATATCCATTAAATTTAGAGCTATCAGATCTGGATTACAAACATCCTGGCAACTACCGGGTGGAAGCACAGTTAGAGTTTTCTGTATCTCTTTGTGGTTATCCAGATTTTTTTGCTGTCCAGATCTGCCAGCCTAAAATTGGACATGTTCAGGAGTTGACCTTGACTTTACCTTTTAAGAGGCATAGGATTCTCTTAATATTGCCTAAGACTTTACTAAAACTTTGTTCTGTGAATGTACATACCCATTATGCCATTCCCTTGTAGGGTAAGCTACATTATGCAAAATGGAGAAAAGGAGTAACAAATGTCAAGCCAAAGACATTGAAGGTCTGATATAAGAAAAAGAAACATAGCTAAAACTGGTTTATACCATTCTCTATACCTTTCAATATCTTTATATCCTTGTGAACCATCCATCCTTCAACTACATCCACATCACTTCATATCCTGCCTTCTGTTCTTTAAAGTTCTCACATCTTTCTTTTGAAGGATCTCTTCAAATGAAGCAAATCACAGCTTTCTCAGTCTTCCCTTTTTCTTAACTGATTCATTCTTCCATCATATATTTGCTTGGCAATTTGATCCTCAGTCTTTCTCTCTATATTACCAACCACCTCAACCTAGTTCTTTCATACTAGTCATTCACTTTTGTATTGTCCATTCATTTGTGACCTCTCTTTGTGTTTTATCACACCCATTTCTTAAGCATCCTAATCCCAATGCATTGAACTTACCTTTATGTTTCCCATCATACCCAGTTCTTGTTTCCATTTAACAGGGTGGGCAGAAGCACTCTTTTATATAATCTTAAATATATAAGCACACTCTTACACCATTTTCACATTGCACAAACATTCATTCCTTGCAATTGAAAACAACTACTAACACCTTACCACCAGCATTTCCACATCATAAATTATCTCCGTCCATTTTCCTATTATTACTAAACATTCTACAAAGTTACACAAATTCATATATTTGTTTTGGGGGTTTTTCTTGTGTGTATAGAGAGCTTTCATTTGTTCACTCAGTTTTCACTTAGATGAATACATTTTCAAATAGTCTTCAGTTTATCATACAATCTATCAATCATTCACTGCAAATCATTCAAGTTCTCAGCCAATAATGTGGCATAATCTGCATATAGCAGTATAGATACATTTATGTCTTCAACCCACACACCATTAATAGTACCACAAGCATTCCTTACATAGATATCCAAAGGTACATTAAACAACCAAGGAAACATCATACATCCTTCCTGCTCAGTGTTGCACCGTTCTGTATGCATTCCATTTAATCTCATACATGCTTTACCTCCATCATGTACCACTCTTAACACATTCAGTAACAACCTTAAACTCCATATTCAGTAAAAAAAAAGCCCTCCATAATTCAAGTCTATTAATTTTATCATACACGTTCTTTAAAAAAATACACAGTAAACTTTCTTACATTCATACATTTCTCAATGTCCTGCTGAAGTACAAAAATCTCTTTTCCACATCCCCAGGCCACTTTCTGCATTCCCCATAATTTTGCTTCTTGTAATTGTTCTATAAGAATTCTGCCAAAGACCTTCCCAGGCATACTTACTATCAGCACCCACCCCGCCAAGTCTTAGTTTAGGAGAACAGTAACAGCATTCTTCCTATTGCCAGAGACAGAGGCAATCTTCACACATGTTAAATAAGTTGCACAGCCACTCACAAACACATCCATATTTTAACTTTGTTCCCATTACACCATCTACACTTATAGCCTTACCATTTTTGACATTCTCACAGTATTTATAACTTCCTTTTCATCATTTTTCTTGGGCATATAGCATTCATATGAATCCTTCTCTTCAGCATATCTCTATCATTCCCATATAAGACTCTAAAATACACCTCTCAGCATATCCTCACTTTAGTTCCATCCCAAAATATTTTCTCATTTTTATTTTTAATTCCATTCACTCTCCTTACTTAGCCCTCTTCATTCACTTTCCGAAATAAATGTTTATTTTAATCACATTCACTCTGCATTTTTGTTCCTTGCTCTACCTTCTTTATAACTATCTTTTTCTATCTATACACATTATAGAATATTCCCATTTTGCAGAAAACATTCTCTTATATGCATTTTTAGTTATCCACAGCCTCTTTCACTTCATCATTCTACAAAACATCCTTTTTCATATTTCCTACTTCTGTGGCACTCTGTAACGTAATTCTTTTTACTCTGTTCCAAGCAGTTTCCACATCTTCTTCCTTTACATATACTTTCCATCTTCTATACAGAACTTGTATTTCCTCTTTATGCAGTCATTTGATTTTCACTCTAGTCTCTTTCACTTCTTTCCTTTTCTTCCATGTCCATTTTTCCTCAAGATCCACTCTTGATAGTCTCAAGAAGGGGTCTGTCACAGATTCAGAACCTCTCATCTGCCATGTGTACCTATGAATAGACTTATGCTTAATCCATGTATTTGAAACAGATATTTTTCTAAGCAGACACTCAGTGAACAGTCTTGGGTCTCCAAATGACCCAAGCACTTTCTCATTCCACTCACCCCTTCCTGTTACCTAGCAGAATATTTTTTCCCCTGGTCACATTCATTCAGACTGTTACACAGTGTTTCCTCAAAATAATGGTTCTTCCATTATCACCATTCACTGGAGCATAATATGCAATATCATCAACCAATGAATTCCTACATTCCTACCCATGCACAACAACCTACATAACACCATTTCATACTTTCTGACATATGTTTTAGCCCTTTCATTCATAATTAAATCTCAAAGTTCACTTCCCTGCATATATCATGAACTCCACTTTTCAAGATCAGACTGCCATCATTCAATTGATCATATCCTTCCCCTTTCACTTAGTTTTACACACACATTAATTTAATTTGTTGTTAATTTGTTAATTCATGTTTAATGCAGTGTGTGTCTGGTTCTCACCCCACTTTTTTGCTTGTCCTTGGAGGATGGAATCCAAAATGGGAGCTTTCCCCCTCTATGATTTTCCAGAAGCCTCTGCTGCCTTTTCTTTCTGAGGACTAGAAATCCTAAGAAATAGGGGCTGTTTGGACTAAGCAGAAGGCCTGCCAGGAGGTGCTGTGGAGCTGAAGGATCCTTAAATATGCCATGCTTTTCCCACATGCCCAAGCCAGGAACTGTTGATTTAAATAATTGGAAGACTTTTAAAATAAACCAGTGCAGAACAGGATGTCTCTCTAGCCAGCAATGTATTTGGATATATGGTTTAGGATTGAAAAATGGTGACCTGTGAACTGACATCTTGTGATTGTTCTTCAGATAAAGAACTGCCCTGGGTAAAGGAGAACACGTGCTTGGGCAACCAAGCTCAGGAACTGAGGTTCTCCTTTTTGTATCATTTATATCATGCTCCTGCAACTCTGCACTTTCCATACCTGTTTTCCTAAAAGAATAACAGACTTGTCCAATCTAGGATTGGCCTGGTTGAAAAGAAAGAAATTGTTCAACCTACTGTTTCACAGAGCGTTCATAAAGGCAATGTTTAAGCCATTCAAACATTGTGCTTCATCCTGAAAACTTCATGGCTGAATCAGAGATTGGTGCAATTAATACTTGATTTCTTTTTATTGTCTTGTTTTCATTTTAAAAATGGAATCAAACTGTGGTTTGCTTTCTACATCTTGTCATTTGCATCCATTTTTTATCTATCTAATTTCTTTGGGATTTCAAGTATCCATCCATGTTCATATCAAATTCAAAGTGCATAGTGACATTTATGCCTAATGATCTCATGCTTCACAGGGGATGCTGCTTTGCTTGAATCAGCCAAAGACTTTTTGGGTGAAAAAGAATGACATTCATGGAATTTTCAGCATGGCACAAATGGGTGTGCTTGTCATAACTTGAGTGAAGTTTAGTTTCTCTCTTTTTCTGTATGGATGTGTGTAATCATTCAGTCAGTAATCATCTTTTTTTTCTGTTTCTATTTATCTTTTAGATTCTGAGGAAGAGAATACCACTAAATGACATATGGTCAAGCTCACCAATAGGGGAAAAAACCACAAGACCTTATTTCATTGAAGGAAGAGGAAGTAAAACTGGAACTGATGTTGTTTGTGAGAAATCCTGTATACTATGCCCATCTGTTCAGTTCAATTCAGTTTTGTAGCCTCTTTCTAAAGTTTTTAAATTTAAAGTTGGAACTTCAAACATTATGCAAAAAAAAATAAACTATAATTATTTTGAGGAGAAAGTTTTTATTTACAAATAATCAATTGTTTCTTTTAATTAAGGTTAATTCATATGAACAGCTACATAATTATTCCATACTGCCAGATTAACCACACTATAGTTCTGCTTCGGTCAGAAAGTTCTTCAGTTCCGCTATAGAAACAAATAATATTCCTTTTGTGGTAGTGCTGACAGCATTCAAATAATGAGCAGAGCAATACTATTGTGAGGATCATGGGTTCAGATATCCCAATAGTAAGAAATCTCTCTGAAACCAGTCACGTCTCAGTGAAGTATTTCTTTTATTGAAAGACACAATTCCCTCTCCATCTTCATCTACAGACTCAAGTGAATGAGATTTCCCAGTTCCTTCCTTCTACTAGCCCCAGTTTCCCACCTTCATTTGAAATTGAATATTTACAACTGCTATTGGTTTTACAACGTGTTTCCCAGCAACATTCTCCACTGTCCGTTTGTTGATAAGGAGTTAGCCACAACATTCTGGCGTTGGCTTGCTGGGTCACTCCATGATGTCTCCATCGCTCACACAGCAATAAAACCTCCCCTCCCTCCTTTACAACCCATGACTGAGGAGAAGGACCAGAAGGGGTTTTATGGCTTCTGAGGTGAAACCTCTGACAACTATCTTATTTGCAGGGTGGGAGAATATGGCTATCAGGATAATGATCATATCTGTTACTGACAGTTAAAGGAAAAAGCAACAATTGACATCTGTCTGTCTGTCTGTCTGTCTGTCTATCTATCATCTATCAATCTATCAATCTATCAAATTTATATAGCCACCCATCTCACCAGAAGTGACTCTGGGCAATGTACAACAAATATTGTTGTATAGTCTAGAGCAGTGTTTCTCAACCTTGGCCATTTTAAGATGTGTGGACTTCAACTCCCAGAATTCTCCAGCGAGCCTTGCTGGCTGGGGAATTCTGGGAATTGAAGTCCACACATCTTAAAATGGCCAAGGTTGAGAAACACTGCTCTAGACATTCACTATCGCTGCCTAGAGTTGTGGGAGCAGTAGTACTGTCAACCCAATTCTGCTGCATCACAGAAAATCTTCCCTGGAATGCCTCTGACATGCCACATTTTCCACCATCACCACTAGTGTAATGCCATTTGAACAGATAGATGATTATTGATGTTTATGGAAACTGTGGCAGCTAAGTGTCATCCCACTGGCAGTCCCCCAGTGGCTTCCATGAGTATTCCATGGTTTGTTCTCAGAAAGATAAAGATTTTGTCTAAAATTCTGGTTCCTATAGGCATTTTTATTTTTAGATTTTTTTATCCCATCTTTATTATTTTATAAATAACTCAAGGCGGGAAACACACCTAATACTCCTTCTTCCCCCTATTTTCCCAACAACAACCTTTGTGGTTTTGATAATGTAATAAATCTTAGGGTTATACACACTTCAAAACTGATTTGGAAGCATTGCTTTGGATTTTCTATGGGTACTGATTGGGTGGTCTGACTTCTTCAGGCTTTATATGAACCTGAAAAAAGATGCCTCTGCTTTGAGAAGTCAACTCATTAAAGTTCATGGAACTTTAAAGCAATGTATCAGGATCCCCTCCACCCTCCGGCTCCTGAAAAAAGTTGAAAACAACAAGAACAAAACAGTTGGTCTGCATTAACAAAACATGCAGCCTTCCAAATGCAGAGCCCTAATAAATATATGAGAGACAGTTTGGTGAAGTGGTTAAATGCACAGGGCCAGAAACCAGGAGACCATGGCTTCTAGCTGGGTGACTTTGGACAAGTCCCTCAGGCTCTGAACTAGGCAGGGATTTCAGCCTATCCTATCCAATCCTCAACACTCTTTCCACTGGACTGCACTGGCTCTTAGCAGATGTTTTGATTACAATATGAACAAAGGGATTTCCATCACCTTAAAGACTAATAGGATTGTTTTTGCCACAAAAGATGTAAACAGCTGCGGAAGCTGATGAGGCATTACCCATCTAAATCACTACTGGATTCCACAGTATATAAATATACATTCACAATATCTAATTTTAACAGATACATGTGGAGGATGTTTTAGGACACAGAAGTATCTAGCTGTGACAAAGTGTTAAATGAAGAATATAATCTGAACTTTCTCACTGGCATACACTGGTAAAAATAAAATGACACTGCAGTGGTTTTTTTTTCCTATGGTAGTTAAGTCCAGTGCAATCAAGATAATGTATCAATCGAAGCAAATATTTGTAGCTCAGGGTTGAACTGTGGAGTCCTTGGTGCTCTCTGAGCCTTGTTGTTTCCTTGCAGACATTTCATTGCCTGACTAGGCAACATCTTCAGTGCAAAGCAGGCCTTGCTCTCAGTTTATATACCGTGGCTTGTTTGTGCTGGTGGGGGTGTTGTTTTCTCCTTGGGAGTTCTTTGATTGGGCTGTTGTTTGCTGCTTGGTTGATTGCCTGAGTTAATAGTTCCTTGATTAGGGTGTATTGTGCTGTTTGATGGCTCATCTGGTGTTAATCTTAGTGATTTTTGCATATCTGGGTGTTGATTGCTGACAAGGGAGTGTACTGGTCTTTTGGCTTTTCTATTGTCTCTTTTGAATGGTATGTAAATGTTGTTTACCTCTTTGTGTCTGTTGATGGCTGCTTTGTCTGAGTGCCAGGCTTCCAGGAATTCTCTGGCATTTTTGGATTTGGCTTGGTTTAGGATGCTCACAGTTTCCCAGTTAAAACTATGGTTGAGTCTGTCCATGTGTTGTGGATTAAGGAGTTCTCATTGTGTCTTCTGAATGCTAGTTGGTGTTCGTGGATGCGCTCTGCTAGTCTTCTGCCTGTCTGTCCTACATAGTGGCTGTTACAGTCTTTGCATTATATGTTGTAAATAACTCCTGTTTTTTCTTCCTGGGCTATTGGGTCTTTTGGGTTGCTTAATAAGTTTTGAAGAGTTTTAGTTGGTTTATGTGCTATGGTGATGCCATGTGGTTGTAACAGTCTGTTGGTGGTTTCTGAGATGTTTCTGATGTATGGCAGTGTTATCCTTTTCCTAGTTTCCATTGGTTGGGTTATAGTGGGTTGGGTGGTGAGGCACTTTTTGATAAAGTTGAGTGGGTATCCATTTTGTTGGAAGATGCTGTGCAGATGTTCTTTTTCTTTTTTCTGGTGTTCTGGGTTGCTGCAGTGTGTAAATGCTCATCTGAATAATGTTCTTACACAAACAGCACAATACACCCTAATCAAGGAACTAGTAACTCAGGCAATCAACCAAGCAGCAAACAACAGCCCAATCAAAGAACTCCCAAAGAGAGAACAACACCCCTACCAGCACAAACAGGGCAAGCCACAGTATATAAACTGAGAGCAAGGCCCACTCCCTCTTTGCACTGAAGATGTTGCCTAGTCTGGCAATGAAACGTCTGCCAGAAAACAACAAGGCTCAGAGAGCACCAAGGACTCCAAAGATAATGTATGGATTTCATTAACATGGAAAGTTAACAGAGATGCCAGTAATAATATACTGATGTAAAGTAATGTGTAAATATAATGAAATTATAATGGTTGTGGACTGAAATGCTCATCTCAGTATTCCTGGAAAATAGGGTTGCTTAATGGAATTCAGTTTGGTACAAATCATGGTACCTTCCAATTTTAAAAGAATTAATTCTGTAATAAGAACATCTACTTTGTTGTCATGCAATTTTAGATGAACAGATACAAACAAAACAGTAGGTAGTTAAAATTACTTTTTGCTACTTCAGGGGTGGAGGGGCTGGTTTATGTTCTAAGTTGTGCCAAACTTTGATTCATTAATGTTTTTGCTTTTGTTTCATAACAGCACCAGATCAGTTTTCTTAGGTTCTTTGTCATGGTGATTCAGTCATGCTTTCTTGTTGTCATGGCTGCAGTGTTCTATTGGAAGCCACCAAGTCTGCAAGCAAGTTTGCTTTCTTACTCATTACTTGAGTGCATAAACTAAGACTAAAAGAAGCAACAGTCTATTTTCAGCCCCCGTTGTTCTAATACCAACTTTCAGATTCACACTTTTTGAGCATTCAAGCGAAAGAAAAAAAATCAAATCAAAAACCTTGCCACTCTTCTTCATTGACCTGATAATCCTAGCTGGTCATAATGGAAGCTAAAGTTCACCAAGCTTTTAATTGCCCACCAGAAGATATTCCTGGAATGGCAAACACTGTCTTTCAAATAAAATACTCTCTTTTGGAGAGTGGAAAGAGAGACTTGCTTTTGAAACAAGCTGCATTCCTTATCGTTGTTCTGCTGGTGGCTGGCACCCAATCACAATGTTTGGTTTCTGAGTTCATGCTTTGCTTTGGAAAAACTGATGCCCATATAATATTCAGAGAAACCTATTACAGACATGCCATTTGGTTAGCCTGATAACCTGGGAGGAGAAGCAAAGCAGTCTTGTTCTCTCCTAAATGACAAGTCTGAACCTGAATGGGAAGAACAAGAATCCATTTTAGAACCACTGGACTGCATTTTTTAAGACTCCTATCTTGAGGAATGTATTTCATAGGAAAGTGGAAATGCTACGACCTTTCAAATATGAACAATAGATGGGATGACTAAATCCGTAAGAAGTTCCACCTATGGGTTTCATGGTCATTGAGGCATTATTTTTTTTAAAAAAATCCTAACAGGATGACATCCAATTGCACCTGTTGATTGTCAGAGCAACCTCAACAGTAGAGTAAGTGTCCCTTTCTCTATCAGCATCCTGTGGTGTTCTGGAGAAAATTGGATGCTGCAGATGTCAAGCTTCTCCAAGTAGGGCTCAGCAATAAATCACTGACCAACACTTTATCCATAGCTCAAATTTTCAGCTTGACTTAGCAAAAGATTTTCAGGCATGATTTGGCCAGGTTAGAATCTTTACTGCAGACAAGAATTAAACTAGTGCAAAGTTGTGTGAGACTTGTACTGTATATGTCCTCAAGGGTTTAAATTCAAGACTTCTTTTTCCCACCATTCTGAACTAAGGGATACTTGGCAGAGTGCTTGGTGATCTTGAAGCCAAGTCATTGTTGTATGTTTATATAATGGCCATTGCCGGTCTGGTAGCTGCTGATTCCCATCTTCCTTGCTTCAACCTTACAGAAGAAGATGAAGAAAGGCTGGGACAGATCTTGATTTAAACTAGAGGATCCTTTAGTTATGGAATACATTTAAGAAGAAATGTCTTTAAAAAAACCAAATGTTATCTTGGTCTAAACTTTCCATGAAAACTTACAATTATTTTATCTTTAGCTACAATCTAATGCAGTCTTCTTCAATCTGATGCCCTCCAGATTACAATTTACAGAATTCTGGCTTCAAATTATGTATTTTTTTGGTCAAGCTGGCTGGGAATTTTGGAATTTCTACTCCCAACACATCTGGAAGGTGCCAGATTGTGGAAAACAGCTCTAACTTAATTCCTGTTTCAACAAAGAATTCTAAACTGAGCTGCTTGTGCTGTTGAACTCTGGGCTGCTGCCAAAGACTATATTGGTTCACCAATCCTCAGTGTTGTACAGAAGATCATCCATCTCATTTCAGAAGGTGTCCAAATTATTCTGCTATAACTAACAAAGAGCCCTGGCCCACCAAGAAATAGCAAATTTATTATTCTGAGGTGCATAGTTGGCTTCTGCAGTTTCATGAATTTTACCTCTTCAACCCCCTTGTGGATATTCATTTATCTAGAAATCTACCTTCAGCCTTCTCCATATTAAGCATAATTATGTGCAATTAGTATATTGCATCCAAGTGAATCTTTAGGGGCTACATAATTTGGAACAAAATTAAGGACATGAGATAGTGAAAATGTTGATTTTTCCAACATTTTAAAATGGGGACCGTATTTTTCAGGGATCATGAGCAAAATATGGGTTACGTTGCTGATGGGAGGATTTGGAGCAGAAGGCAGAGACAGATCATCAGTTCACTATTTTTAAATCAGATAAGTCACCCACTGAGTCAGGACCGACTTCCTACAGTGTTTCCCTGAGGACTACCATTGGTGAACTGAGCAAGAAATCCATTTCCTGTCTCTTTAATTTTCTCTCTAATAAGCTAAGTTAAGTGTGCCTGGCAGATTCCTCTGCAGCTGTAGAATTAAAGTGGGGTCATTCCTTCTATTGCCAAAACATGGATGCATTGCTAGAAAGAGCAATAGAAACATAATCCATTTTTTCCTCACTTTCCACCTGGGAATTTGAGGATCCCTCCCAAACTGGAATGGAAATAGGGAACTTTCATACGGGGAAACTCACATGAAAGGTTTTGCTTGTTCTGAGGGTGGTGATCTGAATGCATGATCAGGCCATGTGTGAATGGCTGGGTGCCACAGAACACTAATCAATGCTGACATCACATGCTTCAGCAACAGGGTGCTCTGTAAATGATACCACAGCCTCCTTTTAAAATTCTGGAATTCCAAGTAAGTATTGCTGCTTAGGTGGCTTGGTACAATCCAGAGATGTTTTTGTAAATGAAGATCTTTTCAAGATTCCCCCAGAGGCCCTAAAATAAAGGGATCTGGCAACCAATCTTTTTTTCTTCTTCCCAGGTATGCATGCTAAATTGCTTCTTGTCAGTTAATGAGTTGCATTTCCCAGCTTCGGTTACTCAAAGATCACAGCAATCTCAACTCGGCTCCTTTCAGTTGGCCCCTGCTCTAATTAGCATTCTTCTTAATAGGACAATGTGCTACTTTTCCCTAACAACTGATTTATCCCACTTTTATGGAGCTGTGTCTTTTCTACTGCAGCTTCACCCTTAAGGTGCAAGCCTACACATATTGATTTAGAAGTAACCTCTGAGTTGACAAGACTGAGTCCTGAGTACAGCATTGCAGCTTTTGGGGTATATCAACAAATGTCAAGGCTGCTAAAATCTGGTTCTCCCGCAGAGGCCCCTTCAGATTGTTGGCTTATAGATCCCATTTTCCCCAGCTGGGAAAGGCTCCCCAGGCTTGGGTTGCAATAAACCAGTCAAACACACCTAGAGGGCATTGGACTGTGACAGTCATTTGAAAGTGACAGTGCTTGGCTAGAAATTGGGAGACTGAGAGTTCTAGTCCCACCATAGGCACAAAGCCAGCTGGGTGACCTTGGTCCAGTCATTTTCCCTCAGCCCTAGGAAGAAGGCAAGGGCAAGCCACTTCTGAAATCTTGCCAAGAAAACTGCAGGGACTTCTCCAGGCGGTCGCCAGGAGTCAAGACTGACTTGAAGCACCCCCCGCACCAAAAAATTACTTTGGTGGGGGATTCCTGCAGGCTAAACTGGGAAATTGGAAAAAATCTCGGAAGAAGGCAACAGCATATGGCAAATGATTTCCCCCACGCTGTCAAAGAACCTGCAGAAATGCGATTACTAGGCATTGAGATGGACTCAAGAGCATCTTCATTTTCACACTGCCTTTGCTCGGTGAAGCACCAGAAAGATCACTACTTGTCAATGAGGAAAACAAGACAAGGAGAGCTCCCCTTCCCAGGCCTGCACACAGTTTCAGTTTTGCTCTCAAGAACACGACCCGGTCTCCTGCCCACTGATGCTTTAGCAAGACACTGTTGTTGTCTGCGGTCAATCCTTAGGTGCAATCCCCACATTCATGGCACAGAAGTGTGTGCCAGTGGCACTTATGTGGGTGCTGCCACCACCTGTGCCCTTGTGAGTGATTGGTAAGGAGCTGCCAACTATTATGTTTCCTTCTGTTTTACCTCCTTTTCTAAGCAGGCTCATTCTACTGTAATATCATTTGTTTATAAGCAGGAATTAGCAACATGGCATTTGGCAGCTATGCAATATAATTTTTATGTAAAAAATAACAGCACGTTTTGCATTACCTATAGCTTGCCAACAGTTTCATCTAATAAAGTTTTAACACTAACTTTATCCAGTGCTAATACAGTTTTGTGGGGAAGAAACAAACTGAATTATTTAAGCTGAATGGCCTCTAGTTTAGAAGGCTGTTACTCAACCAAACTGCCAGCTAGCAACATAATGCATAGGTCTGTTTCATAGCATTAAGCCAGGAATTTTTAAACCATAGTTAGCTGAATAAGCCATACTGGCCTGGTATATAATGCAGCACAATAGGCAGGATCACACATTAAAAAGAAAAAGGTTCCTTGAGTCAAGCTCAACTCCTGGTGATTTCATGAACGTGTCCATGTAATTATCTTGTTGATAAGAATGAAGCGGTTTGTTGCTTCCCTCTCCAAGTATGTGTTTTCTACCTCATCCCTCTTTGAGTATGTGTTTTCTATTTCCCAATCTAGTCTGAAACCCTGGGATTCTCCAGTGGTCTCCTATCTAAGTATTAAATCTGATCCTGCTTAGTTTTTCTAGATCAGCCAAGGCTGAAGATGCTGTCTCCAAGCTTGGCCCTCACACCAGGCTAAACAAGCTGACCGCATTAGTTGGGGCAAGAGTTTATGTTTTTCATTACCTAACTCTAGAAAGCTGTACAAATATTTATGACACTGGTGCGGAGGACTCCCTGACTGACTTTGGAGGCCTGTGATAAAGGAGCATGTATAACACAGGTTTAAAGTTAGTTTATCTTACATGGAACTACCTTCCATATTACCCTTAGCTACATATGAACTTCAATCTGAGAAACAGCTCTGTGATCTGGGTCCTCAGAAGGATAGGCCCAACCGCAAGTTCAGCTACAGCTAAACATTTTCTCTGTGCAATTTAGAATAAAAGGAACATTTGGCATATAAGGGCAGGGAGCGTGTGTTTTATTCCTCAGATTTTATATGTGCACGCTACAGCCCTAGACGCTGATCAATCTTCTTGGTTATGAAATCTCTCCTTATTTCTGCATAAATGTAGGCATTGTCCACTACAAATGTGCCCACAGAACTGAAAGTAGGCCTAAGCAGGATTGTGCATACTAAAAATCCCAGCCTCTTTGAGCAATAAGCAGTGCTGATAGTGGTGGTATTGTTGTTTTTAGCTCCTACATACACTGAGTAAGGACTTGCCCTGTTCATGTCCCTCACACACATCCCACAGTGAAAGCCCATACAGAGCAATAACAACAACGAGAGACTGTCTCCTACTAACACAACTCACTTGTCCTCACATATCGTCTAGGAATACTGTACACAGTAATCATTAAAAAGCAAGTCCATAAGAAAACAGTTTCCTTCTTTGGGATGTTGATGAAAACTGGTGATGCTATTTAATATCCTACTCCTGGCAGTCTAATAAGACAGAGAAACCACATTTTCCTCTTGTGGAAAATAGGTCCCATTATACAACCTTGACCACAAATCAGTTTCCCAACTAATTTTGCAGCAGGTGAGGCATGAGTTTGCGGGTTGCTGGACAATTGTAGAACCTAAACTGAATTGCGAGAGGAAGTGGCCTTATATTTAATGGGTAAAAGACAAAGAGTTGCTGTCAGCTGAATGGGTGTCATATTGACAGACTACTGTATATCTGACAAATAAGATTGTGTAGCAAACGATAGCTTTTATACTCCACTAAGCTTTCTTCATTCAGCATGCAGAAATTTATCTTCTTTCAGAGGACATCTTTGAATGACAAAGGTGGGGCTTCTTGTCTAGAAATATGGGGGTGATAAAGAGAATAAATGCACTAAGTATAATAGGAAAAAAAATGTTATGTATTTCCCACAGGTATTCAGAAGGGTTGCATTCTAGCTAAAAAATTAAGTTCTGGGATCTGGTTTTAGAGCTTGATTGGAAGTCAAGGCTATGCCTCAGAGTTCCTCACCAACAGCATTGTAGGACTCTTCAAGATTTACAATAATTACCTGAGCAGAATTCAAATTGCTGGACCAGCTGCAACCCTCTCAACCCATGCAACGGTTTGGAAACATGGGATCACAGGTTTCATTACTTCTCATCTGACTACTGTCCTGCATGGTCTGTGTGTCTGTCTTTGCAAAGGGTTAGGATCGTCGCTTAGCCACAGGTGCACTCTCATGGGGATGGGATGCAAGGCTCACACAATCCTTTTGTACCATTTTTACTGAAATAATCTTTCTGTGAAGAGTTCAAAGTGCTGAGTTTTATTTAATCTCCAATGCCCTAAATTGCTTAGGGCATTAGAGATTAGGAAACCCAAGAGACCAGGAAACTTCCACATACTCCAGTTATTTACAAAATTGTTGTTTATGTGCTTTTTATTGTTCATATTATCATTTTCTGCAGTGGTCTCCTTGGGGAGATTTATAACTCTTTTCAACTTACATTTAGGAGAGCACTTAAGGCGCTTTGTAATCAGGCTTTGTAATCAGCTTCTTGCTATTTGGGTTGCTAGAGGTTTGGGTTTTACTATTATCTGTTACATCTTTCATTTATACTCTAATCTCTTTAGGAAGAGAGGGATAGAAATGATTGCAAGGAAACAAACACATTCAAGGCAAGAAGGCAGAACTCAGGGCCTGGTAGTTACACCACTTCTGAATGACAAGGGATCCAAGTGTCTCACTGCCTTACCTTGCTGAAATGGGACTCAGCATTGTTTTTGTTCAGCCATTCAGTTGCTTCTGATGCTTCACGACTGGATGGACGTCTTTTTGCCCAGGACTGCCTGCCAGTAGCTGCTTCTCTGAGTTTGTGTAAGCTCCTGCCTTTGTCATCAGTGATAGCATCTGATCTAGCCGCTGTGTCTCCTGCTGGCCTCTTTTCTGATTGCCTTTTTTCCAAGCATCAGAGTCTTCTCCAAAAACTTGTGCCTTTGTGTTATGTCTCCCCAAAAATTAAGCTTCAGCTTTATTATTAGTGGTATTATTAGGGATCAATATTGTTCACCTCCAAAATGCAGATATTAGGCAGGGAAAAGAGGGGATGGCTTTTCTGAGACCACCTACAGCCCTGCCCACCTGCGAGTCATAGTTCAATTACTTAGCAATTATGCTCCACCAGGTTTGCCAGATGAGACCTGAAAGAGATTCTGTACAAGCAAGAGTTGTCTGGCATACCGGACTGAGCTAGAGGCAATCTGCCTTTGGCAAAAGCCACTACGCCCCTCGCGCGCAGACAGGTCCTGCATGCCGAACCTTTGCTTAGGGTTAACCAGCAACTCCATCCCAATATGCTGCCTCTTTCTTCAGTCTAAAATGGTCCAAATCACATGAGACGGCCAAATCTTGAAATATCTCCACGTTCCCATTTGAGAAGTCACGAGAATTTGGTCATTTTTAATTCTATTTTATGTTGGAAAACCCTTTAAAAACGTTAGAACAGCTTTAATTAGATATTTTGCAACTACAGCATTGTGGAAATCATGCAAGGGTGCCTGCTGTCTGAAGTTTGCTAATTCCCAATTTTCACCCTCCTGTGTGTGCATATGTGTGCGCATCTCTGTGTACCTGTTAGGAAAGCACTGTGTTGTGAACCTGTTGAGTATTTTAATGGCTTTTTTGTTCATTTAGTATTTTGGGGTGATATATCTATTTTAGTATTTGTTTTAGTATTCATATTATGGCAATCTTTATTGGGCCAGCTATTAGTTTAGAAATTGATGTGCAAAGTTTGCATTTCCAAACATTCTTCATAGAGTCAGATGATTAAACATCCAGAAACAGAGGAGCTAAAAGGCTGGTGCTGAACACGCAGTCCCAGTCACAGCATTGGAATAACCTGCAGATATGCAAAGAGGATCCAGTGCTTCCATCTCATTCTGAAATCATGTACCTAAAATAATTGATGGCATCGACAGGAGTGCCATTCCATTATAACATACTATCAAATGTAAATAAATATCAAACACACCAACCACATTCATCAAAAGTTCAAAATGGGTATGGAAATTTATGTATCTAAAAGAACATCAACCACAGACAAAAAAAGAGGCATCGATTAGCCGAGGGAACCCTATGCTTGTGGAAGTACAATCAGTTTGGAAGGGGGAATTCATAATGGACGTAAAAGTGCCAAAATCAGTGAGGGCTGTTCACAGTAGAATGATCCTGAGACAGGCAAAGGGCACTGAGGGGGACAGGAATACCATATATAAGGTTTTGTTATGAAATCTCATAATAATATACTGGTAGTCATACAATTAGATATCCACATTGCTTTTTCTTTTCTTCTGCCTATCATAATTGGCCTTCAGTGTATTTTCCATAACTGATTTTAAGAAATGTGAGAACGTAATCAAAATTATTGAACATGACATAAAATCCAACAAATTTATTTTGTTTTAAATTGTGCATTCTCACTTGTCTGTATAATGAAGATTAAAGTGGCAGAACAATGGTGGGGCATATCGATTAAAACAGAGGTGACCAACTTGAGACTGCAGTCCAAACCTTGCTTCTCTGGCTCTGCAAAGGTCTTTTTGATTGTACTATGGAAATTTGGTACTGCAATTGCCAAAAACAAGTTATGTAATTTCCCATTATTTCCAGGTGACAGAAATGGAAAAACACTACTCTTCACCCCAAACTTGCACAGAAACAACAACAAATGGAAAAATTTGGTGCTGCACACATTGTACATATGACATATGCCAACTCATTATGCATCATTCTTTTGCTCAATATTTATTTATTTAGCAAATTTATATAGCCGCTCATCTTGCAAAATGTGACTCTGGGTGGCATGTTGTTGTTTATTCGTTTAGTCGCTTCCGACTCTTCGTGACTTCATGGACCAGCCCACGCCAGAGCTTCCTGTCAGCTGTCAACACCCCCAGCTCCCCCAGGGACGAGTCCGTCACCTCTAGAATATCATCCATCCACCTTGCCCTTGGTCGGCCCCTCTTCCTTTTGCCTTCCACTCTCCCTAGCATCAGCACCTTCTCCAGGGTGTCCTGTCTTCTCATTATGTGGCCACAGTATTTCAGTTTTGCCTTTAATATCATTCCCTCAAGTGAGCAGTCTGGCTTTATTTCCTGGAAGATGGACTGGTTTGATCTTCTTGCAGTCCAAGGCACTCTCAGAATTTTCCTCCAACACCACAGTTCAAAAGCATCTATCTTCCTTCTCTCAGCCTTCCTTATGGTCCAGCTCTCGCAGCCATATGTTACCGCAGGGAACACCATTGCTTTAACTACGCGGACCTTTGTTGTCAGTGTGATGTCTCTGCTCTTAACTATTTTATTGAGATTTGTCATTGCTCTTCTCCCAAGGATTAAATGTCTTCTGATTTGCTGACTGCAGTCAGCATCTGCAGTAATCTTCACACCTAAAAATACAAAGTCTTTCACTGCTTCTACATTTTCTCCCTCTATTTGCCAGTTATCAGTCAAGCTGGTTGCCATAATCTTGGTTACTTTGGGGTTTAGCTGCAAGCCAGCTTTTGCACTTTCTTCTTTCACCTTCATCATAAGACTCCTCAGTTCCTCTTCACTTTCAGCCATCAAAGTGGTATCATCTGCATATCTGAGATTGTTAATGTTTCTTCCAGCGATTTTAACCCCAGCCTTGGATTCCTCAAGCCCAGCATGTCGCATGATGTGTTCTGCGTACAAGTTGAATAGGTAGGGTGAGAGTATACAGCCCTGCCGTACTCCTTTCCCAATCTTAAACCAGTCCGTTGTTCCGTGGTCTGTTCTTACTGTTGCTACTTGGTCGTTATACAGATTCTTCAGGAGGCATACAAGATGACTTGGTATCCCCATACCACTAAGAACTTGCCACAATTTGTTATGGTCCACACAGTCAAAGGCTTTAGAATATTCAATAAAACAGAAATAGATGTTTTTCTGAAACTCCCTGGCTTTTTCCATTATCCAGCGGATATTGGCAATTTGGTCCCTAGTTCCTCTGCCTTTTCTAAACCCAGCTTGTACATCTGGCAATTCTCGCTCCATGAATTGCTGAAGTCTACCTTGCAGGATCTTGAGCATGACCTTACTGGCATGTGAAATGAGTGCCACTGTTCGATAGTTTGAACATTCTTTAGTGTTTCCCTTTTTTGGTATGGGGATATAAGTTGATTTTTTCCAGTCTGATGGCCATTCTTGTGTTTTCCAAATTTGCTGGCATATAGCATGCATTACCTTGACAGCATCATCTTGCAAGATTTTGAACAGTTCAGCTGGGATGCTGTCGTCTCCTGCTGCCTTGTTATTAGCAATGCTTCTTAAGGCCCATTCAACCTCACTCTTCAGGATGTCTGGCTCTAGCTTGCCCTGGCTTCAAATTGAGATCATTCTGTCGTTTTTTGGATTGTATCCAAGCACTGCTTTAGCCACTTTACTATTAATTATGAAGGCTACTCCATTTCTTCTGTGGTTCTCTTGTCCACAGTAGTAGATCTGGTGGTCATTTGATGTGAAATGGCCCATTCCAGTCCATTTCAGTTCACTGACACCCAAAATGTCTATCTTTAATCTTGACATCTCACCAATAACCACATCCAATTTGCCCTGGCTCATAGATCTTACATTCCAGGTTCCAATGGTATGTTGATCCTTAGAACATTGGATTCGTCGTTCACCACCAGCACTGTCGGCCACTAGCCGCCGTTTCGGCTTTGAGCTAGCTGCGTCATCACGTCTGGGGCTAGTTGAACTCATCCTACTTTCCCCCAGGTCGGAAGATTTTGACCATCTTCCGACCTGGGGGTCTCATCTTCCGATGATATACCGACATATCTCTGGTACTGATCCATTTAGTTTTCACGGCAAGAATACTGGGGTGGGTTGCCATTACCTTCCCCAGGGATCACATTTAGTCTGACCTCTCTGTCATGACCTTCCCATCTTGGGTGGCCCTTCACGGTTTAGCTCATGGCATCATTGAGGTGCTCAAGCTCCAGCACCACGACAAGGTAACGATCCTTTGCTGGGTGGCTTACAATACATAAAAGCAATAAAAACCATAAAACACTCAAACATAACTTTAAAAAAAAACCAAAAAACCAGAAAACCTAAAACCCCAAGACAGCAAGAGAACAATTGTCATTTGACATCACACAACCACCTTCCAGGCTCCCCATGGGACCCCCAAGGTTAATGGAAAAACCATGTTTTGAGGGCTTTCCAGTATGCTAACAAGGATGGGGCCAACCTCACCTCAGGGGGAATGATGTTCCAGGGGGCAAAGGCTACAGTGGAGAAGGCACATCTTCTGGATTTCATCAGATGGAACTCCTTAGCAGACAGGACCCACAGCATAGAATAACATGGCTACCAGAGCATGATCTGACCATGACAATGGAGCCGCTGAGACCTCCCCCAATTCCAGATCACATTGCCACTGCTCCAACAAGAAAACCAGATCAGAAAACCAGGTTGGGCCCAGGATGACCTAGGATAGGCCCATCGCTGTCATGGTGGCCATGAGCTCCTGAGCCACCTCAGACCCCACCCCCAGGGAGGGCAGATTGAAGACTCCCAGGACCAAAAGCCTGGGGAACCCCACCAATCCTGAGAATATGACCTCATCTCCCTCCCAAAATATATTAAATGAGCAAATACATGTCAAAAATGAAAGAGAGCAGGACAGTTTAACTTAAGTTCAGTGTCACTGATAAGCTGATGTTTCTGCCATTATTTTATGGTACAAATCCAGAAATATTCCTCCCTAACCCTAACCTAATGCCTTCCTGGTGTTTTCAAGTACAAATCCTTGATCACTCACGATACTGACTAGGCTCTTAGATTTGGATTTGATTTATTTAGTTAGTTATTTTGGTCAAAGACTAGCATGAGTAAAGTTACAACTCAAAAAATAAAGTTTAAAATGTAAGATAAAATATTATTAGCGTAGTGATAAAGATTACTGTATTGACTCATAAAACACCTGTACGATTAAATCAGTACACTCAAAATTATCAGTGCAGAACTGTTAGAAAAATTAGAAAAAGATAAATTACTGTAGACTCTATAACTAGAGTAAAATGAGCCTAAAACCGATGAAGCTAAATAGCTATTGATAGATGCAATTATGCTACTAAAATCTATAAATCACTGTATTTATTAGACTAATTTAAGTTCCAAAGCACCTAATACTGGTTCTCCTATGGCTAAATAATTTAATTACACAAAACCAAGAAACCAACTTCAGCAAAGGATCATTACCTTGTCGTGGTGCTGGAGCTTGAGCACCTCAGTGATGCCATGAGCTAAACCGTGAAGGGCCACCCAAGACGGGAAGGTCATGACAGAGAGGTCAGACTAAATGCAATCCCTGGGGAAGGTAATGGCAACCCACCCCAGTATTCTTGTCGTGAAAACTAAATGGATCAGTACAACCAGAGATATGTCGGTATACCATCGGAAGATGAGACCCCCAGGTCGGAAGATGCTCAAAATGCTACTGGGGAGGAACAGAGGATGAGTTCAACTAGCCCCAGACGTGATGACGCAGCTAGCTCAAAGCCGAAAGGATGGCTAGCGGCCGACGGTGCTGGTGGTGAACGGCGAATCCGATCTTCTAAGGATCAACACACCATTGGAACCTGGAATGTCAGATCTATGAGCCAGGGCAAATTGGATGTGGTTATTGGTGAGATGTCAAGATTAAAGATAGACATTTTGGGCATCAGTGAACTGAAATGGACTGGAATGGGCCACTTCACATCAGATGACCACCAGATCTACTACTGTGGACAAGAGGACCACAGAAGAAATGGAGTAGCCTTCATAATTAATTGTAAAGTGGCTAAAGCAGTGCTCAGATACAATCCAAAAAAAACGATAGAATGATCTCAATTCAAATTCAGGGCAAGCCATCTAAATGGAACAAAACACAGTAAACGAAGTAATATACTAAAAGAAAAGAGGGACATATGAAATTATACAATACTGACTATTGTATAATTCCTATCCACTTCTGGGAGTTGAAGTCCACACATCTTAAAGTTGCCAAGTTTGAAAAACTCTGCTTTAAGGCTTTGTCACCCCTTACTTTGGAAGGAAGTCAGGTAACCGGCAGTGACCAGGAACAGAGAATAGAGTCAGGACAGAGATGACCAATTTCGTGCCATCGGTCATTTTCTGCTAACTCAAGGATAGCTGGAGAGCCTCCATCTCAGCAGTGGGTGGTGGTGCACCTCTCAGATTACGTTCACATTCACAAAGGCCTGATCTTATTGGGGAAAAACTAATCGAACAAGACATGCATATTCCCAGTTAGGGAGTGAGCAAAAATGAAGGAAACATTCCTTATAATTACTAAGCCTTGATACAGTATTTGTAAAGCCAAAAATTAATTTTGGCTGGAATATCAGGCCAAGAGATTGACTGAATCCAAACTGACTAAAATTACCTAATTGTTGGAGAGAATCATTGTCAACAGCTTTTTTTAAAGGAACTAGTAAAAGCAAAACAAAATAACTAAAAATATTTTAAAATACTTTTAATAGGGAGAAGGATTGGTTGTGGGCTTTCTGCTCTGTTGAACACAGGCAAAATTTAAGGATGTGACCCGAGTTGCCAAGTTCAGTTTCAGGTCTGCTCCAAAGAAGCCAGCCGTCTGGCTGGTGAGAAGTGTCAGCACGTATTTATTGTCTCGTGCAGAGTTACTAGAAGTCATTTCTCCAGTAAAAAGCAAAAGCATTAAGTTGCTGATATTTGATACTGAATATTGAAAAAATTACCATAACTGAGCTCATTAAATTACTTCTCATCTCACAATTCTTGGCTTTCAAAAAGAAGATTTAAAACAGTAAAGTACAATTGATTAATATTAAATTTTATAACATGATTTTTTTCTCCATTTAATGCTTCTCATATTTTGTCAGTTTTCAGCAAGTAACTTTCTGCCTGTAGTTTATTTGTGAGTAAATCTGTACAACATTAAAAGGTTTCAAGTTATTGCAGTATATATTTCATACATGTGAATTTCTTTCCAGTATCCACAAGACTCAACAAATGCTGGCTTGTTTTTCTTGTTTTTCCTAATGGACTTGATTTTTGCTGTCCAAGAGAAAGACAAAAAACAAACAAATGCCACCATAATTGAGTAATATTCTAAAGTAATTTTTGCAAACTCTCACTCAACAACAGTCATTCATGCAAACTAAAATACTGTTTTTATCAAGTTTAAAGCACTCTTATGCTGGCAATTCACATACTGAATCTATTAGCAAGTCTAATTTCTGTCTCCTCCGATTAACTGTAATTCTCAAGACTGTAATAACAAGGCTTCTACTGGCACTATACAGAAAAGGCCTATGTTCAAACCTCAGTCATGACCTCACATGGTAACAGCTAGAAAAATAATCACACCTGAGGCAGGATGGTGATAAGAAAGGGAGGGGAAAGGGTCCTTGATCTCTAACTCAGTCTTGCCCCAAGCTGACCCTTTCATCCCATCCAACCACATTTCTTCAATTGGTTTTGGTTGTTTACAAGCTTTTCCCATCGCCAGACTGTTATTAATTTCTCCCACAAAGCACCCGACTTTCTACCCATCCATCCATTATTTGTAGGCTAATACTTGAAGTTCATTAGCAAACTAGTGAACATCCTTTAGCCAATGTGTGCCCTGTCACTGCATTCTGCAACAGTTATAGTTTTCTTTGTTTTCTTTTTGAAGGACTTTATTAAGTTTCAGAAAAAGATAAAAGTTACAGAAAAACAAAAAACTACAGAAAAAGGAACTAAACAAATTGTGAAAACACAAGAGAATTTTTTTTAAAATGTATTACAAAAAGAAGTGACTTCTGCTTTAAACATCAAGGATATACAGCAATTTTCCATAATCAATCCCTTACTCTATATTAAACCAAAATCACATTATTTCTATAAATAATTATAGAATTAGCACATTATAAAAATCACTAAATACCATTGCTCCCTCCCCTTATATTAAAAGAAAAAATATAAATCACCTAATCAACTACCCCCCCAAATAACAATTACTTAATTATTCCCTTCCTACTACTATTCTATACATTCCTGTCTACTAGAGTAAAGATCAAAATAAAAAAAAAACATATAAATTGTCTGCCATTATAATTAATAATACAACAAACATGAATTAATATTAATTTTTTTAAAAAACCTTAATAATCTTAATCCCAATCATTAGTGATAAATAAAATCCTCCAAAGCCAAAAGACCATCCAGATAGATATTTTAGCCCCTTAATTCACTTCAAAATAGACCAAAGCATTTACATATCCTCATAATAAACACAAAACTATTTTCTTAAAGAAATCAAACAGCCCAACTGCTCCCCTCACAAACACAGATTTCTCCTCAAAAAACCTCCCATACATAATAACCCCTTCTTTTCCATAACATTCCATCAGAAAGTCAAATTCACTCATGTCTTGCAGCTCAATTTCTCTGTTTAAGTTCTTCAATTCAGCATTGTCAATTTCATCCAGGATTTTAACAGAAGCCCCAATCTCATTCTTAAAAGAAACATTTCCATTGCTGTTAAATTCTTCAGTTTCTTCCACAACATCCCCAACCAGATGGCACATTTTAGACCACATATTTTCCACAATGCTCTGAATGTCTTGCATAATAACTTGGCAGGAATTAGAAAAAATCTGCTTAATATCTGCTTTAGTATCTCAAGGAAAGTCAGAGAAAGCCTGGTTAAGATCCTCCATGTCTCATGCAGTAAATTATGGAGCCCCCTAGGTACTTAAGCAGCAGAAGTGAAAGGTAATGGAAAGTTTCCAAACTGAGTTTACAAATTGAAGGCAAGATAACAGACAGTTCCCAGAGAAAGTAGCGGCAGGAAAGTAAAAATTCAGAACAGCAGATTCAACATGTAGGAAAATGCTAAAATCTTCAAAATTAGCACAAAAATAATGACAGGCTGGACTTAATGTCCCTTTAAGGCTGCAGTGTGGCTTGGAAATGGTGACATCCCAGCCTCCTGGTGAGCCCCTACCCGTTGATCGTGAATGCTGTTTACAATATCCTGGCTGCAACCCGCCATCTGGAGGGCAAATGGGTTGATTCCGAGCATTTTCCTTGATCTGGAAAAATGCTCCTGGACTGCAGGAGAAACCAGCCTGAGCCCCAAAAAACTGCCATGATGCCAGTTCTGCCTGCGGTGCTTGCAGGCACAGCTATTCAGTCCGCCATGTCCCCACCAGAACTCCAACAGTTATAGTTTTCAAAACAGCACCAAACATAAACTACATGAAATGTGTAAGAGATTTGAGTTAACACCTATGCACCTGGTTAACACCTATAAAGCCTTCAAGGCATGAAAAGGTGAAAGGTCCTCTGTGCAAGCACCAAGTCATGTCTGACCCTTTGGGGGGATGCTGTTTTCATGACGTTTTCTTGGCAGACTATAGCGGGGTGGTTTGCCATTGCCTTCCCCAGTCGTCACCGCCCCAGCAAGCTGGGTACTCATTTTACCGACCTCCAAAGGATGGAAGGCTGAGCCAACCTGAGCCAGCTACCCAAGAATCCAGCTTCTGCTGGGATTGAACTCGGGTCATGGGGAGAGTTTTGGTTGCAATGCTGCCGCCTACCACTCTGCACCACAGGAGGTTGTAAAGTGTAAAGTGAAAGGACCTTCAGGGCATAGGACCAGGTTATCTGATGGACTACCTGTCTTCAATTTTCTCTGCTTGTCCTGAAAAATTCAGCAGAGTAGGCATGCTTCAGGTCCCTTCCATAAAACGGTGTCACCAAGTAGGACCCAGGGAGCATGCCTTCTCTGTTGCAGTGCCTGCCTTAAGGAGCATCCTTCTTCCCCAAGGTATAGGTGTCTCTGGCTATTCTGCCCTAAAGACCTGGCTCTTCCCCCCAGCATCAGGCCAGATTTTATGATGAGCCCATATAGAATGTAAGACCCTTGAATGAGATATATATTGGCTGGCCTTGGTTGCTTCTGTTATTACTGTTACTTCTGTTTTTTGTTTTGTTATTTTGTTATCCTGTTGTTTTTTATGTTCTGAAAGCATATATATATATATATAGAGAGAGAGAGAGAGATTATATATTTTAATATATATAGTCATATATTATATTTTGTTTTATTCCTTGTTTTCGTGTTTCTTCAAAGTGTAAGTCACCTAGAGTCAATCTTACAAATGATGACCAAAGAAAGTAAGAAAACCTAACTTGGAGATTATCAGTACATGAAGTATAGAGGCCATGCTGGACATGAATGTTAAAGGATTTGGGGCAGGTGGTTTCCCACTGGCAGGAGCTCCTGTGTCAACTCACCCCAGCTCCTTGGCTCTCCTGGTTCCTCACGGCTGTAAAGCCACTACAGACCCTCTATCCCCACACAGAGTTCTTAAATGGAGCAGAAAAGGTTTGGCAGCTCATTATCACAACAGTCACATTGTTTAAAATCACCCAGAATGAATTAAGGGCGAGGACAAGGTCAGTATTTGTGCTCCTATATCAGTCCATTGGAGGAACCACTTTTTGGCTGATTCAGCATTCCATTCACTCTGAAGATGCTGTGATAAGGATAACCGCAAGGGTTTGCGGGTATAAAATGATGGTCATGTGGAAATTCCCTTTGTTGGGTTTGGGGTTATTCCAAAAGATTTCTGTAATATCTACAACAAACTCACAACAATATGTTCAGGATTGTGCTAATTTACAACTGTGTCAGTGTTGTAGTGCTCAGCCAATATGTAAAATATGCATTTATACAACGAATGTCAAGTTCCATCATGTTCTCTAAAGTGTTCCCCTTCCTCCACTCGTTTTCACAAATCATAACCCTCTAGACAAGAAAATTATTAAGGCACAGAACAGTAATAGCTTTGATAATAGCTTGTATCTAGGAAGGCTGCCCACCTTTTCACCCCCATTAGATTAACCAATGTACCCCTACATTTTCTAATCTTTGCTCATGTTAAAATCTTATGTTTGATGATGATAAATGCATTGGTTTAATTATCTTCTCTCCCAGTATAGTTTAACATTTAATCTTGACGAATCATTAGTCTTTTAGAAAAGCCAGACTTTAAAAGTAAGAAAAATAATTTCTCTCAGCTTGAATAAAGTCTTACATTATTGAATGTCTAAATAGCAGGTAAAGTCATTTCAATATTTGAAGAAAAGTAATCCATTCTAATTCTGGGTGCAAACTATGCTCTGGTGCATCCATAGAGCTCCTGAATAGTAAACTACCAATTCGCTTAACTGGAAAGGGAAGATTGTTGCAAATAAAGGAAAATGTTGCTCCCATCATTGGAAATTTGTGGAACATCTTTATGGCTTTGCCTTCAAATATGCATCTGAAACCCCATCCTTAAGGCAAATTGGTGGCAACAGCAATAGTATTTATTTCAGAGAGTCAATGGAACAGCCCTAATGCAAGGAACTTAACTGTGTCTTGGAAGTTTATGGAAAGGCAGAAATTTGGTGCTATTGGATGACCTTTGCATCAAGAAGAGCCCAGGTTTAATTCTCAGGTTTGTTCTGGGCAGCATGTTACACACATGCAGCAATTTCTGATAACAAAATCAAAACATGTATTGCAGTCATAAATCTTTCACCAAAGTAACACAAAGCAAGCTGCAAACATAAAGCTTTCACTATAGAAAACAGGCATAGTCCAGAGTGGCAAACTGCAAATTCAGGAAGATCCAAAAGTAGTTTGCGTCAAGTTCAAGGTTCCAGGTAATCCAACAACAGTACACAGTTATAGGTAGGAAATCTGAATATCATTGGTCACAAAGAGCCAGTCACAACAGCCATCTCTTTTATATAGCTCTGATTATCAGCTTGACTAATTGGCTGAGCCACCCTTCTTTCTTTTAAATAGACAGCTTGACTTCCACTGCTCTTTCCTTTTTAATTTGCAAGAGGACCTGGGCTGGGGACCTTGCCTAGCTTAGCCTCTGGATCAGTGGACCAGCCTGCACCTGTGTTACACAGGGACAGTCTCTCCACCTAATGCAGGTGGTACAGCTGAGGCTCATCTAATTCCTGTGGTGGAAGATGCGGGCCAGACTGGTCAAGTTGTTCAGCTTCTGGATCTGGACACTCAGACTGATAGCAAGAAATCCTAAACAGCCCTTGTTTGTCACTGCTGATTAAACCAAATGAATGCTCTGCTTCACTGAAGGCGGTTTCCTATGTCTGCACTCATTCAACTGCAGGAAAGATAGAGTATGTGCTCAAAAAGTTGATTGATTGCTATGTTAAAAACATTCCACGTACAGAAAACTACATACATCTCACGTAACATCGTATTTTGCCTCGATGAAGATTTTCTTTCTTGGATTAAAGATTCCAAAGAACAGCTAATATTGGCCTGTTTCCAGCCAAGGTCCCCCCTATTACATTAATCTGAAACTAACACAAATGTTATAATAATGTTTATGACTGTGTATTAGTATACATACAGAATTTATAAACTGCTGGAAATTTTAATTTATTTGTAACATAAAAGGTGCTGAGGCATAAACTTGCCTAATAAATATATTCTCTAGAATGTTTTTCTTAATTCAGAGTTATTTGGCAGATTGCAAATGTTGCGTCTGAGCTAAGACACCCACTATATCCAAGCTGAGCCCTCTAGAGTATGGTGGGAAACTTCAAACTGTTGTTGTGTGGTAAACAAGCAATGTGATAGTACTAGTCTAAGTACAGGGCTAAGGGATGTTGAACTTTCTAGATACTTTGAACATCAACTCACACATACTGTGACCATTGGCCATGACTGATAGAACTGAAAGTAGTAGAAAACATCTGGAGGGTTACAGATAGCCACAGTATAGATTATAGCAGAAATTGATTTATTATGTGCCGTCAAGTCACTGTGGATTCTTAGCAGCGCCATAATTAGATTTGCTCCAGGATAATCTGTCCCCAACCTGGTCCTTCAAGTCTTCCAATGATACACCCATTGCTGCTGTAATTACATCCATACAGCAGAAATTTTCCACCTAAATTCCATTTATTTGGAGAGGGATGGTTTATTCATACTATTGGAATCACTTTAGGAAGCTAGTCAAACAGAAGCACCCTTCTTTAACAGAGAAATATTTCCGCCGTTATTAGCCAAAATCTGCAGACTTGGGCTGGATTAACTTGCATGTTCCAACCTGTACCTCATTTATACTTAGACGAGAAAGCCTTGCTTAGTGAGGTAAGTGCAAAATAAATACACTTTAAGTGTTCTGGGCCCTTATTCTCTTGCATAGATTTCATGCTTGTAATTGTGCACTACATATAGCTCAGTCTTGCATAAATATATAGCTTCTTGCAGCTTTTTTCTCAATTAACTATTGCTACCAAGTAGCTCAAAAGTAAATTAGCTACTGATGTTTTCATATGCAATAGCTTTTAAGACTAAATATCAAAAATTACTAGTGTTAAAACTGCATTGCTCTGCAAAGCAGCCCAAAAGAGAAAAGTGAGTCAGATGCATAGCTTCAAATGTCATATTAGTATTGAGATGATTTTAAAGGCAACACTTCTCTCCCCACGTTTGCTAGCCAAACAGTCCTGCACAGGATTTGTAGGATCAGCCTGGAAGATGTAATAGGGAGTCACCTATTACAAGTTAATTTTTTCCTGTGTTAAACTCTTCCATAGATCATTTGCAAGGGTATTGGATCCTGGGGATGGCCCAGTGGTTTAGGCTATATTTCACATATAGCATGATACTGATTATACTACTAATATGCATAAGATTTTACTCTGAGAATTAAAAAGTATACATAACCATTTTAGCTGGCATAAAACAGAGTTTTGGTTATGTTTTTCTTTCATTCCTTTATCACAGCAAAATAAAGAGAGCCAGTTTGGTCTAGTGGTTAAGGTGCTGAGCTAGAAACCAGGAGACTGTGAGTTCTAGTCCCGCCTTAGGCATGAAAGCCGGCTGGGTGACCTTGGGCCAGTCAGTCCCTCTCAGCTCAACTCACCTCACAGAGTTGTTGTGGGGGAAATAGGAGGACTAAGGAGTATTTGGTATGTTTGCCACCTTGAGTTATTTATAAAAATAATAAAGGCAGGATAGAAAATAAATTAAATAAAAAAATAAGATCCAGACCCTTCTGTTATATAGGGAAATAACAGGATCATACAAGTGGAAGGTAATACAACTTAAAGGTAATCCAGTCTACAGCTCCGTGTTCAGTGCAGGATCTGCTAGAGCATCTCTGACATCTCTGTTGGAAGACTTCTAGCAAAGGAGAACTCACTACGTCATGTGGCAACTTCTTCCACTGGCTTATAGACTGTCCAGAGAGAAAGTTCTTCCTGATGTCTAGTCTGAACCCACTCCTGGTAGTTTTAACCTATTGGTTCTGGTCCTGTCCTCGGGGACATTAGAGAATAAGTCCACCCCTCTTCTATGTGACCAACCTTCACGCATTTGAAGACTGCTATCATAACTCCCATTAGTGTTCTTTTTTGTAGGCTAAATATACTAGGTCCTCTAACCATTTCTCCCAGGTCTTGGCTTCCAAACTCTTTATCATCTTCCTCTGAATTTGTTCCAATTGTCCTTTTGGAAGTAGAGTATGACCAAGGCAGAGTAGAGAAGAACTATTACTTCCCATCATCTGAACACTCCAGTTTTTGTACACAAAATAGTATTTGGCTTTTTAGCAGCTGCATCACACTGCTGGCTCATGTTAGCTTGTGGTCTACAAGGAAACCCAAATTCTTCTCACAGATACTACTTCTAAGCCAGGTCTCCTCCATCTTATACTTGTGTCTTACAGTTTTCCTATCCATTTCCTGTTACAATTCTCTCTATTTCAGCCCACTGCATTTCAGCCCACTGCTAAACCCTACCTAATAATAATTCTCTTAACATTTCTCTTTATCTGGCTCTATTGGTACACAGGGTTGACTCTATTGGTATAGGATATCAGCCTAATTGGCTATTGGAGGGGAAAGGAATGAAGAAGTGGAAAAGGTGGAAAAGAAAAGCATGTGCTCAAAATGAGCCGTCAATTGTCTGGCAGGAACCTTGAACAGCAGCACTTGGCATTGTATTATAGGCCCTTAATCTATATAGAATCTTCACCTAATGTTTATATTAATCCTGTATTTCTCAAACGGTTGCTTTAATTTTGCATTCAGGCATACAGCAGTTCTCTCTTTTCAGTATAATTTAATCAGGAGCATTACCTGTCCTGCTTTTATTAGCTAGCCTTTCTCCCAGACCTTCTCTGCACCTTCTTGTCTATTATGCTTTTTCAACTACCTGGCACAGAACTGGGCTACCCAGTCTGGTGTCAGTTTGCAAAATGAACCAATAAAACCGCCAGTCATACAGAATGTTGCAGTTCCTCTCTGCCAATGGGAGTCCTCTATCTCCAAGTTATCCAGATCCCTGGCTTTGGTTTAAATGAGAATTATTCCTTAGCCTCATAAACAACCCTGAGTATATCATATCATCTATTCAATACCTCTACGTATCCAACAGAACTGGGTTTGCTCCTAGAAAATTTTCACAGCAAAATAGACCCTCTTCCAATACAGTCAACTATGTGACCAGGCTCACTGCTAGGGCCATATATCCAGCATTACTGTGAAGAAAGGAGTTTACATGTAAATGCAATTTGAAGGACGCATGAGACTCTGATCCAGACATCTAAGATAGCTTTGTCCAACATGCAACCTTTCATATATGTTGGACTTAACTCCCAAAACTGAAGTCTGGGAATTATGGGAGTTGAAATTCAACACACACACACACACATCTCTCATCTATCTCCACACATACATTTTTTTTTAATTCATTCACTTGTGTCTGATTCTTGGAAACTGCCTGGATAAGTCCCTGCAGTTTTCTTGGTAAGGTTTTTCCGAAGTGGTTTGCCATTGCCTCCTTCCTAGGGCTGAGAGAAAGTGACCGGCTGAAGGTCACCCAGCTGGCTTTCATATATAAGGCAGGACTAGAACTAGAATAAGTCTCTCGGTTTTTAGTCTGATGCCTTAACCACTACACCATACACATGGAAAAAAGATTATTTAAGAGGTAGTTCAAAGTTTTCTTTACTTACCTCTCTTTTTGTCATGTCTTAACATTTTTTGTCATAACTCAAAAAGCAAAGGAAGAAGAGAGAAAAGGCAAATATCTAGTATTGCTCTGAATGCAGTAAATACTGAATAAAGCATGCTTTCATTGAAACAAATTAATTATTATTATTAATATTATTATTCAGTAAATGTAGCATCAGGCCGTCACTGGTTTTAATTAAGTGGAAGCCAAAACAGTCAACTGCAGACTTATTTACAAAGGAAACTAGTCATATATTTATTCATGAGAATATTAATATTTAAACTTTCTTCACATCTAAGTCTGCAACACCAAACTCATTCACTTGGAACTATGCCCTACTTCCCTGCATTTTTATTTTAATAAGCACTTGGATGTTTATTTCACTGTCAGGGTGTTCAGGTTGAGGCCCAGTGGTGTGCAGCAGCACCTCTGGAATTGTTAGTAAGGCTTCAACAGGAATGTTACAGAAATAAAAATATTGTAACAACTGAGTCTTAGAAATATATCAGACTTAGAGACCTATGCCTTTTCCCCCTGGAATCTAAGAGATTTTAGGTACTCCCTAATTACAATAACAAATAAAACACACAGCACATAAAGAGACACAATATAAACTTAAGTCTCTGAACAACCTATTTTTGTGGTCATGTTATATGCAGAAAGTTTGTATTGTTTACACTACTTTTTTTGGGAGGGGGATACTAATTACATAATTGTACAATGTATGGTCTTGAGCTGGGATTTTAGGGGAATTCAATAGTTTTACTATGTCCTGTGTGAAAAAAATACTATGTCTCCTGAATATCCCACTAAATAGCCTCATTGGATGATCCCAAATTCTAAAATTATAAGGAGCAACCCCCTTACCCCAGCCTGTATTTGCTTCATGTTCATGAACAAACTGTGCTTTTTTTTTTTACTGATAAGCCTCCAATAATGCAACCTTTACTCCAGTTGCTTGATATGCTTTTAGTTATCCCTTTCAGTATTATTTTAGCTTAATACCCTGCATGTTTAATGGGAAGTGGTGTTCACAGTGCCCAATGGGGCTTATCATCAGGAAACAACGCACAGGGCTACAAAAAGACGTAATTTGATAAACTTATTTAGAATTAGTCAATGTTAACTCATAATCAAGTGGATGTTTAAGATAGCTTGGCTATGACCCTGAAGGCAATGGGTTGGAATGTATTTTTATTGTTTCTTTGGAGGGCTATATTAGCTAAAAAGTCAGCAGGTCTTACTTATCTATTAAAACTCTTAACTCTTTTTATTGTGTTCTTCTGCTTAAAAGGCTAGTGATGTTAAACTTTGGTGATACCTGAACACGAGCAAAAAGAGAATGCTGGAAGCTTGTTTTCTGTGGCAGATGGCATAACATTAGGGGCTGGATTGAACAGCAACAGACTGCCAACACTGTAGCTAGGTGTACCTTCACAAAAAGACAATCACATCAGTTATATAAAAACTTGAACAAAATATTATCTTTTTCAAATAGGAAACGATATCTATCAAGTTGGAAAAGTTCCCCACTTCTTCTCCCCTTTCAAAGCATATGAATGTTTGCATTCCTAGGGTTGCGTCATGCGGTATTCATCAGCTCATGCCAGAGCCTGGATTCCCTTCTCTCTCCTGTGCTCCCCCTGCATGGTCCTCCAATCTGCTCTGGATGAATGAACAGTCCTTTGGAACAGATTTGGATTTACTGGGATGCATGTACAGAGAAAACAAAAGCGAGGAGGAAGTCATGCTGTGTGAGCTAAAGTCTATTTGCGTATCATTAGACGTAAACTAATTCTAATTCTACAACGTCCTTAGATTCTAGAACAGAATTCTTCTGTGAGAGCCATCTTGTGACTCCTCTGTCACATCTCCAATGGATCTGGCAAAGAAAGTTACTGAATCAAGTTTATAGCCTCCTAGGGTGTATAATCAAAAATGGGTTTTATAGGCCAAGTAAGAGTCAAGAAAGAATTCTGTCCTGAGACTGAAAGCGATCTTGAGAGAGAGCCCCCCACATTCCTTTCTCCAGTAGTATTTTCTTAACAAAACTAGAGTTAAAAGGCCTGTAAATGGAAGTTGTCATGAGAGCCATTAATTCATTATATCTGTTTTTAGATAATAGAGCGCTGGAAAGAAATACAGAGCTATAAAGAAAATTTAAGTACAAGAATGTTGTTCTGAGTGGTATGTTAATAGGGTACATTTTACTTCCATTAATCTACCTTGGAAATCTATACATTGATCAAAAAGTTTGAAAGTTGGTTATTTTATGGTTTGAGAATATTTGCAAACAAAGATAAATCTTATCAGTTACTTTCTGTACATGACTGCCAAAAGGTGGAACTTGAATAATTAAGTAAATAGTCAGATTAGAAAAAGAATATAAAGCTATTTTGTGCAAAAAGGATTTCAACTGTCCAAAAGGAAAACTCTTGCTTCTTTCTTTTAGATAAATTTGGTAAGGAGTTGTTTTTACAGGCCTCAGTGTACCAATGTAATAGTGATAATGATTGTGTACATGCTATATATGTGTATACTAATATTGCAACCTGTTTTAAACTGTCACAGGTTTGTGTTTTTTAGTAAGGAGAGAAAAAAACAGTACTGCCTCAGAGAATGATTTAAAAATATATCCCTTGAAAAAACCCCAAATATGTCCTGTGAAAGTTTGATCGTTACTTCAGAAATGAAATGTGTCCACCTAAATGTGGCAAACGAAAAACTGAGATAAAACACAATCACTTTAAGAGATTTTTGAAGCAATAGCCCAATCTTTCACAAAGGAAAAGGACAGAACTTTTGAGTTTGGGAATGTCTAGCTGTAATCTATTCATACATTTTAATTGTATCATTACAACTGACCACTAATATGCAACAGTTATAAGCAGATGGAAAAACAGCTGGCTCCAAATGATTGTGTGTGACACTATTGTAAGGATCCTAGGCTAGACCTTTCTGACTAATGAGAACATCTGGGATTTTAGGAACACATGGCAGTCATTCTTACAAAATGGCTGATAGGAGTCTTGCTCATCCACAAAATGGTGTTAATAAGTTAGAAAACACCCATTCACCAGAATGCTATCAACCCCTCTTTTGTAGGACTCTCAATACCAGTTTTTGCTTTTGACAGGCAGACAAAACTGAGCGCTGGACAGCAGCTACTAATTGTTTTTGCTTTCTAAGAAAGCTTTTGAATAGTTTTCAAAAATATAAAATGTCCATTTGGGTAAGGAAGCTGGCAGTCACCAAGGAAAGTACCTGCAGGCATCCTGGCATCCCACACCGAGGAACCTAGCCCTTTTCTTTAAACAGCAGTTATTCAACGGCGACAGTATGATGAAAGATACAGTTCAAGGGCCCAAAGACATCTTCACCTGTAATCTTTAGGGATGTGCACAGCAGTCAAAAGAGGTGCTCTGCAACATGCAGGAATGCAGACAAAGCACCAAGTGTTAAGCATCTTGTCCAAAGCTCCTGTGCCTGCTTCGGAAGTTGCTCCCAACTGTCTCTGCTGTCATGGGCATACAGATAGTTCTAGTTTAGTGACAGTTTACAGTAATGACAATGATGAAAAAGTAACTTGGGACCAGTTCTCACATTTACAACCTTTGCAGGTCTGTAAAGCAAAGGAAAGCTGAAGTAAGTGTGCAAGCACAGTTGTGGTTTCACTTAGTGACTGCCTTGCTTACCGACTGAGTTGCCAGTCCCAGTTGTGGTTGCTAAATGAGGACTACCTGTGTAAGCCTTTCTGTCTGCTGAGATGGCTAACAGCAGCTTCCAAACCAAGTGTGTAAGCTTTAGGAGAGACTGTGACTATTTGAAGAAAAAAAAATTTTTTTTTGTGCTTCTGCATGTTGCATAGTATTCCTTTTAAAGACTTAGAATAATTCTAGTAATCTTATTTCAGTTAGCTGGTAATATTTAATACAAAGTTTATAGTGGTCAACCACCACTATCATTTACATTATACATTCTCCTCTTCTATTTTCTATTCTTTGTTTGCAAATAACAAACATTCAATGATTAAAATCAATCTTCAGTTTAACAATACACTGAAATTAGTTGAAGCAAGGAAGCAATACAAAAATGACCATTGTGGCTTTGTTGTCTATTCATTTAGACGCTTCCGACTCTTCGTGACTTCATGGACCAGCCCACGCCAGAGCTTCCTGTCGGTCGTCAGCACCCTCAGCTCCCCCAGGGACGAGTCCGTCACCTCTAGAATATCATCCATCCACCTTGCCCTTGGTCGGCCCCTCTTCCTTTTGCCTTCCACTCTCCCTAGCATCAGCATCTCCTCCAGGGTGTCCTGTCTTCTCATTATGAGGCCAAAATATTTCAGTTTTGCCTTTAATATCATTCCCTCAAGTGAGCAGTCTGGCTTTATTTCCGGGAGTATGGACTGGTTGGATCTTCTTGCAGTCCAAGGCACTCTCAGAATTTTCCTCCAGCACCACAGTTCAAAAGCATCGATCTTCCTTCGCTCAGCCTTCCTTATGGTCCAGCTCTCGCAGCCATATGTTACTACAGGGAACACCATTGCTTTAACTATGCGGACCTTTGTTCTCAGTGTGATGTCTCTGCTCTTAACTATTTTATCGAGATTTGTCATTGCTCTTCTCCCAAGGATTAAGCGTCTTCTGATTTCCTGACTGCAGTCAGCATCTGCAGTAATCTTCGCACCTAGGAATACAAAGTCTTTCACTGCTTCTACATTTCCTCCCTCTATGTGCCAGTTATCAATCAAGCTGGTTGCCATAATCTTGGGTTTTTTTGAGGTTTAGCTGCAAGCCAGCTTTTGCACTTTCTTCTTTCACCTTCATCATAAGGCTCCTCAGTTCCTCTTCACTTTCAGCCATCAAAGTGGTATCATCTGCATATCTGAGATTGTTAATGTTTCTTCCAGCGATTTTAACTCCAGCCTTGGATTCCTCAAGCCCAGCATGTCGCATGATGTGTTCTGCGTACAAGTTGAATAGGTAGGGTGAGAGTATACAGCCCTGCCGTACTCCTTTCCCAATCTTAAACCAGTCCGTTGTTCCGTGGTCTGTTCTTACTGTTGCTACTTGGTCGTTATACAGATTCTTCAGGAGGCATACAAGATGACTTGGTATCCCCATACCACTAAGAACTTGCCACAATTTGTTATGGTCCACACAGTCAAAGGCTTTAGAATAGTCAATAAAACAGAAATAGATGTTTTTCTGAAACTCCCTGGCTTTTTCCATTATCCAGCGGATATTGGCAATTTGGTCCCTAGTTCCTCTGCCTTTTCTAAACTGGGCTTGTACATCTGGCAATTCTCGCTCCATGAATTGCTGAAGTCTACCTTGCAGGATCTTGAGCATGACCTTACTGGCATGTGAAATGAGTGCCACTGTTCGATAGTTTGAACATTCTTTAGTGTTTCCCTTTTTTGGTATGGGGATATAAGTTGATTTTTTCCAGTCTGATGGCCATTCTTGTGTTTTCCAAATTTGCTGGCATATAGCATGCATTACCCTGACAGCATCATCTTGCAAGATTTTGAACAGTTCAGCTGGGATGCCGTCGTCTCCTGCTGCCTTGTTATTAGCAATGCTTCTTAAGGCCCATTCAACCTCACTCTTCAGGATGTCTGGCTCTAGCTCACTGACAGGCAATCTTACGTCATTTGAATAATTTGCCCTGCAGTGCATGTCATAAAATAGAAACAGAATTATTAGCAGGGCTTACTTAAGAGAAGAGATCTTCATCAGCATTACAGGGTACCTTCTTCCTTTTTTCCCCCTATGGATGTGAAAACAATTTTACTTATGCAAAGAAGTGTTGCTCTGAACAAAATGTTTTTTTCCTTCAGTGAAGTCATTTTCCTGATAGTTTAGGGTCAGCTCTATGAGCAATCCAGGAAAAATCCACTCAGTGTCCCACTTCAGGGGGAGATGGGCGGTAGTACAAATTTGATAGATAGATAGATAGATAGATAGATAGATAGATAGATAGATAGATAGATAGATAGATAGATAGATAGATAGATAGAACCTAACAAGAGCATTGCTGGACCAGACCAATTGGGCAACCCACTATATTTTTTTACCTGCTCAGAAGTCAACAGAATCAGCTTTTAGTAATATCATCTGCATTAAGTGACACCATAATGGAGTGACTAAGATATATCTTAAGGACAATTGGAATAGACAGACTCAAACAATAATCATCTTCATTGGCAGAGATGAAGACATTTTCAACATACAATCACCTATTTGAAAAAAAAAATTCTCTTTGAGATAGAAGTCTAATTTAAAGATTAGTTAAGGTCTAAGATAAGTCTAATTTAAAGATTAGGAACCCAGAGAAGGAATAGCATGGATTTGGAAGTTGTCCATAAAAAAACTGGCAACTGCAGAACAGACTTATTCCCTGAAATAAGATTAATTTGTTTATGTGCATATAAATCAGCATGTACAAATTTTATATAGATCTGAGTCTTTTGATCATTTTTTGGATGATACATGAATAGCCAGCCTAGTATAGTGTAGTGCTTAAGCCATCAGGCTAGAAACCAGGACAGTGAGTTCTAGTCCCGCCTTGGGCACACAGCTGGTTGACCTTTGGCCAGTCACTCTCTCTCAGCCCTAGGAAGAAAACAATGGCAAACCACTTCTGAAATCTTGCCAAGAAAACTGCAGGGACTAGTCCAGGCAGTTGCCAAGAATCAGACACGATTGGACAAATTAAAAAAAAAGTATGTGTGGAGATAGATAGATGAGAGAGAGAGATTTGTGTGTGTGTGTGTATGTGTGTGGAATTTCAGTAACACAACAAAAGTAATATTAAGCACAGTAAATTAATGGTGACCTTAAGAACAGTTTAGCATGCAGGCATCCCTCCTATTCTCGTTATTTAATATAGGACAGAGGTGGGGAGCTGGAGGTCCCAGGGAATCATATGGTACTCAAGTCCTCATTTTGGGTATCCAAAGCTGCTAGTAGCAAATTTCTAAAAACTGGTGGTAAGTCTTCCTGTCATTGTGAGATAGGAAACATTCAAAAGCTGTAGTGTCCGCCATAAGAAACAGTAATTCTCAAACTCCTTCTAAAACCCAAAGGAAAAAAATCCTTGAAATTCCTGACCCTTCCAACTTGTATCATCATGACATACATGGCAGCTCTTAGAAGTTGTAAAAATGTTAAATCTGAGGTCCAGCCATCAAGAGATGGCCCATTTCTGGTGTAGAAGACTCGTGCTTTGGACCTACTGTAGGTTTTGGATCACTTCCTGAGAGTATAGTGTATGTGTGTGCATATATATTGGTTGGTTATGCTGCCAATAACTGACTGAAGCATGAATGTATATGTAAGGTTCAGAAGATAGAACAAAACACTAGAAGGGTTAGGGTTAGAGTGATTTATTCAAATCTAAGCATGATGATTGCTTATGTGCCATCAAGTCAGTATTGACTCTCAGTGACCCCATAAGTAGATTTGCTCCAAGATGATCTGTCCCCAACCTGGTTCTTCAGATCTTCCGATGGTGCATCCGTTGCTGCTATAAATGAGTCCATCAGCTTTGATGCTGGTCATCCTCTTTATCTCTTTTCTTCCACCTTTTCCAGCATGATAGGCTTCTCAAAAGAGCAAGGTCTTCACATAATGTTAGCCTTGCATGGTAGTTCAGACAAGAAGCACAGCCAGAAGTACTAGCTCTAACTTGATTGTAAGGTTCCATGAACAGAATCTCGCAAGTTTGAAAGTACATCTCCCTCCCCTCTGACAACAATCAGACAAGCAGCAGCTGAGTCCGCAGAAGGAGTGTGGGCATGGCAAACACCTCCGAAGGGACCCTCCCTAGTTTCAGACCCAGACTCTGCAGATCATTCGCATTTTCAGCGTAGTATCATCAGTATAACAGAGGTTACTAATGTTTTTTCCTCCAGTTTAAAAACCATGCTCATCTTTTCCAGTATATATTCCCTCAATATATATTCAGCATATAGACTGAATAAATAAGGGGAGAGTATGCAGTCTTGTCTTGCTCCTTTGCCACCTGGAGCCAGTCTGTTTTGCCATGTTCTGTCTGGATTGTGGCTTCTTGTCCTCTGTACAGGTTTCTTATGAGGACAATGAGATGTTCTGAGATTCCCATTTTTATAAACACATTCCACAGCTTGATATGGTTAATACAGTGGAAAGCCCTTCTGTAAACAAGGAAGCACATGTTGACTTCTTTTCGGTATTATTTGGCTTTCTCAATTATCCAGCATACATTGGAAATAATGTCTCTAGTTCCTCTGCTTTTTTAAAAGCCAGCTTAAAATATGCCATCACCCTTTCCATGTAGGACTGTAAGCTGCATTAGCCCCCAGAATGGAAGAACCAAAAGTAGGGTAACTCCTGTTCTGGAGGTGGTTGGTTCTCTTTAGTCAACATGGCAAACCTGTGCCATGGCCGTTGGTGGGAAGTTGCTGTGGAAGCAATATGCACTTATTGCTTACCATCTTACAAAGATCCAGTGTCATTGGATTGCAGGCAATTCTTCTTTTGTGCTTACCTCTGGCATTTGTACAAGGAACAAGAATCTTTTTCCTTGTGCTCATGTTAGGTATACTATTCCGTTACTTAAAATATTATTTCTTCAATTGCTTTCTGTTTTCCTATTTCTCATTTATGCTTGCTACGATATGCCTCAAACCTTCTTTTATTACAACTGCTTCATACGATAACTTATGTTGCAATTATTACTCCAAGCATTATTTTGCTAATATGTAAAATCAAGGATACTGTATGATAGTTTGCACGCTCTGTTAAATCTCTTGTCTTTGGTATTAGTCTGTAGATTGACCACTTCCAATTTGTTGGCCACTGTGTTGTTCTTCAGACGTGTTGGCAAATAACACAAAAAGAAACTACTAAGCAAAAATAAAAACATTCTTTCCTTCTCTTCCACTTATTTCCCCAGTCTGTGACCACATTCTAGATATTTATACTTTACATTAAACATTAAAGATTACTGTTACTATCTATTTAAATCCTTTCATCTATTATTTTTTGTTGGCTTTCTTCCTAAAAACCATACTCCAAATGTCTAAATTTGTTCTGCAATGGGACAAATGTATATATGGAAGCTGTTCTTGGTTAGATTTCTATTATGGATATACACTGCCAATTTTGCCATTGCAGTGTATTCTTCAATTCTGGTCTCCCAATCTGATATCGTTGGCAAAGTTCCTGTTTTCCAAGGCTGTGCCAAATTTGTTCCTGCAGTTGCCAGCATATAAATTGTGGCATTTTTGTTGTTTTCTGGAATTATACCTAATAAAAATATTTGTGGTTCAGTTCAAATTTTATTTTTAGAATTTTCTGAATATTTAGTCCGCTGTTTGACACCCATCTTTCTTCTGTCTTTTGACCTTTGGCCATCTCTTTTCACTTTCATCCTTAACAACTTCTTAGAGGTTATTAATGTTGTCTTAATATTTTCTGCTATCAATGAGATTCAGGACCTGATGTTCTCCTTGAAAACGGTGGGTATACTGTATGCTGAAGATCCTATCAGGGAAACTGGTTGACTTATGTTTTACCTTGACTTGGAACTTGCACATGAGTAGTTTGTGGTCTGTTCCATAGTCAACCCCTTGTTGTGACTTAAATGTTACAACTAAGCTCTTTTATGTCCATGTACTAATAATGTAATCAATTTGATGTCTGTATACTCCATCTGGTGATGTCCATATATATAAGTATCATTCTAGTGGTTTAATTACTGAGTTAGCAGTGGCAAGAACATTGGATTGGCAGAAATTGTTAAGACATTCTCCTGCTTCATTTCAGTTTCTAGGCCATACAGTCCAATTAGGTTTTTTTCCTTAGTATTTTCAACTTTGGCATTCCAGTCTCCAACTACAACTACTTGCATGTTTTATCAATTTCAAATTGAATTTGACAATAAAGCTCATGGATGGAGCATTAACTTAGATAAACTTGGAGTCCCTCTGGTGGGAGGAGATGGGGGGTAACAAATTTGATAAATAAATAAATATAAATAAATAATTGTCATATCAAAAGGTAGTCTGCAAAATCTAACTGATATTATTCAATCACTGATTGCATTGTACCCAAACACTGTTCTTGCTATATCTATCCTGGCCACAGAAAACAATATGATTCTCTGACTGGAAGTGTCCAATTCCCATCCATTTCAATTTGCTGATGCCTAAGATGTCAGTGGGTAGTTGATTCATTTCATTTTTCACTATGTTGAGCTTTCCCACATTCATGGTTCTTATGTTCCATTTTCCCACAGTAATTCCCTTTGCAGTTTCAGATTTTCTTTTTCAGCACTGCAGCATCAGCAGCTAGATATCCTGAAAACTTTAATCTAGCTACATTATAAACACCATTAGTTCCCCCAAGAGCCTCGGATCTTCCTCAACAGCATGTTGAGTGCCATCCAACCTGAGGGGCCCATCATCCTTGAGTATATCAATCACCTCATCCATGTGGTTCTCTTGGTAAAATGCAAGAGTGAATTTGCCATAGCCTATGCAGTATGAAATGATGCCTTTGCTTTTGTTACTAAAGGGACCATCTGCCTCCAGCATCTTCCTATATTGCTGCTTGCTTTAGCTGGGCAGTTGGAATGACTTTCACATCTTGGGTGGCCCTGCTGGAATGATATACTCTTGGCAGGCACTCTTCACTCTTGGCATGCCATCCTCTGTTCATCCCTCCCAGGAAGACATCCTACCATGATGAGGCACCACAGCAGGCCTTGAAGGGGAAGCATGGCAATAATGTTCATCTAATAATTTTTTCTAGGAAGATCATCCACTCACTCTCTTCTCTTTCTTTAGCAAAGCAAACGAAAGTGATAGATGCCAAGGATACATAAGCCTGTACCACCCCTGGCTGTCTAGAAAGACAATTTTTTTCAGTGCTGCCCTTGGTTCATACATCAGTACTCCCTTTGCAGAGAGAAAGCTAGTACGTTTAAAAAAGAGATCCTAGTTGTCTTTTGTCAGCTGTTCTGATTTTCTGTTTACCAAGATGATTCTGATCAAGCACGTCATTAAACATGTATTTCCTGCCCCTGCTTGCAGTATCTGCAGTGGTGTTGTCTGTTTTAACAAGTCAACAGTTTCCCATCTTATTCTTTTTCATATACAAACTTGGCCCATTGTGGAGAAAATTGTGGAAAGAGGGAAGTGGCTGAGAGGCCAATGGCTTTTACAAGAAAATGTATAAATTTTGTTAGTTGGGAACAATGCTACACTTACTTTGCAAGATTGATACTACTTACACTGGGAAAAGCAGATTTAGGAAGCTTGCTGTGGATTGCTACGTGTCTTTTCAGGATTAAATCCTTTCAAAGTCAGTAAGGAATAGGACTGCTACCTAAACTTTTTGCAGCTAATGTTTTTCTCAGTAGCCCTCACAGAATAAGAAAAGATCTTATAATATATAGCGGTCTGTGCTATCAGACTGTGGTATTGATATTGCTGAGGCCAAGAAAACTTTCCTCTTCTCTGATGATGAAAGTACTTAGAATTGGGCTTCCTTTGGGAAACTGTGGGGTATTATCCTCAGGAGGACTTTTGTTGTTTATTTGTTCAGTCGCTTCCGACTCTTCGTGACTTCATGGACCAGCCCACGCCAGAACTTCCTGTCGGTTGTCAACACCTCAGGAGGACTACCATGTGACAGAAGAACTGATTGTAGCATTTTACGTAGAGTAAATAAATCAGTAAATAAATACATACATACATACACACATACATACATACATACATACTGCAGATCCCAAGTCACACTGTATTGCAGTGTGTGGGCATGTGACTCTTCATCTGTTAACTATTGTCAGTTCAATCTGCTAAACATGCATAGCTAAAAATACCTTACCCTATTGGAAAATAGCCAAAGTAAAACTCGAGTTCCCTGTAAAGTACAAAGTTATGCTGAAGGCAGTCTGAGATGTTTTACCAGAGCTACTGTACCTTGAGCAAAGGTCGAAGCTGTGTCAGTAATATATTTCTACATATGCATTCCTCACTTACTGTTAATGAAGTTTTTCCTTTCCCTTGTTGCTATATTGCTGTTTCATTCTTTTGGGTCATTCCTTTTGCACCTCAGTTCCCCCACCTTTCTGATTTCCTAAGTTTTATTCTACTGTACATTGTTGCTTAGCAACATGTTCTTCTCTTCTGTATTTTATTTAGGAGGAATAGATCAAAGACACCCACAGTTTTTACTTATTTTATAAATGAACTTGAGGAGAGACCTTCCAAATGTCTGTGATGCTTGCATAGGGAGAAGGAAAAAAGTGTTGCACTTCTAAGCCAAACATTTCAGGAAAAGTAAGATCCCTCCTCGTCCAAAACTGTTTTAGTTATTACCATTTGGCGTCTTTTCAAATACTTCTTCAGAATTAAGGATCTGCAAGGTTCACTCAAGTAGTAGCTACTGTAGAGTTTCAAGAACACTTTAAGAGTGGATGTAATATTGTTAGCATATTCATAGATGGCTGACCCTCATTCTGATGCAACTGAAAACAGCATGGGCTAGCAAAAATTTATTAATTAACTCCTTCATTCACAGAAGCAGATATCACTACAAGTTCATACTAGAGGTAGGATACTGCATGTCTGAATATTCTTCCAATCATCGTCGTCATCATTATTATCATCATCACTATTTTCATGATCATTCCTGCTATCTTAAAAACTAGGATGCTTTTTAGAATGTATTTTGAATCTTTGTTACTAATATGTATTTTTTCAATGTGTTCTGTTATTGTTTACCTTTTCGTAAGATGCAGCTCTCAGTGTAGGATTTGTTTGCAAAAGAAGAACTAGTTTACTAAGAGGCACAGCTTTGTTGTTATCTTGAATAAAAGACTAAGCAGAGATATAGGCACACCGGATGTAAAAGGGGCAGAGTTGTTTAGTCCAGTGTTTCTCAACCTCAGCAACTTTAAGATGTGTGGACTTCAACTGCCAGAATTAAGCTCTCAATCTAATTTATAATCCACAGTCTAGCCTACATTCAGTGTTAAGCCACCAGGCTGGAATTACACATTAAAAGGTAAGGTATTTTTTGAATTGAGCTTGACTCTTGGTATCTTCATGGACATGTCTATCTAGTAATAATATGGAAATGGTTGCCACTGCCTCTTTCTAGTAATATAATATGTCTCAGGTTATTTTACAGGGTTGGGATTTCCTGGTGGTCTCTCATCCAAGTATAAATGTATACAACTGCTTAGTTCTTTTCAAGATCAGATAAGGGGAGCTAAGTGCTGCCACCTGTAGTAACCATGGTGTTACTCATTATTTCCCAATAGCATCCACTGAGATTAGATGTACACCCAAAATATACTGTACTCTGGCACTCCATCCTTTTCTTTGCACTAGGCATCTGTACAAAGGCATGCCAGGGTCAAACCAACCCCTCCCTCTGAGATACTTTGGTCCTGAAGTTATGCATGCCAAGGGGTGAATTGTGACCGGAAAATTAGGTCCCCTTACTGCCACCATTCCTTCATCACCAACCAGTTTCTCACTTCCAGGGGTCAGGTGACTACCTCTGGGCACATAAGACTGGTTTGTTATTTAAAGGATCAGTTGCTCCCCACTATAGCATCCATGGCTGGAAATCCAAACTCTATTTTCATTATTACTTCCTTCTTCTCTTCTCTTCTCTTCTCTTCTCTTCTGATTTTAGAGAAATATCCTTCCCCAAAACAAGGTTGAAAATAGTGGTTCCCTCAGCTCATCTACCCGTTTCTATGAGAACATGTCCTATTTTTGTTACATATTCTATTTTTGATACCAGCTTGAGCAGATCAGAACTAGGTTTTATTTGCTGTTCAATTGTGTGCCAAAGGGGCACATACAAGAATTCAGACTACATTTAGTTCCTCCTCTCAGCATTTTTCCTGGAAGTTCATAGCTAACAATTTCTCATAGTGTCCAAGAGCCAAAGTGTTTTTGTTCCTCCAAAATTCAAAAGGAAATGGTTATTAATTCTACAGAGATTGCTTTGGATTGGGTTGCTCCCGCCTGCAGATGTATGCTGAGAGCCAAATCTCCGCAATCTTAGATGCCTGCAGCCCTGAGGAGAGAGAGGGCCCTGGTTGGACAGCCAGGGTCCCTGGGGAGGACTCTCACCCTCATGCTGTGGACATCTCTGGCTAATTACTTTCACCATCTGCAAGAGGAAAAGCAGGTTGTTTTTCAGTCCCAGGCCAGGATTCCTTGCCAGCTTTTCTGTACTTTCATTCTGTACAAACACCATCCGCCATTGCATTGGGGAATGTGTTGTCTCTTTGCTCCTCTCTTTCAGCTTCTCTGTAGCAAGTGGTGAATATTGCTCATTCTTTTCTTCTTCCTGCTTTTGAATCCACCCCTATCTTAGAAGATGCCATTTGACAAATTGTGGAGAGCTTTCCTTATACTACTTCCTTTGCTGATCCTTTCCCCTCCTTTCTTCATCCTACTCTTCTGCCCCCTTTCTCTTTATTACCCAGTGAACTCTTCTTTAACTAGGGTTAGTTTTCTAGACTTTTAAAACATCCTGTTCTGTGTCCCTCATAGAAGAAACCTCCCTGGGATCTCTCTTTGTGTTTGTTACCGGCCTGTGACTCTGCTTCCTCTTTTGTCTAAAGTCCTTGAGAGAGTCTTCCCCCAATGAGTCTTCTAAAAGTCTTCTTGATCTGTGTCAATCAGGAGTTTGGGCTGGACACTCAACCAAGATGGCAACTTCAATTCTGAATGACATTCTGGTGACTAGTTCCAGCAGTTTACATGGGTGTTGCCACTTTTGGATCTGACAGCAGCATTTGACACTGGACCATTCAGTATTGGCTGGGTATAGTCTTTGGGCATCACTGGTGGTATGCTTGCTTGATCTGAATTTTTGTCTTCTTGTTCTTTTTTAATATTACATGGTGGGTTTCAATCCTGGGAATGTCCTCTTGCAATGGTGTCTGCCAGACATTCATCTTGGGTCATATTTTGTTTATTGTTGATATGCTTCCCTTTATATGGGTGCCCTGATTCACTATCAGGGCTTTGAATATTATTGTTAGACTGGTGGTATTCAAGTCCATCAATCTTTTGTGGCCCTTGATCATAATGCGTGGTCAACTGTGATGGAATGTCTTCTTGGATGTCCTACCACCGCTTTAAATTAAAAGTGGACAAGACTGAGCTTGCCATATTCAGCACCGTCATCTTTCCCATCCTCAATTGAGTTTTCTCCCCATTTGTCTTCAGGGCTCTCAGACTGTTCCAGTTTCCTCTGCCCATTTATTGATTTTACCACTAAGGAGGCCAATTTTAACTTTCTGACGGTGTTATTGATGCCTATTTTGGTTCTCCTATGCCTAGATTCTTCAGCAAAGGATTGTTACCTTGTCGTGGTGCTGGAGCTTGAGCACTTCAATGACGCCATGAGCTAAACCGTGAAGGGCCACCGAAGACGGGAAGGTCATGACAGAGAGGTCAGACTAAATGTGATCCCTGGGGAAGGTAATGGCAACCCACCCCAGTATTCTTGCCATGAAAACTAAATGGATCAGTACAATGAGAGATTGGGAAAGGAGTACAGCAGGGTTGTATACTCTCACCCTACCTATTCAACTTGTATGCAGAACACATCATGCAACGTGCTGGGCTTGAGGAATCGAAGGCTGGAGTTAAAATCACTGGAAGAAACATTAACAATCTCAGATATGCAGATGGTACCTCTTTGATGGCTGAAAGCAAAGAGGAACTGAGGAGCCTTATGATGAAGGTGAAAGAAGAAAGTGCAAAAGCTGGCTTGCAGCTAAACCTCAAAAAACCCAAGATTATGGCAACCAGCTTGATTGATAACTGGCAAATAGAGGGAGAAAATGTAGAGGCAGTGAAAGACTTTGTATTTCTAGGTGCAAAGATTACTGCAGATGCTGACTGCAGTCAGCAAATCAGAAGACATTTAATCCTTGGGAGAAGAGCAATGACAAATCTCAATAAAATAGTTAAGAGCAGAAACATCACACTGACAACAAAGGTCTGCATAGTTAAAGCAATGGTGTTCCCCGTAGTAACATATGGCTGCGAGAGCTGGACCATAAGGAAGGCTGAGAGAAGGAAGATCGATGCTTTTGAACTGTGGTGCTGGAGGAAAATTCTGAGAGTGCCTTGGGCTGCAAGAAGATCAAACCAGTCCATACTCCTGGAAATAAAGCCAGACTGCTCACTTGAGGGAATGATATTAAAGGCAAAACTGAAATACTTTGGCCACATAATGACAAGACAGGACACCCTGAAGAAGAAGATGATGCTAGGGAGAGTGGACGGCAAAAGGAAGAGGGGCTGACCAAGGGCAAGATGGATAGATGATATTCTAGAGGTGACGGACTCGTCCCTGGGGGAACTGGGGGTGTTGATGACCGACAGCTCTGGCGTGGGCTGGTCCATGAAGTCACCGAGAGTCAGAAGCGACTGAATGAATAAACAACAACAATGCCTAGATTACTGTAATAGTCTCCCCACAGGTGTTTCTAATTTCTTTCTCAGGACAAAACAATGCCATTTGCATTTCATTGCAAATTTCATTTGATTCCCTGCTCCAGGGTTTGGCTGTTTAGGCCCTGCAACTCTGAAATCGGCTCTCTTTCTCCCTTCATGAAAATTTGACCTGGTTAAAAGGGTTTTAAAGATGTTTAATTTGAATAGCAGATTAATGTAGGGTCTGGTTTCTCCACCCTAATCTTAAATAACGTACACTTCTAGGTTAACACCTATTTTAAATGATTATACACTTCATTTTTAATATATTGTTGTTGAGTTGGTTGTTATAGTGTTAACATTTATTTACTGGGTCCTGAGGTAATTTTATTTGTATTTATTTGGGGTTTTGTTGTTTGTTTCATACTAGATCTTGGTAAAAGTGTATAATTGTTGTTACTGCTTTTGTTATTATCACAGGGTTTCCTTGAACCATTTGAAATCATTGAACTAACTGATCTTACTGGTAATTAATTATTTTTAAACACAAATGGATGGTTTCAACCTGCACTTAAGTAATTCCTAAACCAAAGGCAATCAAATCAATCAAGTGAGCTGAATATTTCTGGCATTCACTATTATTACGTAGAAACATAAGAGTACTGAGTTCCTATAAAATGAGCAAATAAAAATTTATTCAATAAATTTGATCAAATAAAAAGCAGATTTGGTGAGTTCATAATCAAAATGTCCTTATTTATCATAGTTTGATATTTTATTTCATTAGGGATTTTTAAAGAACTTCTTGGATATTATTATCTTAATCTACCATTTCATATTTCAAACTCAGAGGAGCAAACACCCAGGAGATGATGCCAGTTTCCAGCTTATTGAACCCTACTTTCATAGACATAGCATATATATTTACACAACCAAACCAGAGCAATTTCCCTGAGATCCAGAAGATAAAAGAGCCCTTCCCTATAAGGGAAAAATGATCCAGAAGATAAAAGAGCCCTTCCCTATAAGGGAAAAACAAACCAACTGTCTGATGGAAACATACGGAAAGGAATAAATGGGCATTCAGAGAGGAAGAAAGATTCACAAAGGTGAGACAAAAGGCACCCAGTTACTCTGAAGTGGCAGCATGTGGGTGTTTACAGGCACCAGGAGTATTACAGCAGGTAAGGAAATTGCTAAAGGCAAAGGAAGTGCCTCCTATCAGAAGACAAAGTTCACCACCATCCAGTGCACTTGTTGAATGAGATCTGTGGCTGTCAAGAAACTGCTCTGCCTAATCTAATTCTAATCTTCCTTATCTTGGAACATATGGTTGATTCTTGTTACAATGGCAGGGACTAATGCAGCCTTTCTCAACCTTTTGACCCTAGAGGAACCCTTGAAATATTTTTCAGGACGTGGGGAACCCCTGCACATTCAGGCTCAAACATAGGCCAGAAGTTACAAAACTATTATATTCGTTTCATGTGTAGGCCTCTATATACGCATTAACGGTGTTCTTAAACGCGGTGGCGCTGCGGGTTAAACCGCTGAGCTGTCGATCGGAAGGTCGGCGGTTCGAAACCGCGTGGCGGGGTGAGCTCCCGTTGCTCGTCCCAGCTTCTGCACACCAAGCAGTTCGAAAACATGCAAATGTGAGTAGATTAATTGGTACCGCTTCGGCGGGAAGGTAACGGCGTTCCGTGAGTCATGCTGGCCACATGACCTGGAAGTGTCCTATGGACAACGCCGGCTCCAAGGCTTTGAAACGGAGATGAGCACCGCCCCCTAGAGTCGGACACGACTGGACTTTACGTCAAGGGAAACCTTTACCTTTACTACCTAAACTAAAAATAAAGAAACTTACTTCTTTAATGTGAAGTTGCCCGAATTTGAAATATTTTTTTAAATAAATCATGATCTCCCAGGGAACCCCTAGTGACCTCTCACAGAACTCTAAGTTTCCATGGAACCCTGGTTGAGAAACCCTGGACTAATGTATATGGAAATAGTCTAATCTCAGTCAAAATCCATGTATTCTTCTCCTTAAGATCAAGTAGGATCCCTTGCGTCTACGAATCAGGTCCACATAGAGGCTGCACCTGGCCCTCTGCTAGTTTTCTAGAACTTTAGCTCCAGGATGCACAGATGGAAGCTGTGGCTAGGGGAGCCTTTGCCCAGTTTTGGCTGGTGTACCAGTTGCAGCCCTAATAGGTGAAAGCCCTGGTGACAGTGAATTATGCTTTTATCACCACCCACAAGAACTACTGCCATGAATTTTACATAGGGCTGCCTTTGAAGACCTCTCAGAAGATACAGTTAGTGCAGATTACAGTGGCCAGCATGCTGGCAGGTGAAAGCTGCTATAGCTATATAAAACTGGTGTTGTGGCACAGCGTTAGCTGCCGATAGGCTTCTGTGTGTAACCAAAAGAACTAATTTTAACTTTTAAAACCCTACATGCTTTGGCACCTGGAAATCTTCAGGTGCTGCAAGTTGAAAGTATGTATCTGGGACTTCCGGTGGGAATATGGCAGCCTGCGCAAGCCGTAGGCAGAACCGGCATCATGACAGTATTTTTGGGCTCAGGCTGGCTTCTCTTGCAGTCCAGGAGCGTTTTTCTGGATCAAGGAAAATGCTCGGAATTGACCCATTTGTCCTCTGGACAGCGAGTTGCAGCCAGGAGATCGTAAACAGCATTCGTGATCAATGGGTAAGGGCTCGCTGGGAGGCTGGGATATCACCATTTCTAAGCCGCGCTGCAGCCTTAAAGGGACATTAAGTCCAGCCAACCCATTTCTAAAGCTATACATACATACATACATACATACATACATACATACATACATAGTATTTGTACCCTAAGAGAGGCTTTCTACATTAAGGAGAAACAATCTCTCTTGGTGCTCATCATTATTTTTGTGATAATTTTTTAAAAAATTGTTTAAAGCTTTGGATTTTGCTTTCCATCCAATACTAAGGAGGGTTGAGAGTGTGTTGCCGTCTTCCTGTTATTATTTTTGTGCTAATTTTGAATTGAAGAACTTAAACAGAGAAATTGAGCTGCAAGACATAAGTGGATTTGACTTTCTGATGGAATGATATGGAAAAGAAGGGGTTATTATATATGGGAGGTTTTTTGAGGAGAAGTCTGTGTTTGTGAGGGGAGCAGTTGGGCTGTTTGATTTCTTTAAGAAAATAGCTCTGTGTTTATTATGGGGATATGTAAATGTTTTGGTCTATTTTGAAGTGGGTTAAGGGACCAAAAATATTTATCTGGATGGTCTTTTGGCTTTGGAGGATTTTATTTATCGTTAATGATTGGGATTAAGATTATTAAGGTTTTTTTAAAAATTAATATTAATTCATGTTTGTTGTATTATTAATTACAATGGCAGACACTTTACATGCTTTTTTATTTTTGGTCTTTATTCTAATAGACAGGAATGTACAGAATAGTAGTAGGAAGGGAATAATTAAGTAATTGCTTTTTAGGGGGGGAGTTGATTAGGTGATTTATACTTTTTCTTTTCTTTTAATATAAGGGGAGAGAGCAATGATATTTAGTTATTTTTATAATGTGCTAAGAGGTTGACTTGTAGAAATAATGTGATTTTGGTTAAATATAAAGTAAGAGATTGATTATGGAAAATTGCTGTATATCCTTGATGTTTAAAGTCAGAAGTCATTTCTCCTTGTAATCTATTTAAAATTTTTCTCTTATGTTTTCACAATTTTTTTAGTTCCTTTTTTTGTAGTTTTTGTGTTTCTGTAACTTTTATCTATTTCTATAATTTAATAAAATTCTTTTTTAAAAAAAGAAAGTGTCTGGTACACTTATCTGAGATGGAGAAATTTAAGGTGTCTCACAGTTATGGGGTGAGGGGAATAAGGGTCTGAAATCAGTGCTTATTTGTAGTGAGACCCCTACCACCACCACCCCAGAGATTTGGGTTGCACTTACTTCAGCACTTTTTAGAAAGGCCCTGAAGACGCTTTTCTGCAAGGCATCTGAAGCCTAATATTTTATGAATGAATTGGCTGGCATCACAGTTACATAAATATACTATTATTTTGTTCTTTTTATTGTTGAATTTATGTTTGTATTGTAAACTGCCACAAATTTAATAAATAACTAAAACAAATATAGAATCATTCTAGATTACAGTTCCAAATCTTGCATAGGATCTAAAAGTGGCTTAGGTAACATCAACCCTTATTTATGCATGGTTCTGGCATCCACTGGTAATCGTTATGTATATGTTTATAAGAAAATGTTACTCTCCTCCTAATCCCTGGACACTATGCTGGAAGATGAGGCTACTTTGCATGTTGTTTGAGAGCATGGTAACATATTTGGGTGTCAGCTCTCTCATTCATCTTTATTCTAATATTAATGCACATTTCTACAGTAAAGCTATAGATAGAAAAAAAGGAAGTTATTTCAAGGGTACAAACTGTATTACGAGCTTTATATAAGTGGAGGATAACTAGAAAAAGAGGATCAGATTTCAGTAAAGGGAAGAGCTGTCTGGTTTATATTGACTTAATGAGGAAATCAGTTGTATCTTTTTGAACTAGACAGCAGATATACATACAGGCATGTGGCTACTTCCCACCACTGATCCATTGGCAAACACAACTTTGCTCCTGCAAATGGATGGCATCCTATCATCACAAGATTTTCCCCTCAAAAATGTGGTCAGAGGTGATAAAGTATTAAGAGTGTTTTAACTTTCTGTAAGACACTATCAGACCTACGAGGTAGACCAGACTCCACAGGAAGATTAGAGCTATACTTTATTGTGATAGGCTATAGTAACAGAATTTTGCAAGCCCCTGATTGTGCTTTGCCTCCCCTTCCTCTTATACCCCAGTGAATCAGGGAGGCCCCTGTGTGGGTGTCTTCCAAATACTATCTTCCTTTCCAGGACTTAAGGAATATTTCAGCCTTCTTTGCTTATATAACTGCTCTTGCCTATTTCCTTCAAGGTCATCTCCTTGACTCACTACAGCCACTCAGTGCCATAGGTGAGTGAGAGACCTTAGAAATCGAAATAATAAATAAAGGCAGTAGACTACAGAAGAAGCTTCCAATTAAAAGTATAGAATTGTGCAAGTTAGTACCTAATATTATAGAAAGTGTTTGGCCACAAAGAAAGGTACAGTGCTATACTATATGGTTTCTGAAACTACCTTTTTAATTGAGTTTCCACTGATCACATGGAACCAATGCATCAGCAAAGCTGAAAGGTCTTGGAAAGACACTACCCCAGAGGAAGGTTACTGGAACTCCCATGTCCAGATCTGATTGTTCACATTCAAAAGGCTCTATTCCAAGTTCAAAACAGCTGCCCTGACTTTACAAAAGAAGTCCAAAGATTGAAGTGATAGCTATTTCAAACAGAACAGTGTCAGAGCACTTCTGGTAACAACCCATTTTGAACATAAAAAACTGTTTTGAGGTAAAAATATTTTGAATTAGAAACATTTTGCACACCCTTATTAAAATGGTTATGTAAAAGAGCAAAGTTCTCTTTGCACTGGCAGGTAGCTTCCATTTATCAGTGATTTGGAATGAAAGAAAACAACACAATGAATTATATTTCTAAAGCATGATAGTTTGGCTAAAATAAGTAGACCTTGGAAATGGAAAAAATAGCTTTTATTTATAGCTTTTGCAAATCAAAACTTAATGCTCTGGGACAATGTTAAAGATGAATGAGTGAACATTCATTCTAGTGGTCAAGGGAACTATGTTCCCCGATGAGCTTGCTGCCTCCATAATACATTTACTGATTATATTGCTACAATTAGATCATAAAGGCTCTTGTTTCTCCAAAATTCTACAGGTTGTTTAACAAAACTGAAATGCCTACAAAAATTAACTTGGCATTTGTTTAGTTTTTTGTAGTTTCCAATCTGATATAATTTGTTCTAAAGTAAAGCCTTCTTCCAGTTATGTCCAATTCCTGGTGATCACATGGCCATGTTCATGTTGTTTTTGTGGTAACGATAAGAGATTTGCCATTGCCTTGTTCTGGATGTTTTTTTAAAAAAGCTTTCCTATAGTACAGACTAGCTTACAGCTCTGGGATTTTCTGATGGTCTCCAAGTATAATCAAGTCCAACCATGCTTACCTTAACCAACTACTGGGAAGAAAAAAAACAAAACAAATAGAACTGGGATTTTTCTATCTCATTTCAATCTTCCTGCAGATGATTTCATAATATCTAACTTCCAGGCTGACAGCCAAGTTAATTACTGTAGAACAGTCAAAAGAGTCTTGTTGCATTTTAAGGACATGCTATGGTGGCTTCAGGTTTTTGGACTAGACCCCCTTTCAGTGGATAATGAAGTTTGCCACAATAAATATTAGTCTTTTGTGATATAGCAAAACATTTTTCCATAATAGTTATTTTAATTGGCTCTTAAGCCATTGTAATAGGATGCAAATCTGTCTAGAGGCAAAAAGTTAAAGTTGTTCCCAGTGCAAACAACAGTCTTGATAACAAGTTAGTATCTCTTTGAACAGTTCTGTCTCTTTTGAACAGTCTGTCCTCTGCCTAATTGTAGTCTGCTGGCCTGAAATTGGCTAATAAACATACGAACTCCACATTTCAATGCAGCAGCTTAATCCAAATCAGATCAGCTTAAGTAGAAAACGGGCAGGCAGCCTGATGATCTTGCTTTAGGGATGACTTAAAATGGTCTTTGGGCCCTCTAGACACCTTGCTTTAGAAAACCAGAAATAATTTGAGCTGGAACCAGAAGTTATAAATGTTTATGACACTTATTTATTTATTGAATTTCTATGGCCACCCCCACTCACAATTTGTGACTCTTGGCAGAGAGTACAACCATAAAAATATGAAACAATCAAAATAAAAAAAATAGATACAATATCAAACCAATATAACAAAACATGATCAACACAAAACAGGCTGGGTATAGCAAATACTCACTATCACAACAGAACTGGCTCCTTTACCATTCTGATCCAATGCACAGGGAAAAAAAGCTGGCTCCTGTTATCTAGGTGTTAAAATAATAGCTACAAGGGTAGTGAAAAATGCAAGCTAAATACAAGTGTTAAACAATATTCCCATGCTGAATTCATGTCAGCAGGTGGGTTAATTTTATCTTTATAAGATTTGTGCCATGTTAATCTAATCTAATATATAACTAATCTATGACTATAATAAATAATCCTGATGATTTCTTTGTTATCAGAATAGTCTTGTTTTGGATAATTACAACGTAATATTCTTTGAAACAGCTTGGAATGCATCTTACATGTGTTTATGCTGTGTAATTTTGAAAGTACTTATTCTGTATTCTGGTGTCACCTTGATATAAAAGTCTTACTAATTATCTTAATAAGAAGTAATTGTGGGCATCCATTACAAAATGACTAATCTTCTAAGCAATACATCTTAAAATTTGTGAACCTTCATTTGGTGTGTGTATGTGTGGTGGAAAGAGAGACATTTTCAATTTTTTATATGAAAATTACCAAGGTGATTATTTCTGTAGAATAAAATATTAGTATGGGATATCAGGAGACAGCATTCAGGAATAGTAAGATACCTTGCTGATATTACAGTGATAAACTGTGTGCAACCACAATGCCAGGTTCCATCTGAAGCTTTATCTAGGCCATGTGGCTGAAAGTTATCAGCCATGATATTGGAAACAGTTACAGGAAAGGCTGATAGCTCTGGCTGTTAGCATCTATCACTGACTATGCTAAAGTACCATTATGCCAGAAGGAAATGAGCCTGTTCTGGGGGTTTTTTTCAGGCCTAAAGCAGGTTTTTATCTGGGAACTTCGCAGGTGTTATTTTTATTATTTATAAAGTGTCAATTGTAGAAATTGATTGAATACACATTCATCCGGCCATAGCCCTATTCAGAATTTAAAATATGAAATTAGGCAAGAATGAGACACAAGAAGAACAAAATAAGGGAGAGAGCCATGAATTCATTACATTTTATGGCTATATTAGGGTATGTAGCCAGGAGAAAACACAGGGGAAATCTTAGTGGAAATAGGGAATTTTGAATCATGAAAACTGGCAAAACATGGCCAGGCAAAAAGCATCAGGAAGCATGGAGGAATAAGAGCTAGTTAAAATGTAAGTCTTTGAAAATGAAGTTCACAGAAAAGTTTTTAGTAAGAAATAAGCAGGAATTACAGTAGAGGTAACTGTAAACAAGTAATGAAACTGTGTTGGACAGCAATAGTTTCACAAGCTAGTTTAGGAAAGGCTTAATATTCTTGGTTTATTTATTTATCTATCTAATTTATCCCCGCCCATCTCCTCCCATCGGAGGACTCTGGGCGGTTTACAACAATCGATTAAAATCATCACAATAATACAAAAAGTAAAATACAGTAAAAAATAATATAAATATAAATAAAAAATAAAAAATCCAGTTTAGTTAGCAAGAAGAATAATGTTAACTGCTGCATTTTAACAAGAACTGAAAGCTCAGCAAGAGAAGGATGGATGGTTGCAGTAGTTAATGCATGGCAATGATGGTACTACAAAGGGCTGTGAAGGCCAAGTTATTGAAGATGAAACTGAGTTCTCTCCAGATGCCCCAATGCCAAGTGTTCCTACAATGCATTTCAAAGCTTATTTTAATCTAAAGAAAAATAAAATACCAAATCATAAATTTCTGCATGGGTTAGACATCACTCAACTGAAATCAACACGTATAGTAAAATAAAATTAGCTGTTGAAGCCGATTTCATATTTTTATGAAAAAATACTCTATAACAGTGATCCACAACCTGATGCCCCCAAGGTTCCATACAGCCTCAATGCCAGGAGTACAACCCTCCAAAACCTTTCCCCAAATTGCCACCCAATATTAATGAATTACTGTTAAAAAAAACAAACGCCCAGAATAGCACTAATTACATGTTATTAAATATGTCTTTTCCATTTCTTTATCCTGACCCCATCTATTTTTTACAGTGTGGCCCCTGGCATGCAGCTCTAAAGTCCCATATATTATTGGCCTGAAAAATACAAGATAGGAAAAGTATTACTTGGTTTGAAAATATGAACATCAATGATTTTGATGAAAGGAATTTGAGGGGAAAGATGTTAATCAGGAAGAGCCCAGAGAATGTTACATGGACACGTAAGTTAGGAACCGGCATTTCTTTTTCTCACACCATCTTGTTCCTTCTTATCATTTCTTAGACTGAAAGCTTTAAGGGCAAGGTCTACATATTTTGTATCATTTTGCCTATCAGATGGATGCATGCAGTACTGCTATCTAACTAACTAAATGCTATTGTTCTTTATACTGCAGGTAACCTATATAGTAAATAAAATGGCAGTGCAATCACAGAAACTCTTTTCCTATTAACCTAATCATTAAATTGATGGAGTTTTTAAAGGTTAATAAAAGAACTCCAAGCAACTAACAACAATCTTGCAAAGTAGAAGCGTGAACCAAAACTTGCACATTAAGCTTAATTACGTTCAGAAAAGAATTCAGTCTTCACACAGTAGTTAGATGAAGAGAAAAAAAAAGGAAGCTTACATTTATTCAGTAGATCTGGATACAAATAGCCTTGTAGTAGAAAGCACTTATTCATCACTGGTTCTTTGTAGACATTTTCTATGGAAATAGAAGTGTCTCGGTGCAAGCGAGATGAAAGGACGAGAGCTGCATTCTGCAGCACCTCCTGCTTGCAGGTGTGCCAAAAGGTAATGGAGATCGTTAATCCCCAAACCCAAGGAGGAGGAGGAAGTGGAAATCAGGTGACCAATGTGACATCCCACAAGCACAATTGTTGTTGTTTATTCGTCTAGTCGCTTCCGACTCTTCGTGACTTCATGGACCAGCCCACGCCAGAGCTTCCTGTCGGTCAACACCCCCAGCTCCCCCAGGGACGAGTCCGTCACCTCTAGAATATCATCCATCCATCTTGCCCTTGGTCGGCCCCTCTTCCTTTTGCCTTCCACTCTCCCTAGCATCAGCATCTTCTCCAAGGTGTCCTGTCTTCTCATTATGTGGCCAAAGTATTTCAGTTTTGCCTTTAATATCATTCCCTCAAGTGAGCAGTCTGGCTTTATTTCCTGGAGGATGGACTGGTTGGATCTTCTTGCAGTCCAAGGCACTCTCAGAATTTTCCTCCAACACCACAGTTCAAAAGCATCGATCTTCCTTCGCTCAGCCTTCCTTATGGTCCAGCTCTCGCAGCCATATGTTACTACGGGGAACACCATTGCTTTAACTATGCGGGCCTTTGTTGTCAGTGTGATGTCTCTGCTCTTAACTATTTTATCGAGATTTGTCATTGCTCTTCTCCCAAGGATTAAGCGTCTTCTGATTTGCTGACTGCAGTCAGCATCTGCAGTAATCTTTGCACCTAGGAATACAAAGTCTTTCACTGCTTCTACATTTTCTCCCTCTATTTGCCAGTTATCAATCAAGCTGGTTGCCATAATCTTGGTTTTTTTGAGGTTTAGCTGCAAGCCAGCTTTTGCATTTTCTTCTTTCACCTTCATCATAAGGCTCCTCAGTTCCTCTTCACTTTCAGCCATCAAAGTGGTATCATCTGCATATCTGAGATTGTTAATGTTTTTTCCAGAGATTTTAACTCCAGCCTCGGATTCCTCAAGCCCAGCTTGTCGCATGATGTGTTCTGCATACAAGTTGAATAGGTAGGGTGAGAGTATACAGCCCTGCCGTACTCCTTTCCCAATCTTAAACCAGTCCGTTGTTCCGTGGTCTGTTCTTACTGTTGCTACTTGGTCGTTATACAGATTCTTCAGGAGGCATACAAGATGACTTGGTATCCCCATACCACTAAGAACTTGCCACAATTTGTTATGGTCCACACAGTCAAAGGCTTTAGAATAGTCAATAAAACAGAAATAGATGTTTTTCTGAAACTCCCTGGCTTTTTCCATTATCCAGCGGATATTGGCAATTTGGTCCCTAGTTCCTCTGCCTTTTCTAAACCCAGCTTGTACATCTGGCAATTCTCGCTCCATGAATTGCTGAAGTCTCCCTTGCAGGATCTTGAGCATTACCTTACTGGCATGTGAAATGAGTGCCACTGTTCGATGGTTTGAACATTCTTTAGTGTTTCCCTTTTTTGGTATGAGGATATAAGTTGATTTTTTCCAATCTGATGGCCATTCTTGTGTTTTCCAAATTTGCTGGCATATAGCATGCATTACCTTGACAGCATCATCTTGCAAGATTTTGAACAGTTCAGCTGGGATGCCGTCGTCTCCTGCTGCCTTGTTATTAGCAATGCTTCTTAAGGCCCACTCAACCTCACTCTTCAGGATGTCTGGCTCTAGCTCACTGACCACACCGTCAAAGCTATCCCCGATATTGTTATCCTTCCTATACAGGTCTTCTGTATATTCTTGCCACAAGCACAATACAGATGTGTTTACTAGAGAACCCCCCCCCCTTCATGCTTATGAGACAATGCTGAGTTGACCCCCTGATAATTCCAACATAAGTTACTGTATTTAAAAGAATGTAGATACAAGCATGATCACAAACCTCCTCCAGTCCTGTTATGGTGCCTCATCATAGCAAGGTATGTGTGTGTTTCTGGGATATATGAGTGATGAATGCTGGGAGTGTATACGAAGAATATATACTCCCAGCAGGGTCACCTAAGGTATGAAAGTCATCCCAGCTAAAGCAAAAAGGCACCTGTTTTGGGCAGCTGGAATATAGATAGATGCTCAAGGAGGAGGATCACTTTAGTGACTGGGACAACAGCATACTATATAGAAGGCAAAAACACTCCTGCATTTTTCAAAGGATAGACAATGCAAAGTGATTGGCAATATAGAGCCAAATGATGGACCTTTCAGTCAGATGGCACCCAAATATGCTACTGAGGAAGATCTGAGGCTCTCTTGAAGTTTATGGTATTTATGGTATGGCTGGATTGAAGCCTTCAAGACATGTAATTGCTGATGTTGCTATGCAAGAAAAGAAAATCCAAAGCTGCAAAGACAGGATTAACGTCAGAACATGGAGCATATGAGGCAAGAACATGGGAAACTGAACGCAGTAAAAGAGGAAGATAATTCGCTACTCATTGAGAACTTACACATCAATGAAGTGAAATGGACTGACTTTCAGTCAGAAGAATCATACTGCTTACTCTTCAAGACACAAAAAACAAAGGAAGAATGGTGTTGCTTTCTTGGTCAGGAATCATATAGCAAAGATAAGACTTAGGTACCATGCAGTCAATGAACAAATAGCAACAATTAGACTTTGTGTACAACCCTTTAATATGATGGTTATCCAAGTTTATGTTCAAACCACCACTGTGAGGGTCTAGATGGGGAACAACAGGCTTCAGCTGAATCCTGGCAAGGCTGAGTGGCTTTAGGCTTTGGGGTCTACTGGTTCTAGGACTATATCATCTCTGGTACTGAATGGAGTGGCACTGCCCTAGACAGACCCAGTGTGCAATTTGGGGATCTTCCTAGACTCATGACTCCTGCTAGAAGAGCAGGTGGCAGTCAGGGCTAGGAGGGCCTTTGCACAGCTTTGTGTTGTGCGCCAGTTGTGTCCATTCCTAGATTGGGAAGCTCTACTGACAGTCACTCATGCCCTAGTCACCTCCAGTATGTAATGCACTTTACATGGGGCTGCCCTTGAAGAGTATCCAGAAGCTTCAACTGGTGCAGAATGCAGCTGAGCAGATAGTTATATATGCTCCCAGAATAGCACGTCACACCTCTGCTCCATGAGCTACATTGGTTGCCAGTTTGTTTCCGGATGCAATTCAAGGTGCTGGTTTTGAACTTAAAGCCCTTCATGGCATGGGACTGGGTTATTGGAGGGACTGCCTCTCCCCAATTACATCAGCCCACCCATTAGAACTGGCAAAGAGGGCATGCTATGGTTTCCATCTGTGAGGGACCTACATTTGATGGGTCTCAGGAGGCGGGCCTCCTCTGCTGTGGTGTCCACCTTATGGAACATTCTTCCCCCCAAAATTGGTTAGCTCCATCCCTGTTAACGTTCAGGAAGTCCCTCAAGTTCTGGTTATGTCATCAGGCTTGGGTGTCTCAGGGAGGCAACATTGTAAGGTGGCTCCCTTATTGTTGATCATATGTGGTTGCTATACTTCTCTCTCCATTTGTGGTTTGTATATTCTAATTTTAAAACTATTTTTAAATTTTTAATATGATTGTCTATATTTTTATGATTGCTTTTATATTGTGATTTTATTTGATTGTTGTACACCGCCCAGAGTCATTTCTGGTGAGATGGGTGGCTATATAAATGGTAAATAAATAAATAAAATTAAAAAAGAGTTTTATGGTCAAGTTCAATCTGAAATTGACAGAACATGCAAACAAGATGAGCTGCTTGTGGTTGGAGACTAGAATATCAAAGTTGGAAATATTGAGGAAAATGTTAGAAGGTATGGCCTAGGAAACTGAAGTGAAGCACGAGAATGATTTAATTTCTGCCAATCCAATGATTTCTTCATTGCTAGCACAATCTTCCAACAAACACAACAATCCTATATACATGGACATCACAAGATGGGACCACATAGAAATTAAATTTACCATATTATTGGTACAAGGATGTGGAACAGTTCAGTTATAACAGCAAAGATATGACCAGTGGCTGATGTGGAACAAATCACAAATGCTCATGTGCAAGTTCTAAGTCAAGTTAAAGTGGAAGAAGAAAGTCAACCAGTTTCCACAGTAAGATCTTGAGCATGTATCTACCATTTTCAAGGTGAACATCAAGAACTGCTTTTATGTCCTGAACGTTGTTGATAGGGAACCAGAAGAACTATGGAATGAAATCAAATAAGTTATTAAGGATGAATTTTTAAAGGTCAAGAAAGAGAAAAAAACAAAATGGATATCAGAACAAAAGACAGAAACTGCCAATACGAGAAACCAAAGCCAAGAAAAACAAATGTCTCAGGAAGGAACTATTGTTGTCTTTTATGAGATGGGCAGCCATATAACTTTTTAAAAATAAATAAATAAATAAAGGAACTTAACGAAGAATTTCAAAAAGCTGTTAGACGAAACAAGAATCAGTATTACAACAACATCTGTAAGGACACTGAAGATGGAAACAGGCACAGAAAAACAATGACAGTTTTTTAAACTCAGAAGAAGGTTCCCACCTCAAATTGGTACACCAGAGGACACCAATGGACAGATATCAGGAGTCTGGTAACACCTTTTCTTACAAACAAATTTTATTAAAAAGCATAAGCTTTCTGAGCTGCAGCTTACTTTATTAGATACATAAAGTGGCTAGACTGATAAGGGATTTACAGTAAATTAGAGTGAAGTGCAGAGTAGGAGAGAGGAGGATAGGTTGTTTTTTCAGAGGCAGGTGGCCAAGCATTCAGAAGACTGAATTACCCACCCAACAAGATCAACAGACAAATTAATAGAGCCAGTTCAATTCACAGGAGGACCTATTAAAAAATCATAAAAACAGAACAATGGAACACTGCAGGTTGTCACCTATAGTTCATAGCTCAATCCAGTCAAACATATTATTAATAAGCTATAGCCAATACTGGACAATGACACTGTACTTTCTCAGGCACTGGGTGGCATACAACCACCCAACCCAAAGCAGATTCTCACATGGAACAAGAAACAAGAGGACAACAATGCCAACATGGGAACCAGACCATGTAACAAACCCTGATGTCTACTTTGCCCTCACATCTACACCAAAAGCACCATCATAGACCTCAGTAAGTAAGTACACACACAAGATTAGAGGCAATTTCACATGCTCTTCCTCTAATGTGATATATGCCATCATCTGCCAGCAATGCCCCTCTGAATTCTACACAGGATGAACATGCCTAACTTTGTACAAAAGAATGAATAGACACAAGTGGACACATCTGGATTCAAAACAAGGACAAAACAATACGAGAGCATTTCAGTTTCCTAGAACACTCCACAGCAGACCTCAGTATGACTGTTCTGGAAAAGCAGGACATTAACAGCAGTACCAAATGAGAAACTGTTGAAGTTTCACATACATCAAAAGGTTTCAGGCAATCTCAGAAGATCTTAACAAACGTAATGTTTTGTTAATTAATAAGGTATTTGTAATCTGTCTCACATGTAACCTGCACCTCACAAAATGTATGCCTTTGAATAACATTAGTTAGTCAGGAGAAATGCTACCAGACTTATGACTTTTTGCCACCATAGACTAACTAGCTGCGGTGGGAGTCAAGAGGTCCCGGTAGGTCCAGCAGGTCCGGCAATAGACTCTGCAACCTGCGGGCTGGATCTGGGCAGTGCGGCGAGCTGGACAGACCGGAGTTGGGCGACATGACGGCCACGACGGCGTGGAGGTGTGGCCTGAGCGTCTCCCTGGTCCCTGATGAGGCTCGGCGGCTGTGCTTGGCAAGGAGGCTTGGGGGTCGCGACGACTTGCAGCTTGCAGCAAGGAGTGGTGGGCCTGGTGCTTTTTCTGGCCCCTGGTCCCCAGCAGCAAGGCTGGTCCCCGGCAGCGGCTGGTGGAGTGGTGGGCTGGCAGAGCGACGAGCCCTTGATGGGACAGCCAGACCTTGGTGGTCGTGGCGACTCTGCGGCTTGTGGCAAGGAGCGGCGGGCCTGGTGCTTTTCCTGGTCCCTGGTCCTGGGCAGCAAGGCTGGGCTCCGGCAGTGGCTGGCAGAGCGACGAGCCCTGGATGGGACAGCCTGGCCTTGGTAGAGCAGTGGATTCCGCACCAGAGCCTCCTGGTGGAAGACTTCGGGGGGGAGACGGTGGGCCTCATAGCGGGCCTCATAGTCCTAGGCCCTTTATTGAAGGCCTGTAGATGGGAATCCCTTAACTGGGAAATCCCTTAGCTGGGGAAGTAGGCTAGGGTCTGGGTGCGGGTCATCCCCTAACCTGCCCAGAGACGGCAGGCAGCTAAGAGGGTCCCTCCAGTGTGTGTGTGGTACTCCCCTCTGAGGGTGAGAGATTCGGGGGGGGGGTCCAGAGTTGTGTGCCTGTGTGTGAGAGTGTGAGAGAGTGTCTACCCCCTGTGTGAGAGACGGGGGGGCACAGGAATGGGTGGGTGCTCCCCATCGACCAGTGAGAGAGGCTGAGGGGGGCACAGGGAGGGTGTGCGGAGCTCTGACTAGACTCCCGCAGCGCTGAGAGCGTGAGCTGGTGCGCTGTGGGGCCGGCCATTGCCCGGTTGTTGATTGACTGTTGAGGATGTGTGAGTGGAGGAGGAGACCCTTATTTCCACCCAGGGTTTCTGGAGGTCTGGGAGTGGAGGCAACCAGGCCTGGAAATTCTGTGGGCTATAGGGAAGGGTGTACCATCGAGGTGGTGACGGGTCGGGGATGTTACGAACGGGAACCGGAGGGCGGGCCATCTTCGGGGAAGACGCCCCCAGTGTCTGTTACCGGTGGCATGTTCCAGCTCTCCGAGTTCAGACCCAGGCCCTGGACAGCAGATCCTTGAGGGCCCTGGTCTCCGGCTGCTGCTGCTTAACACCAGGTCAGTTAACAACAAAGCCCCCCTCATATGCGATTTGATTGCAGAGGAGGGGGCAGACCTGGCGTGTATCACCGAGACCTGGCTGGGCTCAGAAGAGGGGGGGGTAGCTCTCTCAGAAATGTGCCCAGCTGGGTTTTGGGTGTGGCACCAGCCGAGATACCAGGGTATGGGAGGAGGGGTGGCGGTTGTCATCCAAGAGTCTCTGGTGGCCTTCAGGGGCCCTGCCCCACAAGTGGCCGGGTGTGAGACCCTGTTCTTTAAGTTGAGTTCCCGAGAACAGCTGGGAGTATTGCTACTGTACCAGCCCCCCTGCTGCATAGCAACCTCCCTGCCTGAACTGCTGGAGGTCGTCTCGGGTTTGGCGGTGGAGTTCCCCAGACTTATGGTTCTGGGGGACTTCAATCTGCCTTCCCTGGGGAGTGCCTCGGAGGCAGCTCGGGAGTTCATGGGTACCATGGCAGCCATGGGCCTGTCCCAGATCATCCAGGACCCGACTCGAGACAGTGGTCTCACTCCGAACTTGGTCTTCTTGTTGGAGCAGTGGCAACGTAATCTGAGGGGAGAGCCACATCTATCCCCATTGTCATGGTCAGATCACACCCTGGTGGCCCTGAGATTCTCCTATGCTGCCCCCCTCCACAGGGAGGCAGGACCCATTCGGTTGGTCCACCCCCGGCGGCTGATGGACCCAGTGAGGTTTCAGAGGGAGCTGGGGGTGGTGCCCAAGGATCTGCTTCATGGTCCAGCGGAGGCCCTGGCTGCTGCCTGGAATAGGGAAGTGGCCGGGGCCTTGGACAGGATTGTGCCTGTGCGGCCTCTCTTGCTTCATCCAACCCAACACTCCCCATGGTTTATGGAGGAGCTGAGGGTTTTGAAGAGGCTTAAGAGATGCCTAGAGCACCGCTGGAGGAAGACAAAGACCGAATCTGACCGAACACAAGCTAGAGCAGCTATTAAGGCCTACCTTGTGGCGGTAAGAGCGGCGAAACGGCAGTATTTCTCCGCTCTTATTGCATCCGCAGATTGCCATCCGATGGCCCTGTTTAAGATCACACGTACCCTTCTGGGGAAGATGGGCCATGTGGAAGAGTTTTCTGAGCATCTGCAGGATAAAATCACTCGGATCCGGTCTAAGTTGGACTCCATGCGTGAAGCCGGGTCTGCGGAGATACTGAGGGAACGTTTTAGCCTTGTTATCTGGGAGCAGTTTGATCCTGTTGGACCCAAGGAAGTGGAAAGGATCCTCCAGATTGTGAATGCCACCACCTGTCACTTAGATCCATGCCCCTCCTGGCTGGTGAAGGCAGCTCAGGAGGTGATGTGTGGTTGGGTCCAAGCGATGGTAAATACATCCTTGAGTGAGGGGGTGTTCCCGGTTGCCTTTAAAGGCACACTGGTGCACCCCCTCCTCAAGAAGCCATCGCTGGACCCAACTGTGCTGGACAATTTTCATCCAGTCTCCCACCTCCCCTTTTTAGGGAAGGTGGTTGAGAAGGTGGTGGCATTGCAACTCCAGAGGGTCCTGGATGAAACGGATTATCTGGACCCCTTTCAGTCAGGTTTCAGGCCAGGATATGGGACAGAAACTGCATTGGTCGGACTTATGGATGATCTTTGGAGGGAGCGGGATGGAGGCAGTGCATCCATCCTTGCTCTCCTTGACCTCTCAGCGGCTTTCAATACCATCGACCATGGTATCCTTTTGGGATGGCTCAGGGAGTTGGGGGTGGGCGGCGTAGTTCTGCGCTGGTTCACCTCTTTCCTCCAGGGCTGGTCCCAGTCGGTGGTGATAGAAGAGGAGAGATCCGACCCTCAACCCCTCCATTGTGGGGTGCTGCAGCATTTGGTTATCTCTCCTCTCTTGTTTAACATCTACATGAAACCACTGGGTGAGATCATCCGTCACCATAGGTTGAGGTATCATCAGTATGCTGATGATACCCAATTATACATCTCTATCCCGGGTGAGGTAAGTGATGCAGTGACTGCCCTTTCTCAGTGCCTGGGGGCTGTGGGGGTCTGGATGGGGAACAACAGGCTTCAACTGAACCCTGGTAAGACAGAGTGGCTGTGGATTGAAGGTGCTTCATCTTCCAGGAAATTGTCATCCTTAGTTCTGGATGGGGTTGCACTGCCCCAGACAGACTCAGTGCATAATCTGGGGGTTCTCCTGGACTCACGACTCCTGCTCGAAGAGCAAGTGGCAGTCATGGCCAGGAGGACCTTTGCGCAACTTCGGGTTGTGCGCCAGTTACGCCCATTCCTGGATCGAGAAGCCCTCCGAACAGTCACTCACGCCCTGGTTATCTCCCATATAGACTACTGCAATGCGCTCTACATGGGGCTACCCTTGAAGAGTAACTGGAAGCTTCAGCTGGTCCAGAATCCAGCCGCGTGGGCTATTTTTGGTGCCCCTAGGTCGGCACACATAACACCGTTGCTGCGCGAGCTGCACTGGGTGCCAGTTTGCTTCCGGGTCCAATTCAAGGTGTTGGCTATTACCTTTAAAGCCCTACATGGCATGGGGCCAGGTTACCTGAGGGACCGTCTCATCCCCATTAGATCAGCCCGCCCCACCTAGAGGGCATGTTGCGGACCCTGTCCGTAAGAGAATTTCATCTGGCGGGGTCCAGGAAATAGGCCTTCTCTGCAGTGGCCCCTGCCCTCTGGAACATCTTGCCCCCGGAGGTGAGGCAGGCCCCCTCACTCCTGACCTTCCAGAAGGCCCTGAAAACCTGGTTCTGCCATCTCGCCTGGGGCGGGAAAGTGAATAACCATTCTTGGGGGTGGCTCGCACCCTAGAGTCCCTCCCATCAGCCTGGATTTTATACCTTTCTTGGTGTCATGAGTAAGGATGGCGAGCAGGGGGCTCCCTTCCAGACTGTTAAGCGCATGCGTAGCACTGAGGAATTGGTGAGCCATTCCAAGAGGCACAGATTGGGACCGCCTTAACCTGCGGGGTTTATATGGCTGGGTTTTTCCCACGCTTGTTCAGTTTGTTAGGATTACTGTTATGTATTAGCAAATAAACATTAGAGAACAGTTCCCTGTCTCAGAGTGTTTCCTGGGAGTCAGGACACTTGGATTCTATTTACTGTATTTTATAATAACTGTTTTTATGAGATTTTAATGTTTGTATTTCGTGCTTGATTTTATTGTAAACCGCCCAGAGTCCCTCTTTTGGGGGAGATGGGCGGTGGCTAAATTTGATTAATAAATAAATAAATAACATGGTTTTCCTCCTATTATGCACAGATAGTAACTGATTCAAAAAGATCAAACAAAGATGGAAGAATATATTGAAATTCTGCATGGTAGAAATGTCAACATCTAAGATATCTTAGAAAATATTCCCTATTTACAAGAACCTCTTGTACTAGATGATAAAAGTGGATCAGTACTTCAGACATTATCAAACTGGAAGGCAATAGGGATTGGTGGAATATCTACAGAAATATGGCAAGCAACTGAAGAATCTGCAAAGGTTCTAAACGAACAAATTTGGAGAATGTCACAGGTGCCAACAGATTGGAAGAGGTCAAGTCTACAAACCAATACAACAGAAAGGAGACTTAAAAGAACGTGCGAACTATTGTACAATATCCTTATTTTCACAGGTTAGCAAAATAATGTTCAGGATCATCCAAATGCAGATTAGAGCCCCCACACGGAAAAGGACATGTCAGATGTTCAAGCTGCTTTCAGAAAAGGCAGAGAAACAAGAGACATTATTATTGATGCACTCTGGATAAATGAGAAAGCCAAAGAATATGAAGAAAAAAAGAAATCAGTATGTGCTTCATTGATTATAGAAAGGCCCTTGATTGTGCTGTCCATGTCAAACTGTGGAATGTCCTTAGGAAAACTGGAATCTTAGAACACTGCATTGTCCTTGGATGAAACCTATACACAAGACAGGAAGCCATAGTCTGGACAGAACATGACAAAACCAACTGGGTCCTGATTGGCAAAGGAGTAAAATAAGGCTGTATATATTCTCCTTATTTATTCTACCTGTATGTTGAATATATATTGAAGGAAGCTGGATTCATAAGCTGAACCGGGAGTCATGACAACAATCCTAAGCCCCCAAGTGAATCTATAGTAAAGCAGAAGAAATTTTGCCTTTTGGAATGGCCAGATCAAAGCCCTGACCTTAAACCAATTGAAATGTTGTGACATAATCTGAAATTAGCAATTCATACATGTAGCACCAAAATATCAATGAATTGAAGCAGTTCTGAAAACACCTCCAAATGAAGAACGGGATTGATCAACAGGTACAGAGAATGTGTTAAAATAAGAGCCACTAAACTTAAAGCTTCACATATTTTTTCCAACGAAGATAGTGAATGTTGGTTTAATGTGTTAAATAAAGATGGGATACAATACATTGTTTTGTGTGTCTTTTGTTTAATCAGAACCAATATATTAATAGAATCTAGATGAAGTTCAGATACTATTGTGGGTAACAGTACGGCAGGATTAGACAAAGTTCTAAAGGGTTCACAAATGTTCTCTTACCACTGTATGTTACTGGTTGGACTTCGTGTTTTAGAAGGCCCAGTATAGTTAGGACTTCAAAACCTGAGGTCATACTTTCCACAAAATGTACCTGCCTAAATATTAAGAGTCCCTTCTCCGTGTCCCCAAATTTGAAGACGTTATTTTGTGTGGATGCTCAAGGGAGCCTACACTTTTTCCTAAAGACTAGGCTAGTAACAACATTGTCTGCTTTTTAGCAGTGGATAAACTCTGGGGTTATTTTGGTTTTGTTTATTTTTGCATCTATAACAATCAGATTCTGGTCATGTCAAACTGGTCTTTGGGGAAGGAAGGAAGGAAGGAAGGAAGGAAGGAAGGAAGGAAGGAAGGAAGGAAGGAAGGAAGGAAGGAAGGAAGGAAGGAAGGAAGGAAGGGGTTCCTATTATTGTTATTGCTGTTTTAGTATGTTTAGTCAATTCTTTTTTTAAAATTTCAATGTATTGTTTTATATATTCCATGGATTATAACTAATACTTTAATGGCTAGGCTATATAAAATGCAATGCAAATCAGGAATATTCTGCTTTTTCCCTCCAAATATTTTGTTTTCCCCCAGAATGGGCCAACTGAAGTATTCTAGTAAGATGTTCAGGACTTCCAGAGGAAGTAGTTTGCAGCTTTCTGGATGCATTATGATCCAAAATATATAAATGGAATATTTTCTGTATCTTTGGTAGTTGGTGCTAATGATTGATTTTCATAATGATTTTTCCCAGGCTGCTAAATATTCTGGTGACTGTTGCGTAAACAACCATCTGCAAGCTCCTTCGTTATCAGTGAAGATCCAGCAGGTCACAGGAAGTCAGTCAAAAAGAAAATAAAGCATTCTCTGCCCTAATGTCCTTTGGGGCATGTATTGCTTATAGAATATTGCATATTGGATATTGAGAAGGCCAAAGAATATAAAAAAGAAGTCAGTACATGCTTAATTCATTATAGAAATAACACTGATTGTTATCAATAATGTCAAGCTGTGGAATGTGCTTAGAAAAATAGGAATACCAAAACATCATATTATCCTGATGCAAAACCTATACACAGATCAGGATTATGGCAAAAGGGACTGCCAATTGAGTCAGACAAGGCTGTATACTCTTGTATCTACTGTATATGATGAATATGTTGAATATTATAATATATTATAATATATTATGTATTTAAATATATATATTTTATATATATATAAAATATGTTGAATATATTACATATGTTGAATATATTAAGAGAAGTTGGCTTGGAAGAAGATGGACATCATTTTAAAATTGGAGGAAGAAACATCAATAACCTGCACTATGCTGATGACACCATTCTGATAGCCAAAAATGCAAAGGATCTGCAAGCTCTAGTAATAAAAGTCAAGGACAGTGAAAAAATAGGACTAAGATTAAATATAAGGAAGACTAAACTAATGACAAAAGGTACACCAACTAGCCTTAGAACTGACAATGAAGATACTGAAATAGTAGATTGCTTTTGCCTTTTAGGATCGATTATCAACAGCAAAGGACCCAGCAGTAAAAAATACACTGCATACTAGCACTTGGTAGGGTAGCAATGAAGACCTTGGAAAAAATATTCAGATGCAGGTATGTGCTTATACCTACAATGATCAGAATTGTGCAGGCAATGATTTCCCTGTGACCCTCTATGGAAGTGAAAGTTGGACTTTGAAGAAGCAAGATAGAAGGAGTATTGTCTCTTTTGAACATTGGTGTTGGAGAAGACTCCTGAGAATATTCTGGGCAGCCAAGAAAACAAACCGATGGATCATTGAACAAATTAATCCAGAGTTCTTACTCAAGGCACATGACCAGGCTCAAATTGTCCTACTTCAGACACATTATGTGAAGACCTAGCTCTCTGAAGAAGTCTATAATGCTGGGAAAGATGGAAGGAAAGAGCAGAGGACAACCAGCAGCAAGGTGGATGGACTCAATTACAGCGGCGATGGGTACACCATTGGAAGACCTGGAGGACCAGGTTTGAGGCAGATCCCTGTGGAAAAAAATCTATGTATGCAGTTGCTAAGAGTTGTCACCAACTTGTTTGCACATAATCAATCAATCAATCAATTGCTTTTAGATAGGAAATAGTTCAGTTGTCAGAATTCTTGTAATCTCAACCTTTTTGTCTCAATAATTCTTGCTAAAGAGACTCTGAGAATTGTGCTTGGAAGACAATCAGTTTTAATTTTAGGCAGGCACCAAGAACCCAATAGATTTTCTCTAATGTACTTGGTACAGACTATTCTTCACAATTTATTGGACTGGCTTATTACATGTTATTTTTAATTATGTAAAATACCTTGGATTTGGTTTTATGAAGAACTGTATACAGATTCAAGCAGGGATGGGTAGCTTAGTGTCCCACCTCTATGACAGATGGAAGGGAGAAGGACCCAAGGGAAAATTCTCCATAGCAGCCCCCTTGCTTTGAAACACCTTACTGGGCACCCTCCATATCAGCTTTCTGCACAGCTGTTAAGACAGTCTTGTTTTAGTAGGCATTAGGTGACTGATCTATTAGTTCTCTGGTTGAGTGTTTACAAAAGGGCTGCCATCTTTGTATTCTGTTGACTAATGTCGATATACATGCAAACAGTTATCTTGTAAACTATCTAGGGTCTCTGGAACTGGGTGATATATAAATTCTTATAAATAAAATTAATCAATAAATTTAGCAAATAATAGCATTTTTCCTGGATTTCTGAGTTGCCTAGCTGAGGGAAAACCAAGAGGAATGGTGTTGGGGTGGCTGCAGTCCTTTCTGGAAAAATGAATGTATTTATTAATATTAGCTAAGTCTTGCTGATCTCATGGTCTTTGGTTTTGCTGTGTCTTACTGTTGTTATTGTTGTTTGTTGTTATTATTATTATATTTTTATCCTTCCTTTTTTTATGTAACTCAAGGTGGTGAACATAGCTAATACTCCTGCCTCCTATTTTCCCACCACAAACCTGTGAGGTGGGTTGCCTGAGAATGACTGGCCCAAAGTCACCCAGCAGCCTTTCATGCCTAAGGGAGGCCTAGAACTCCCTGTCTCCTATATCAATGGTTCTTAAACTGTTTGACCCAATTACCCCTTTTCCCAGTCTTGAATAATATTACAAACAAAAAACAGACTGTTGTTTTACACAAGCATTTCAGCAGTGGCAGTCCCAAACTGGATCCGCAACTCACAAACAAACAGATTGCTCCATTACCACCAGGGTATACCTAAATTACCGCATTTAAGAACCACTGTTCTATATGGAAATTCTGGGAAAAGTCAAAAATTTGACTTGATGTGCAGTTCTATCCCTCATTTCTTCCAACCGGCTATGGAATTCCTAAATAGCTGTGCAAAGCAGTTTCAGGATGGATGAGCAGAACCAGAGGGTAGAATCAGAACCATTAATTAAGGTTAGATATTAGGAGGAATTTCCTGATGGTAAACTATCAGCTAATGGAATAGGCTGCCTCATGAACTGGCATGGTCTCCTTCACTGGAGGTGAAGACCATGCCTCAAGGAAGCTGCATTTTTAAGAACCAATTAGAGAGCTGTATATCTATTATTTTTTAATCTTGTAAATCTTGTGCCTTGAGCTTTACCTTAAAGTTATAAAGGTATTTTAAATGAATGGTTTGAGTTCATTTTATAGAAATAATGAAGTTACTAACATAGAAAACTGTATGAAACTGGGTTGCCTAATTATTGTGCATGTCTTTGGTATGGTGTATTTACTTGTGTGTGTGTGCAATTCCTAGTATCTCGCAATACCTTCACAAATACAAAAAAAGGGAATTGAGGTATGCACTTTCGCGGAGCGGGGCTCATTTTATCAGGTGCAGCTGCGGTCACACGAGTCGAGCTCGACATCAGTCTTTGCACGTACAATAAACATTAGTAATCCTACGCGTAGTTATCCGGCAGGAAGCCTGACCGAGCGAGCCTTATACTGTTCAGACCAACCGCACGGCCGCGAGACACACGGATTTCCAGCTACGGAACTCCCGCTTCTCCACGAGCCACAGGGAATTCTCTCTTCCCCCGTCCCCTCCTTCCCCTCACCATTCTCAGGCCCCCTCCCTCCCGCATCCCCCGCAGCTACCCGCCACTCATGCGGCCACCCCTCCCTCATTTCCGCTTGCGCGGCCATGGCTGGTCCAATCCTCCTCTGCGCTTTCTTCCCGCCTGTCTCGCCGCCGTGCGCATGCTTGGGTTATGCAACAGGCCCTGCGCCCTAGCGTCCCAGCTGCAGGGCGGCGGCGCTGGGGCCGCCTTGATTGCTAGCAGAGGCTTAGTCGAGGAGGAGGAGGAGGAGGAGGAAGAGGAGCAGGAGGCGGAGGAGAGGACGGAAGGGGGAGCTGGCCCGGCTCGGCCAGCCTGCCCTCCCGCCCTGCCTTTCAGCTGGAACTGGAGAGAGGGGAGCGCGGGCCGTCGGCCCCCAGCCAGCTGCCTTCCTCTTGCCCGAGCGAACGAGCTGGCGGGCGGCAGCGGCCTCTGCACTCCGGGCCAAGTCCCGCCTGTTCCGCGACGGCGAGTGGGTTGGCTTCCTGCGCCGCTCCCCCCTTCTTTTCCTCCTTTCCCTTCCTCCTCCTCTCTCCCCTCCTGCTCTCTCTCGCTTTTCCCTCCCTCCCTTCCTTTCCCCGGCAGTAGGAGCCGCAGCGGCAGCAGCTACAGCAGCAGCAGCAGCCTGGATCCCCTGAGCCATGGCGCTGTGAGAGCAGCACATGGCGGGCGCAGCAGCCATGAACCCCCCACTAATCCATACAACTCCCCCCTGAAGAGCCACCGTGTAACTGCAGCCGCCGCCCGCCCACCCATCAACCAACCAGCCCGCTTTAGTTGAATAATATTAGCCAGCCAGCACCATCTCTGCCCAGCACTACCCATCGCAACTGCTCCTACCGCCTCAACTCCCGGGCCGAAGACGCTCTTCTCAGCCACCTCCTTTCCTCTGCTGCCGCCACCCAGTCCCCCTCTAACAGCTAGCCAGGACCCGCCGTCGCCATGGGAGTGCAGGGCTTCCAGGACTACATCGAGAAACACTGCCCCAGTGCCGTAGTGCCGGTGGAGCTGCAGAAGCTGGCACGGGGCAGCCTGGTGGGTGGTGGTCGCCAAAGGCCTCCCCAGACCCCGCTGCGACTCCTCATCGACGCCGACAACTGCTTGCACCGGCTCTACGGCGGCTTTTACACTGACTGGGTGAGCGGCGGGCAATGGAACCACATGCTGGGCTACTTGGCGGCGCTGGCCAAGGCCTGCTTCAACGGCAACATCGAGCTCTTCGTCTTCTTCAACGGCGCTCTGGAAAAGGCCCGGCTCCACGAGTGGGTGAAGCGGCAGGGCAACGAGCGCCAGACCGCCCAGCAGATTGTCAGCCACGTCCAAAACAAGGGCACCCCGCCGCCCAAGGTCTGGTTTCTCCCGCCTGTCTGCATGGCGCACTGCATCCGCTTGGCCCTCATCCGCTTCCACATCAAGGTAAGCCAGCGAAGGCAGCGGCCTGCTCAGAGGCTGCCCATCACCGTCTTCCGTTCAGGTCCCCGGCTCGTTGCCTCAGCGCGCCCTTGCATGCGTCTCCCTGCCCCATGACAACAGGGCCCCTTGCAACCCCGTTCTGCCTCTCGAGCCCTGTCCTGACTCTGTGCCCCGCTTCTCTCTCCTTTTTACTCGTTTGACGCTGCCCCGGCCCCCTCTGGGTCTCTCGGGGGCCCTTTAGCAAAGGCTCTGACGCCCATCGGGGGCCAACTTCTGCGCTGCCGTCTTCCTGTCCATGGAAGCGCCTCGTCTCCTCACTGGGTTAAGCGCCCCCTTCCCTCCCCCCGGGGGACAGAGGGGCAGCATTATAAAGATGGCAGCAGGCATTTCCCTCCTTGTTATGGTTTGACTGATTCCAGAGGGAGGAAGGGAGGGAAGTTCTGTTTTCCCATATCCGCAAAATGTCGTCAAAAGCTGGCGGAGTTAGAACCTTGGGCGGGGAGACGAGGTTTCCTGGGATCCAGCTTGCTCCCCGCTGGTCGTTAATAATCATCCAAGGTTCCCCGAAAGTTTGTCTTGTTTCTGTCTTGGCTACAACTCTCCCCACCCTACAGAGTAGAAATAAGTAAGTCTCTCTGCATCTTCACTAACAGGCAGGGAGCTAGAGGGTGCCCAGAGCTGGCATAGGAGAGGACTTAATAAGCAAACTGATGTCCTCAGTCTGTACGGGGATTTTTCTATTTATACATAGAGCTTTGAAAATCAGATGAGAGGAACGGAGAATATCCAAAGGCACCCATCCACAATGTAAGAAGTCCTAATGAGTTGCTAATATTAAACTTTTAAAGGTGATGCTACAATCATCACATTCTTTTCCCCTTGTTCCTGAAGCTGGATTTCTGGTTTGTTAATAATATGGGTTTTTCGCCTTTTCTGTTCAGGCCTTCTGCCATCTTTCTTAAGTACAGGTCAGGTCCATTCTTTGGTGATCACTTTATTTGGCCCAGGATTGAGAGTTGCAATGCCAATTGAGAACAAAATCCATCTATAATATTTTTGTTCTAGATCCACCCTAATTAATCTTTTGAAGCGTGTCTTCTGTGTTCTTTTTGAAAATACCACCGCTGTTCAGGTTGCCATTGTTCTGATCCCTCAGATTTGTAAAATGACTCTTGAAACTAGTAACCACTCTTTGAATCTGATTTATTTTTTGATCCAGCTCTTTGATCCAGTACAATCACTTCTATCATTTGTTTAAATCTTAAATGGGAAGTTAGGCATTAGCTTGTCAAGAAAATGCACACAAGCAACAAGTTTATAAATCTAAGATTCAGGGGGTAAACTTGTGGCTTAAACTACACAAAAGTTTGAAGTTTTAGACTCAAATAATATGAGGGTTGTAAACCATTTAATTACACTTTTGTAAAAGATATTAAGTTTTAAATTGTTACTGTATGATCATGAAACAACACAATTGTTATATGCAGTTGGGTAAATTTATTTGTGGATATGCTTTGATTACAGATTAGCTTTCATTGCATGTAGATCAATGACAATTCCTTTCTGATTCCTCCATGTTTTCTAGGTTTTTTTCTCCCTGGATAATTATGTAGTACTGTTCTCATGATAATAGTTGTAATAGTATTGTTTTGTTTTGTTTTGCCCTTAAAATGAATCCAGCAGTGAGGTATCCTGCTTGAACTCTTAGTTCTCCTAAGTGGAGACTGTTGTCAATTCTGTTGCATAGTTGAGTAAATATGTGACCTTCAGAGACATGTACAGATTTGTAATTGGAGCTTAATGTTACTAGGCTCTACCTTGTGGCAGATAAAGCCATAGCTGTAGAGAGACAAAGGATCCCCCCACCCCACCCTTAGGATGGTATGAGTTTTCCTAAAACTCATTTTTAAAAACATATTTCCAGAAGAGGATATTAAAAGTTAGTTTCTAATAAGTTCAGTGAAACTGAAAAAATAATAATACTGTTTTCTGGAAGTGTGGGTTATTTTCTGATTGAAACTTACAGTTTAAGGCCTAGAATTCATTCTGCATTTTAGAGTGGCTGTGATACATCAGACTAAGTTGCTAGTGGAAGTCCCTCCCCTTGTTTCAGTTGTAACTGGTAAGAAATTTAATAACCCTACAAGTCGACAAATCTAGTGTAATGATTGGCTTACATAAGTGACAGACATGAAGTGCAACACATAGTGAACAAGTTAGATTGCTCTGCTTTTGTTATTCATGCATCAGAAGTGGAAAGCTGTTAAGTACAATCATACTTCTCTAAATCAGATGTGACATACATTTCTAATGAATACATGATTGAGGCTAGAAACTCATTTTCACAGTAGTCTTTGCAGAAAAAGGATGAGCAAATGTGATTTCAAAGAGTACTGAAGTTCAGAAATTTTATTAAAAAACATTTTTCTTTCCAACACTTACTAAGTATTTTTCTTGTAAAAATGGAAATAAAAGCAAGTGCTATATTGTAATGCAAACTTCAAAATCCACTAGCAGTAGCTCTTCTTATTCTAAATTTACAGAAAATTGTAGGTGGAATATTTATTCCTATATAGTAATCATTTAAATATGAACTGGCTTAAGGCCATTACATCTAATGGAATAAAGCTGTAGTAAACTATATTAAGGATAATATTAAGAATATAAAATAAATTCCATCATGAAGACGGTTGATGTTCTAATTCATATATACTGGGACTGTTGTCTGATTAATGAAGAAGTAATTCACATGTTATATTGGAATCTCAAGTGCGTATTTCTAGTAAGTTACATAAACAGTTGAAAATGTCTGTGAGTCTAAACAGTAAGTATAAGAGGATCATAGGAAGTAATATTCACAACACATAATATGTCAATGCATGACACATTCATTTTAACTACATGTTCAGATTATAAATACATAATGTGATTTTAAATGACTTTCAGTAAAATGCTCTATTTATGTAATTTGACACTCAACACTACATATTTGAATCCCCCCCCGCCCCAATTTGATAGTATCCAAATGTGTTAGATTATACCTTCTGTCATCCATCTACCCTGGCCAAAGTTTGTATTGACTGAAGATGATAGGGGTTATAATCAATTACACTTGAAGGGGATCAAATTGGGGAGGCCTAATCTGTAATAAAACTATTTTAAACCAAACATTTAGAATATCATACATACACAATATATTTGCTTCCTTTTTCATGATTTTGATATTCATAAATCTCTGGGGGGAAATGTAATATTGGACTCTTTCCGTTGCTTCTGTTACTTTAATTAGTAGGGCAAGGATTTCTATGACATGTCATATTTTTTCTGGAACCTTTATTTGAATTTATAAGCAAGTTAAAACATGTTTTAGAGTAATCTGGTGAGAGTTAGATGTTTTTTATTTTGCCTGAAAAGTCATATTTTGACAGTTTAAAGGTGTTATGTCATATTTCTGCTTAATTTTGTAACAAATGTCATATTTTGGTCATTGGCGACCCTCCTGATAAGCCAGCAAGTTCAAGCCAGCAAAGAAAGTTGGAATTTGCCTGTTTTTTTTTTACTTATTTGCTCCCCAACTCAGGGAGGGGTGTGTGTGTGTGTGTGTGAGAGAGAGAGAGAGAGAGAGAGAGAGGTGGGAACAATGGCTTCTCCCCTGACCAGGCCTGAAAAAATGGTGAGAATTTGCCTGTTTTTTCTTTTTCTTATTTGTTCCCCAACTCAGGGCTGTGTGTGTGTGTTTGTGTAAGAGAGGGAGATCAACTTTTTTTAAAATGACTTCAGCAGGCAGAGGCTTCTCCCCAGCAAGGCCTGAAAGAAAGAGTGAGAATTTGCCTTTTTTTTTTTCCTTTTTTTTTTTCTCATTGGCTCCCCAATTCAGGTGTGTGTGTTTGAGGTGGTAGAGTCACATGAGAGCTGCAATCTGATTTCAACATGCCTAAAAGTAGATGTTCAGTGAGTGTGAAATTACGGTGTCTTGTTCAAGAATTTGGGGAGCAGATTTTCAGTAGTGATGGTGATATTTCGTTTTGTAAATTGTGTGAAGTCAAGGTATCAGCCCAAAAGCGTTTTAATATTCAACAACATTGTGACACCATTAGCAAGATTCACCTTCACTGAGAACAGGCAACATCTTCTTTTCGAGAGATCTTCTTTAATTGCAGGTTCATCAAATACCCAGTCAGAATTTTGTAAGGAACTCTGTACAGTGATGGTTACTTCAAATATTCCCTTAAGGAAATTAGGTAGTGGTAGCCTCAGGGATTTTTTGAAGAAGTATACCAGTCACTTGATTCCAAGTGAATCAGCTGTAAGGAAAAATTACATCTTTGCCTGCTATGAAGATGTGTTACGAAAGATAAGATCTGCTGTTGACAACAATAATATATGGGTTTCAATAGATGAAACAAGTGATGTAAATGGAGGATATGTAGCTAATGTTGTTATTGTCACTCTGAAATGTGACAAGCCTGGTGAAGTATTTCTTCTAACATGTGAGACTCTACAGAAAGTAAACAATTCCACTATTGCTATGTTCTTTTATGATTCTATGAAGCTACTCTGGCCGGATGGTGTAAAAAGGGGAAATATCCTTCTCTTTGTAACAGATGCTGCTCCATACATGACTAAAGCAGCCAAGGGACTTAAACTTCTTTATCCAAAAATGATCCATAATGACATGTCTTGCACATGGTTTACACAGAGTGGCTGAAGAGATTCGAAGCAACTATCCTGATGTAGATAAGATAATTTCAAATGGGGAAAAATGTTCATTAAAGTTCCACTTGGAGTACAAAAGTTCAAAGAAATTGCTCCTACTTTGGCTCTCCCTCCCCAACCTGTCATGACATGTTGGGGGACTTGGCTGGATGCAGCTATGTATTATTTCACAAATTATGCTGCCTTGCAGTGGATAGTTAAAGAATTTGACTGATGTGAATCAAGATTGTGCAAGATTCCTTTTCTGGAACCTTGGCTGGAAACTTAGCATATATAGGATCTAACTTCAGTGGATTATCAAGAGTAATCTCCCACCTTGAAACTGTAGGAATGGAATTTAGTGATGCACTGAACATTGTAAAACAAACTTAAGAGTTTTACTAAAGCAAGCAAAGTGGAAAGTGGGTGAAAAAATAAGTGATAAACTGCAGAGTGCTGTAATCTAATCTGGGTTATTCAACACTTTGCAAAATAAGTAACATTCTAAATGGACTCGAAGCAAAATTTGAAGACTTCAAGCCATAATTTTCTCCAGATGAGTTTGCTTTTTTCAAATTTGTTCCTATAGCCTCTTGTGATGTTGAACGGAGTTTCTCCAGATACAAGGACATACTGGTGGACAACAGAAGGAGTTATGAGTTTGATAACCTCAAGATGCAGGTGGTCATCCAATGCATTTCTGCTGTTAATGAAAACTAATCCAGGGATGACCATTTTATTCTCAAAATGTTCATCTGATTCCTTCAATACTAGCACTTCTGCACTGGAAGTAAAGAAGAATAAACCTTTTAATTTGTGTGTTTGTGTGTGCACGCGCTTGTGTGTGGGTAAGCACAGATTCTTAAAAATTGTATGCTAATTTCAGAAAAATTGTAAAGTCATATTTTTGGTTTAATTGGTCATATTTAAACGGTTTTAAGGTCATAATTGCTTGCATATTTCTAACATTTTTAGGTTATAGAAATCCTTGCCCTATTAATTAGCATTTGCTCATAAGGTTTGACTTACCACTGTTTTCTCCCAATTTTGGTTGTATGTGTGGGTATCTATGTCTGATGCTCACCGCCAACTTGGCATGCTTCTTTTTTCTGGACAATTGAACAAACCTCTGAACTGTGGGCTGACTGTAGGGTTTGAACTTTATAGTTTTACTTTTTAGTTGTTTTTATGGAACAGATAGAAGATTAATACAAAAATATGACATTACAGAATTTATAAAAGGAAAAGCAAGATGCGTATGGATATGTTGAGTATGGGTGTGTTTAAAAGATTGAGAGATAGTGATTTAAGAAAAAAATCTCGGTTCTGTTCCCCATTTTTTAAACTATTACGTTTTTCATAATAGATGTCATTCTGGGTTGAGATACTGAATCTGGATATTTAAAATGGTTGTTCAGTTGTCTATAAATTGTATAAGGAAAACTAGGATATTAATATTTTAATCAATAACATAAACAAAAATCGTAATAAGCTTCTTAGAAAAACGTCCTACAAACTAATTGTGACCTGCATGATTAGGCATGAACTATAAATACTGTTTTTCTACTTATAAGGCACTTAAAACATCTGACAGTCTAGGGTAAAATCTAACAATTAAAAGTAAATGCAGTACGTTGCAAATATTATTAATTCACCTTCTTAAAAAGATTGGTGAAAAAGGTGGTTTTAACTCCTTTCAAAAAAGTGGAATCTAAACATGGAATACATTTCATAGCTTTGAAGCAATGCAAGAAAAGGCCCTTTGCCTGCTTGCCACAAAGCTGGACATCTGACAGTGTGGCATCTTTGTGGAAGCTTTTCTTGCTGTTCATAATGCCTAGTCGGGTTATTCTGAAATTCCTATGGTATGAGATAATGGAAATTGAGGAAATGATAAATATGGCCTCAGGATCATCAAATGAACCTGTGCTGATGATTTTATCTAACTAGCTATCTAGGTGTGTAAACTTTCCAGAAATGTTGATGCAACTAGAAAAAAAGTACTATTTCTGTTGTGAGTAGACCAGCATTTTGAGGAAAATGGAAATATATGAAATAATTTTGAAATTTTTAGACTTTACAGATAAGTCATACTGTTAATTTATTAATGTATGAAATATGCTTATAACAGTGTGTTCACTATGTAACAATGGAGCATGTAGTTTTATTAGATAATTTTAAATTTATTGCTAGTTTAAGATTATTTTAATTTTGTTACAGATAGAATTACAGATAGTTGAATTCTAAGATATATGACATCTTCTCAGTTTTTCTGGGTAAGGAGAAGCCAAAAAGTTTGAAAATGGAAAAAAATGATCACCACTGTAGTAAAGTGAAGGAAGTTTTATATTCTAATGTATGAAACAAATATGGAAAGTACAGATTTTCAGGAAAAAGGATCTGAGAGTAATGAAGGAAAAAGAAGGCTCAGAATACATGTTCTTTTACATAAAATGTTGTGTAATCAGTCTGACTTTCTGAATTTGAAGTACTATCATCACCAGTTTTTACTTATCCTTTATTTTTAATCATTTTAATACCTTTTGAGAACTGAGGTTTTGCCTTTCTTGAGAAAAACTTCCCTATCCTTTCTAGTTTTAAATTATTCTGTATAACATTTCTTTTGCATATTAAAGATTGCATTATCTTTTAAAAGGAAAATATTAGGAAATACTTCATAATCTTTTCTAAATTTTTCAGCTTTAAATTATCTAAAACACAACATAGTTCACTTTCAAGGTATTGTTGTTCCATAGAACACTGACCCAGTCCAAGTTCCAGGGTCTTTCTATAATGAGTAGAAATGGAATTGTAGGTGAATTGCAGGGAAGGCTGGTCAAGCTGCCAAACCTCAGAAAGGGTCCTTTGATTGATATACTGGCACCAGAAGAGTAGGATGGAATACGATAAAGGTATTAAGGCAGCTTTTCTCAAAATGTGGGTTGTGACGCCCCTGTGGGGGAGAGGCCATAAAGCATTGGATGGAGGGTCACTACACAGTGCCTTCCTTGCAAGTTCTTTCTGAGCAGGCTTATTAGTTTCATCCAAAAGAATGCTGAATGTAAAGCAGTGTGATGTTGACAGATGCCCGAGTGTTATTTTTGTTTAACTGTATAATGTTTAGCAAGCCAGAATTTCACATTCTAAATATTAACTTTTTAAAAATAAGTGATATTAATGTAGCTTGCAGGTTATATGTACAGTTTGGTGTTAACTTTTCTTTTCTGCATCTCCTTTTGTTTTCTTTGCATAGGTTGCACAAAGTATCGAAGACCACCATCAAGAAGTAATTGCTTTTTGCAGAGAAAAAGGCTTTCATGGCTTGGTTGCATATGATTCAGATTATGCGTTGTGCAACATCCCTTACTATTTCAGTGCCCATGCCCTAAAACTGAGCCGTAATGGAAAAAGCCTCACAACAAGCCAATACCTGATGCATGAAGTTGCCAAGCAACTGGACCTGAATCCAAATCGGTTTCCTATTTTTGCTGCTCTTTTAGGTAGGTAAAATAACACATGGCAATCTCTCTGTGTGTGTGTGCATCCTGAAAATTTGTTAATGGGAGACTTGTGTGTTTCTATACATAAATGGTGAAAGATTCCATTCAATCCATGTTTTAGCTATTTGGAAATCAGCCCGCTTTAATTGGGAAACTGTCAAGCCCAACCCCAAAATTTCATACTACCTAATTAAATATTTTGAGAAAGCTACATGCTTTAAAAAAACTTCTTAATTTAAGTAGGTAAGACTTGCAGGTGCAATCATTATTATTATAAAGGAATAAAGCATTCATAATAGGGAAGGAGAGAGTTTTGGTCCTGGGTATTTTTAAAAATGAAAAGGGTATGTGAGACTGCACACCAGAGAAAAGGAATTTTATTTATTTATTTAGAGGGAGAAATATAATTTTTTACTGATTTGTAATGGTAAAAAAAATCCCCCAATATTTCTGTTTTATTTAAGTATTTCTGTATAGAAAATTCTAATGTCCTATAAAATAATTCTAGAACAAAACAAGATAAACATGGAGTGCTAACAAAATAAAAACCATCAGCTTCAGTATCTGTCCTTACAGTGAACAGTCAGGGTTGATTTCCTCTAGGATTGACTGATTTGACCTCCTTGCAAATCAGTCAGTCCTAAAGGAAATCAACCCTGACTGCTCATTGGAAGGACAGATACTGAAGCTGAAGCTCAAATACTCTGGCCACCTAATGCGAAGAGAGGACTCACTGGAAAAGACCCTGATGCCAGGAAAGACTGAAGGCAAAAGGAGAAGGGACAGCAGAGGATGAGATGGTCAGATAGCATCACCGATGCAATGAACGTGAATTTGAGTAAACTCTGGGAGACAGTGGAGGACAGGAAGGCCTAGCGTGCTATGGTCCATGGGGTCACGAAGAGTCAGACATGACTTAACGACTGAACAACAACAACAAAAATAGAAATATTAGAAGGAGTTAGTGGCTATGGAAATATTAGAAGGAGTTAGTGGCTATGGAAATGTGGGATTTTGTGCTGATGGACAATGAAATAGGCAGGAGTGCAAAGGAGTCTCCTTTGCATGCAGTCTGAATTACTGTTTGGTTTCTTTAATTTTGCCATTGTATAAATCCACTTGTAATTTAGTACTATGTACAAAACATACAACTACGACTTGTTCAATGAACAATTCTTAAAAAAAATAATCATGGCATAGAGTTAGGTGTAAATGCCACAAGATGACACTTATTTAGCTAGAACTTAAAGAATTTTACTCGCCACACTGTAGTTGGATGGACACTTAATGAAATGTAGTATTACAGTCCCACATATGAATTGCTCAATTCTAATAAAAATCTAACTAAATAGGATGAAAAATAGTGAAAAGAAGGCAATCCCAACTATATATAAATGCCTAACCTAATAATGTCAAAGACAGTGACTAAGCTTGCCCTAGTAACCGAAGCAGCAAATTTATGTACACTGTAGACAGCCAGTTGAGATAATGATCTAGCTTGCAATAATGCTAATGAAGATGTATTTTGTTTGTATATAATTTATTTGAACTTTTGTACCACTCCAGACTTCAAATGGTAGTTTATTGCTGGCAATAAACCCTAATTTTAAACTATGGTTTCAAGCTACCTGTCAGCCTTATGAGGTAGACCAGACAAGAAACAGGACCAGATGAGCTAATTCTACTTTATTCTAAGGTTACTTTAATAGAATCTTGCAAGTCTGAAAGTACTTCTCTTCCCCATCCACATCCCTTTTACAGCTTGAAAACTAGGGAGGGTCTCTTCTGAGCCTCTTGCCCCACCCATATTCCTGCTATGGGCTCAGCTGCCTTTCATCTGACTATTCCCTTGGTTGCATCTCATTGCCCTGTCTCTGAAGGTCATTCCCACATACCATTACCCTATCTTAATGGATTTATTTATTAACAGTATTTGTATCCCATCCCAATCAACATGAACTCTGGGCAGCAAGTAGTGTAATTCAAACTATACACACCAGTGAAAACCAGTAAGTAAACATATTACCTATGATGGATTCTCATATTCAACTAAAGGCTGAAAGCATCCCAAATTGCTTCAACTTGCTTATGAAATACAAGGAGAGTGGGGGCTGATCATACTTCTGAGAGAAGAATATTCCATTAAGTAGAGAACACCACTGAGAAGGCCTGCTATCCAATCCTCACACTGTGTGCCTTAGGAGGAGGAGGAACCCTTAACAGGCCTTCTCTAGATGTGCTTACCAGACAGACAAATTCTATTTTGGCAAGGTCCCCACAAATCACAAGAAAATAGCCAATTCACAGAAGAGAAATCAGTGATACTCAGAAAAACTTCTATTTACAAACACGTTCAAAATAAGAAAAAGGCACTCATACACCCTAAACCCAAAGACAGCTCTTTCCACTCCATTCAAAGAGAGTCACCCTACAAATACACTCACTAACAGACTCTTGTTCAGATTGTTTGGGTAACCAGTTAGGTATTGGCAAAAAAAAAAACAAGGAAAACTCTTAAATTGACTTAAAATCAAATTTTGATTTAGTATTTGAATGTAGGCAAGCTGCCACCACAAAACTGGGTATGTATAAAGACTCCTTTCAAACTATAGATCAGATCTTCAGTTTTGTGTTTTAAAAGTTGAAAACAAGAATTATAAATATGGTTGATGCTATCAGCAAAGACAATATGGAACCTCTAAAATAGATATGTTGTGCAGTGTGGCTTACTTTGTGAATCTAGTTAGTATCAGGGCTGTAAAGACTCTCCTTGACTTTATGAGTTGCCCGTAGCAAGAGTGATACTGTATATACTTTTTCCTGGAATAGTGACTCCATCTGGATTGCTGAATTTAGCATTAGTCAGTGATGTATTTCTGATTTAGCTGTTCTCCACAGGGTCCTGAGGATCAAGCGATTGCCTGACTGAGGAGGCAATACTGTACTGGAGTTGAAGATATCAGTGGCTCCAGTATCCCCACCAAATGCAATATATTGCTTTAATAAAAGCGGGGCTTGTATACAGCTCATAAGCCTTGCCACCTCATGCACAATTTTCTTTTTTTTTAGGAACTCTTGCATCAAGAATGTGGACTTCCATCTTATTCCTACCTTGGTCACTCAGCTCTGTTTTTTTTCCTACAGTTGCCTTTGATACCTTTGACTATAGTTGCTGAGTACCTTTGATACCCTTGATTACAGGTGGAAGTAGCCTGTAGTATTTCAGTATGTTTTGATATAGCTGAAAGTAATGATGCAGCAAAGTTATATTTGTTTCCCTAAATCTGGAACATCCTTGACAGTGAACTGCAGTATGTCTTGTGTATTATCATCATCATCATCTATTAGGTAAAGGTAAAGGTTTCCCTTGACATTAAGTCCAGTTGTGTCCGACTCTAGGGGGCGGTGCTCATCTCTGTTTCAAAGCCGAAGAGCCGGCGTTTGTCTGTAGACACTTCCGCGGTCATGTGGCCGGCATGACTAAACGGAACGCCGTTACCTGCCCGCCAAAGCGGTATCTATTAATCTACTCACATTTGCATGTTTTCGAACTGCTAGGTTGGCAGGAGCTGGGACTAGCAACGGGAGCTCACCCCGTCACGCAGATTCAAACCGCCGACCTTCCGATCAGCAAGCTCAGCAGCTCGGAGGTTTAACCCACAGCGCCACTGCGTCCCTTATCATCATCTATTAGTGACCTCATAATTACAGATTATGAATCAGTGCCTGGCCAGTCACTTAGCTAATGCCTCTGTTTATACTTTCTAGTATATGGGATTGTATATAAGTATGTATATGAGTACCCAGCTTGCTGGGGAAGGTGACGAGTGGGGAAGGCAATGGCAAACCACCCCACTATAGTCTGCCAAGAAAACGTTGCAAAAGCGGTGTCCCCCCAAAGGATCAGACATGACTCGGTGCTTGCACAGGGGACCTTTCACCTTTTCACTTTTCACAGTATATGGGATGGGTCTATCTATATTTTGCTTTCTGCACTCCAGTGCTGACTTCAATCCCTGACCATACAAGTTCTTACTAGTGCACTGTGAGAGGAAGACAGGATTGCAGTTAGTTAGTCTAAATATACCATCTGAACTTACACTGTCTGCATCTCAACCTGCTGGCGTGGTAGAACAACAGTACCATTATTCTGCTGAGGATAGTACATAATGGAACTATGAGCATCATCTCATGCCCCAATCTATAGATTTTTGGGGGTGTTGACATAAAAGTTGAATATCAGCATTTTTTTGTTGTTGATTGGCAGTGTTGGAAAGTTACTTGTTATTTCCAGAAGTATAGGCATATAGCATATTGGAATGGTTCCATGCTATACTGCCTATTCTGTACTGATGCAGAACTACGGTTTAAATTTTGGTTTATTACTACCACAGAACTACGGGTATTGGAAGAAGGGCTTGTGCCTCTTGTCTCCTTCCTCAGCATTGATCTCAGCGCTGATGCTTTCTTCTTTATGAAGTTATTAAGGCCATGAAAGATACTTCCTCCTCTCTTTGCCAGTCCAGTACATGAGAATGCTTCTTGGGAATCTTAGTGTCTGTAAGGATTTCTCCTCCTGCCTCTTGTATCATCATGGAGTGAGGAAAGGAAAGCATTTCTACTGATTTCCTTTCTGTGGCCTGCTGTAATGTTTACACGGCTTGGAATGGTCCAAAAACTACAGCATTCAGTTTTGCCTTGGTGAACTGTAGAAACTCTTCAGATGTTCAGTTTTTGTTTTATGGTTGTTGCTTTTGTTGTGACAGAAGCAGGGTCCTTGATTTCACATACTGTAACTTGGGAATTGCTTCGTTTTGTTGAAGTGGTCCATGTAGCAAGTGATATCTGAACATCTAACCCCTAAACATGATTACTTGGGAATAAGTTTCAGTGATAGGGTTTTTACTTTCAGATAAAGATATGCAAGAATTAGAAGCAATATTAGGAAAAATGTGGATTAATTATCTTATGTCTATTAATATAATGGAATTGCATGATTTGGAAGTAGAATTTGAAGCTAATCCTTTTTGTTTTTTAAATTCTATCAGGTGTCATTAATTCCAAACACTTATTTAAGTTAACACATATGTGGAGATTCATCTAAATCGGTGCTTCCAAAACTTTTTTCTTCATTACCCAAAACTGCTTATCAGAAAGTCCTTTTTACCCAATGTATGTAAAACATTTTAAGTCCATTTAATGGGTTCATATGTCATTACCCAAAGAAAAACCACTTTTGCCCAATTTTGGGTAGTTTAGCCAGGTTTGGGAAGCACTGATCTAAATATATAAACATACTATTTAAAGTAAATTGCATTCATATGCTTAGGGTTTAAAAAGTTATGGTGACCATGATTTTAATTACTGTAAATGGCTTATTTTAATTTTCCAGATACTGGTGTAATTATATGGGCCTGTATTGTATTGTATATTCTAGGTAATCACATTCTACCTGATGAAGATTTGGCTTCATTTCATTGGAGTTTACTTGGTCCAGAACATCCACTAGCCTCTCTTAAGGTACAACTTCAATATAATTTGTTTCATTTTGAAAAAAATAACAGGATACAAATAATCCATAAAACGAGGCATCTTTTAATATTGTTGGGTGTTTCCTGAAAAATAGCCTACTTATTCAGAAGAAGTGACAAAGACTGATAGCATACTACTATGGAAATAACAGATTAAACTGCAACTGCTAGCTTTAAGGGTTTTTTGTCACACATATACTAATAGGGTATTCTAAATCCTGATTTTCTAATTTCAGTTCCCATTCTGTCATTCTAGAACCAGCAATATGTTTAGACCTTCTGGTTTTCACTTTTACTCCCCTTTTATTAATGAACAGTCTGGAAAAAAAATGTGTTTTTAGTATACTAGATATATTCACAAGCTTAATATAAAATTTGAAAGATATGTGGAACTACAAATTCTCTTATGAAAATCCAAGCTTCTTCAAAAAAAGAAATAGAGCACTTGTATGTTGAAGAACCAGAGTTCATGAGTTAGGTATTTGAAAGAACAATTGTAGATTGGGAAGAATTGGATTTATTGGATTTGACCGGTTATGCATTCCTTTTAATCTGGTCTGGTAGCTAAAAGATAAAGCAGCTAAATTAATTTAGTTAGATTAAAACATTTGAAATATCTTTCCTGTTATCTATAACCAACATTGGGGAAAAAAACCCACCAGGAAACCCTGGGACTAGGCATGTCTCAGAAATAATTTGGAAAAAGTCCTTTGAACTCTGCATGAAGCCTAACACCTGTCTGCTGTTCATTAAAGAAGCCTGTTGTTTTCTGAACTTCTGAGTGAACCTGAAGAAGTTGCTGCTGTGTAGAAATCATATTCAAATTTACTGGTAAATTTTTTAAAGCAGCTGCAGCTTTTTCTTTCCTATCCTCATTCAGTAACCTGAAAAATAATAGGTTTCTTTAATGAATAGCAGAAAAATGCTGGTTCTGCACAGAATCCAAAGTATTTTTCTGAATTATTTTCAAAATATGCATAATCCTAATAAACACAGCTATTTGTTTAAATAAGACTTAATAGAATTTTACTATTTTCTCAACTGGACCCATTATTTTGCAGTAAAAATAGTACTTATGGAAAAAATATAGTAGGAACTATAGATCCATTTATGGCTTTCAGATTCTCTCAGTCTTTGTTTCAGTTTTTTAATATTGTTATGTTGGGTAAATGGCCATTTGTGTACTGAGGAAAGCATCCATTTCAAGGCTGATCTTGAAATAGGATGCATGGAAAACATCAGTCATAATTATTAATAATTCTGTGTTTACATTTACTTGAAAGTAAGTACTACTGATGATAGTGGAACTTGATTTCAAGTAATTGGGCTTATGATATTAGCCTGAGCAATCTCAGGCTAATATAGCATCACAGATTCTGAAAGATACTAATTTTGTTTCATTTTTTTTAAAATTCAACTTTACATACTCCTTTGGAAGGAATAGAAGTACTCTTAGACCAATCCTCCAGCATCACAAGATCACAAGCATGATAAACCATGGCATTACATGTAGATAGGCTACTACAAATCTGCATGCAGGTTGCTGCACTTGATTTTACTTTATATTGATGCAGTCATTCACTGTCTGATCATAAGCACTAATAAAATTGCTTTTATTGGGAAATTCCACACAAATGTTCATTTGAAATCCATTGTAGCCTATTGAAAAGGGAGTCCAATGTGTGCAAGATTTAATGTATCTCTCTTATATACCTTATTGAGTAAGTTTTAGTCACCACCCACTAGCCGACTGCCTTTTCTTCTTTTGTAAATCGGAACAGACAAGAACACCTGTTCAGACGTCTCAAGATGATGAGCCAAACCACTTGCAACGAAGAGCTCTTAAGGCTCTTAACAAACTTGAGCAATGAAAGCATGTTTTGATTTCTAAGTAGCTTATTAATTTAGAGATTCAGTTAGAAGATATAGGGAGAGCTTTGTACATATGTTTATATGTCTCCTCTGATGTATAAAATAGAGTAGACCAACCTAATCGCAGCAAAGGGATGTTTGTTTTGAGGGAGTTGTATCCTTCCCTACATTACCTCCCATAGTTGTTTTGCTGCGTGCAGTTTTGCCTTGAGATCAGCTCTGATTTCATAAGTTAAACCTATGCCCATAATTTATTTTAGATGTGAGCAAGGCAAATAAAAGTAACTGCCCATATCCTATGTCGTTCTTATATTAGAATTTTATACCATGGGGTCTTCATCTATATTGGATATGGATTTATAGGTCTACATTTATAGATGGCTATATTTTTTCAGAGATGAAAGTAGCCTAGCAAAAGCATACCAGGTTGTAGAGAAGGCCTGATATAAATGTGTTAATATTACAGCAATTTTTTCCATTATAAAGTTAACGAAGGAAAATGCTAAAAGAAATTTATAGCACTTGTTTCATTCCATTGAGCTTTCTTTTCTTTGGGATTATGTTGATGGTGAGAGAATATAGAAATATAATTTTTTTAAAACTAGAAACCATGGGGAGTTGAGTTTTTAATACATTTGTTCTTAAAGAGGAAAATTGGAAGCTTAAGAAAAAAAAATGCAATCTGGGCTTGGTCACTTTAGGAACATGAAATGCATTATATATAAATTATAATACTGATAAAATTGAAAATAGATATTCTTCAACCCACAGTAATTATACTCCCAAGGTTCCTATGCTTATCTTTTTAGTTAATAAGAAAATTTATATAAATATGAATGAATAACTATTTTATTTATGTTTTGATACATGGTTTATTAGGTTATTTCAGCCCATTTATAGGCTGAATGTAGTCTGAGATTGGGATATTCTGATGGATTTGATTGTGCTATATGTATTCATGTCATTTATTTTACTGTGCTTTTATACCACCCAATAATAGAGGTTCTTTGGTTTGTTCGGCAAAATAAAAGTTAAAACCATAAATAAGAATGAAACAATTTTTTTTTAAAAAAAGCAACAACATAAAACCAGCATATCCCAGAAACAGTAAATGGTATATTTCGCTTATGCAGTCAGTAAGTTTACTCTCCCATCCATCTGTTCCCCCCTCCCCCCAACACAACAGGGAGCTATACAAAATACAATGTAGTTATTAAAATAATTTTAAAAAAAATAGCTTTGAATTTTCATGTTTTAGTACACCTCAAAAGCACAGCATTTTTCCACTCTTTTATGCTATAACAATGTTAGCACCAAAAAGATGGCTTGATGCACACATCTTACTAAATCATAATGTGTTTCATATATGAACACAGCTATTGTTGTTTCTAAACCATGAATTATGGCTTAATCTGTTGTGTTAACCAGATCACTAAGCCTTGTTCGAATGGGCTAACTCAGAAGGAAGCATGAATATAGCCATTGTTTGGTATCTGATTACTTCAGATTTTTTCATTCAGGATCAATACGATATTATAGTGTTTTTTTCTATTACACTGGGTAATTTCATTCTTGTCACTTTTGCTGCACATTTTCTACATATGATGTGTTTCTATGTTTCCAGAAGTAAAACACCTACTTGACTTTGGCAACAGCACTGAGTATTTATGAATATATATTGTTGCTTAAGGCTATAAAAGAGTCTTACTGGATCTAAGCACTTTTAGTGTCTACCAGTTTGGGATACTTTGTCAGACTCCCAGAACTTCATGGTGTACTGTAAATTGACCAGCAGTCTGTTGGCACATACCTTCTCCATGCTAAAGTTTATAAATATTTCTAAAGTAAACATGCTAATTAATGAATAGAACTGGTGCAGCAACTTTTCCATCCTCTTACATTACTATGAGGTTCTTTGTAATGGACAAATGACACTCTATTTTTAGCAACCTTCTCCTCAGTCTAGCCCCGTCTGATTTGGAAAAGGATGAAATAGCATGTATTGATTTCCATGCCACCATGATAAGATCATATGAATCAGAGGGCTGCTCCTGTTTGACTGATTACGGCGGTTTCTGCTGTTGTTGAGTTATTTATGGCTTCTTCAAAGTGCCATTCTTATTGTATGCCAAGAACATTATATATGAAATTATGCAACCTGTATGTAGATTATCATGTGAAAGTTACACAAGCATGTAACCTTTATCTTCAGTTCTAAGATTAATCCATTTTGTCATTGGTTGTACTGTATTAGTTTTCCTCACTGTTACCTGCATTGGTTCCCTTTTCTTTTTACATTCTGTTTAAACTTTTGTGGACTCCAGAATGTATTTATTCTTTTGCTCCTCTTTATTATCCATGTTCTTGTGTTATTACCTTAGTTCCTCTAATACCTATGTTCTTTGTAAACTAAATATTCATTCTTTTTATGTGCTTTTATGACTTGCTGCTTCATTAGACCTCTTTACACAATAACATACATCTAACTTCTTCCATTATTTTTTTTAAATGAATGATAAAAACTCATTTCTTCACTGTGTGATTCTTCTGCTGATCTTTCACTATTACCATTTCTAGCCACTGCCTTTTCCTCGTGTGTCTATTTAGGCTTCCACTTTAAAATTTTAATACTTAAGTTCTTGATACATAATGCTGTGTTTATTTAGACACTTTGAGAAAAATAAACTATATGTGCATTGTGGTGAAATATACATATATATGTATACACACATATATATGCAGGTTTTCTCCCTCCATAATGTCATTGCTGGAAATGGCTCTTGGAGCAGTGCTGCTGGTCAATGAATTGTCACAGTCCCAATGGATTTGCACTTAGAAAGCAATGCAAATTTCTCAGTTCCTTAATAGGAAGCCTCTACTGTAAGACTTCATCATTTCACATTGCAGGTGGGGGATTTTATGTTTTGTATCCTATTCCATATTCAAGAAGTTCCGTCTACAAAATGATGTAACGTGAAACACTCAAACTTACAAGTTTGTATGCATAATTACTTGCATGGAGAAGTCTACAGAACATGAAGCCCACTGTCTAGAATTTGAAATAGTTGTACTAAATGAGCTCAAATGCGTACTATGATGTGCTGTTTGTTGTAAGCAGGACAGGAAAAAGAGTTGAATAAACATATTTACATAAATAAAGTTATACAAAACAAGTGGATGTAGAATTAGCCCTGAAGGATTCTACTTTCTATGTAAAAGATACCTTCTAGGAGATAATACAGTGAATGTGACAGTCTTTTTTTGTTTGCAGTTGGAGCATGCTTGCTCACTTATTTCCGTAGAAATGGAGAACCCAACATAATAACATGTCTGAAGTCCTTTATGTTAATTAAAGATTTTGAGATCAAGAATGTTTCAGTTGTAAACGTTAGGAAATAAATTTTTCTTTCTTTCTTTCTTTCTTTCTTTCTTTCTTTCTTTCTTTCTTTCTTTCTTTCTTTCTTTCTTTCTTTCTTCTTGTTTGGCTCTGCACTTCTGCAGAGTGGAAGAGTTTCTTACTGCTATCAGTGTGCGTATTGATTTAGGAAACTGTTAGCAAATAATCTAGTCAAGTCTAGAGGACGTAATGGGCTTTTGAAACAGGCGAAATAATATTTGGTGTTGGTGCGGTGATTAAATATACTTAGATCTTACGAAAATACAGTATTTGGGAACTTGCTAAAAGCACCTCTCTGAGCTTTCAACTGCAAAAGGGGTTTGCAATCAAATTTGTTTCTCATGCTCTTGAATCATATTTGTTGTAGTTTGTTTTCCTGTCTTACATCTTAGACTTAACAATTTTGGCTATGTTCTCAGTAACCTTATTAAAACTTGACATTCATTATAAAATCATCTAATGGAGCTTATGTATTAGCATACTTTTTTTTTCCTTTGGAAGAATCTGTAGCCATTTTCTTTTACATGATCTTCTCTTTGGCTGTGCTTTATATCCTTTATGAACTTCAGAGCATCCTCATTGTGCTAGCAGAACTTTTTGAGGTATTTTTTCTAGTAGTTATAGAATAAAACTCTATTCACTGCCTGTCTTTTTCAGCCACTTAATCTGCTGCTGCTGCTACTTTCTTTTGTGGACTTCTCGGTTCCAGTTACTGGGTAAAAAAATTAAATCTTCTCCAGGATTGCAGAATTCTCCTTTCAAACTTCCATTGTCCAGGTGTGATGTCACTTCCTCCACCATAATTATAGTGCTACCCAGTTAGATTTCTTTTTTTAAAAAATAAATCACTACCCATTTAAGTGTGCTTTGTAATTGACTGCTATGCTATTAAGTGCTTTTGTTACAGCATCTCTATGTTGTGGCTGTAAGAACTGTACCATAATGAATTCTGACTTTCAGTTCTAATAGAAATGTGTTTTCAGAATTGATTACAGTATGAAGTAAATCTATAGTTGATGACTTACAAAAAATGTTACATATGACGTGGAATTTCTGATAACTGTAATTATGGACAAAGTATAGGTATCTTTTTAAAATTAAAATCAAAAAGAGCCCCTAAAGCAGTGAGCATTTTTAAGTGGTATTTCATTAAAAAAAAATCCCAAATAAAATTAAAGGCCAAGGTATTCCCTTCCTTTAATCTGAGGATAGGAGTAACATTTATTAGAAGTTGTTTTCCCCTCATTAGCACCTTGTTTTGGACGTTTAAAAAAGGAGAAAAGGAAGTGACTTGGCAATTAAAATTGTAATACTTGTCAAACTATAATTTCATGATTAAAATACTGTTTAAAAAAGAATATTAAATGCAGTTGGTGCTATTCAAATAGTGTGTTTCTTGGTGAAATAGCATCTATAAATGAAATGGATTGATCTTCCACCTGCACCCTGAATGAAATATGCACTCTGTAACAGAATGTGAGGGGAAAGAGGCTACAGGAAGGTAAAGTAGTGGAAGAGTAAAGTAGAAGTCACTTCACCCAGTGTTGGATATCACTCAGTGTGTCTTTTCTTTTCTTATTTTATTTTCTTTAATCATTTCTTCACTTTATGTCATTAAATAGTTTTACATTATTACACTGTTTAAAATTTCTTGTACTTACAGAATTTACTTTATTCTAATCTTTTATTAAACCTAACAAATGTACTTATACCATTATTGATTTTTCAGTGCACTTAGGAATAATAATTGTACTTCTCAAGGATAAATTCACAGAGGAATGACACAGTGTTACTATGGCAAAATAGTTTTGTGAATGGACATCCACAGGGTGAGATTGAAAAGCTGGCCTTATTAGGCAGCTATCGAGAATATGGTAGTACTCATCAAGAATATAAAAAATTTAAAAATACCTCTGAATATGTGCCAGGTGACCTTTTGAAATGACTCTAGTTCTATCACATAAATCATTAAAGGATTTGTAAGACTTTGTGGCTGTTGTGAGGCCTGTGTCTTGTATTTTTCTTAGAAATGAAACTGCATCCCCTTTGCTTGCTGCTCTGGAGAGCAAGGCATTTCTCCTGAAAATAATCTGCTATTTTAATAGCTCTTTGATGTCTTTTTATAGGTCAGTACACTTTCCCCTTTTTTGCTTCCTTTTCAAGTTAAGCCAGTGTGAACCCCTAGTTACTGATATGAAAAACTAGGGGTCTTTCTTCAACCCCCCTTTTTTCATAGACATCAGTAATATACCTCATTACTTAGCAATTGCAAAATTAAGGCACATTAATTTAGCCAAAGATCACCACCATTGGCAACCTCCATATCTTTTTTGCTTTTTTCTTACTTAGCAGTTTAATTTTTTTCTTTAATTCCTGCTACAAGTAAACTTTTTAAAGTACCTAAGATAAGACACAGTGATCACAATTCTGTGTTTCATATGAGAGGTATTTTCAAACTTACTTCCAAGAGTCCATTTATTCATGTTCTCAGTATGAGCCCCTTTTTCTAATAAAAGTTAGAGTGAAGATACTAAACTGTTAGATTAGAGAGTAATAGGAACTGACAGAATGCATATATTCATATTTGAAGCCTGGTGTTGCTTAAGGCAAGCACTACTTCTAAAAAGATACATACATACCTGGCTTGAACCAAAGATAATTTGTGTTTTTCATGCCATGCCTTAGGAACTCTGCATATGTTATTTTTATTATTATTTTTCAAGATTAGGTGATAGTTATTTATTTTTATATTTGTCAGCTTTCTTTCACATTGGTTTAAGACTTTAAAAAGTTGCTCTTGAAAAGGAACAGTAGATTTAGTGAATGACAGAAGAGTTGGAAAGATGTTTTGTGCCAGTGTGAGAAATGCAAAGGTCTGTCTGAAATACAATACCAAAATACCTAGATGACTGTATTCAGAAACAGGTCTAAGATTCTTCTTTGGTTAATAGGACTACAATTGGCTTGTGGTCTTGAAGTTTGTTAAATTTTTGTTTAAACTCCTGGGAAATCTCTGGTATAGAGGGGTGGAATATATGCACACTACTTTTCAACCATAATGTTGTTCCATAACAGTAACTTCATAATTTCTCTTTCTCACATAATTTGTATCCATTTTCTTGACTGAGCAACTCATATAAATGAAATAGAAGAATAAAAAATAAATATAATCCTATCATTAAAAACATGAGACTTGTAGTGGAATTATCACGTACCCTGCAAAATGTATTACTCAAACTTCAACTGCTTGTGGAAAAAGCCAGGTAGTCACAGCTTTCTTAAAAGTTAGAGGACATCTGAATCTCTTTGGGAAAATTGTTCCTGAGGGGCAGGGCTGCCACTGAGAAAGCTTGCTTCCAGCTATGCGCACTAATCTTTCATAGAGGGGACCCTCAGAGTTAACTCAAGGCAGGAAACCCTAAATTAGTCTAACAGGACAGGCTGATTATATCTGCAGTGGTCCTTTGCGAACCTTGTCTCAAGCCACATAGGACTTTGTAAGTCATCACCAACATCTTGAATTGTATTTGGAAACTTAGTAACAGTGAGTGTTGTTTTCCTTAGTGTTTGCCCTGCATGTTGCAGGATCTTGCAGTGGATTTCGGCGCTGCCGCTGATTCCCAGGAAGGAGGGAGCGCATTCCAGGCAGATAAGAGGATTCACAGTCTGGAGACTGTTGCTGGGAAAGTTAAGAGGTTCGAGGTAGCTCCGCCCTAGGGTCTCCCAGGTTATTTACCCTTAGGTCAGTTAGGGTAGCTTTAGTCTGGCAAGATTCTGTCTGTATGGTGAAAGCAATAAAGAACTGGAGTTTGGAATACACTGACTCGACACTGTTCTTGGGCTGGCCTTGACATCAATCTTACCAGGCAAAAGCTACTCTAACTAACCTAAGGGTAAATAACCTGGGAGACTCTAGGGTGGAGCTACCTGGAACCTCTTTAACTTTCCCAGCAACAGTCTCCGGACTGTGAATCCTCTTATCTGCCTGGAATGCTCTCCCTCCTTCCTGGGAATCAGCAGCAGTGCTGAAATCCACCACAGATCTGCTTGTTTTTGCATTATGCTTGCTTAGTTCTTCCAGCAAAGCTATCATTGAATTATCGGACAAGAGCTTTTGTTTATTAACTGGATTGTTGCAGAGCCTGATGCTAATTAGTGCTGAGAAGGAGTGACTGGCCCAAGGTCACCCAAATGGCTTCCATGCCTAAGGGAAGACTAGAACCTGGCTTCCCCTGTTCCTAATCCAGCACCTTAACCACTGCACTGCACTCCTCTCTAGTGGCAACCAGTGTAGCACCCAGAATGTTGTCTGTTGAATTTTGTTGAAGTGGCTTTTATTTCACCAGCACGAGACCTACTGTATTTTGAACTAACTGCAGTTTCCTGGTAATATTTAAAGGCAGTTCTAAATAGACACAGTTGCAGTTATCCAATCTTGAGATAACCAGGGCATGAATGGATGAATACAGCCCACAGGTAGCAAAAATCATTCCACAAAGAACCCTATCTACTTCTTTATCCACAAACCCAAAAGAAACCCAGATGACCTTGCAAAAAGTCCTGGTTACTTTATTTGATTGTGCTCATGTGGGTCTAGATATAAACAAATCCAAGCAACTACATTAGAAAAGGCTTGAAGGAGACTTGTGTACTGTCCTTTCTGAAGAGGGTGCCAATCATAATTGTAGGTGGATAATATTCTTACAGTAACAGTTCTGATGGGCCAGATGGTATTCAGTTTATCTGACTATGACATCATGGGGCTTGTGGTTCCTGTCGTGGGTTCTTTTTTTGAACCACCAATAACCAGATTGACCCAGACTCAGTAAACACAAAGCACTGGAAATTTGGACAATTGATTGGGTTTTTGTATCTCCCCTCAGTAGCTGGGGGTGGGGGAGTCTTTTATTTTACAAAAGGAAAGCTTACAAATAAAAGAAAGGAAGTTGAAAACTAGTGTAGAAATGAATCTTAATAATAAAACTGTTTTCTATTTTTGTTCTGTTAAAGTCTTTACTTTTTCTTCATCTTTTCTCCTTGTTCGTTCCTGGCTGGGCTTCTTGATTCTTCACCTCTTCTTCCCAATCTTTACTCCATATGAGGGAAATGGCTTGAAGAAATTTTACCTCATGCCAGCTGTGATGGAAGGAAATAAATGACTCTCTCCCCCCAATTTTCTCAATTTCTGCCTCCTTGCTGGTTGCCTCTTCTCATGAAGGCTGACTATCTTTTGGTTTGCCTCTACTTCTGCTCCTGGGCTTTGGCTCTGTTTATTCAGCTATTTCATAGTGAAGCCTGTGGAGGCAGAGCTCCCAGGCAGCCATCTTGTCTTCCCTCCTTCTAGCCTCCTGCCCAACACTGCTGTTTGATTGGCAGCTGGATTGCCTTGATGATGGGGGAGGGCCAAGAAGGGACCAGGAGAAAGGAACACAGGTTTAGGGCCTGCTCAGGCAGTCTGTCCTTCTCCAATTCCACTCCTTTGAAAATTGATACAAAAACTGTGTGTGCAGAAATACAATTGTCTGTCATATTTCTAGTCAAACAAATGGTCTTACTGAGATCTCCAAGCAGATGGTATCAGCGTCTCTCAGTCCCTACAACTTTAATAACTTTTGGAAAGTGCTCAAGGTAGGGCACATAAACAGTCACCTTGTTGATTTTGTTGCCTCGCCAGGCCTGTAGGTGTGATCATAATGGAAAAGGCTTCAACGTTCCCTGCCCCTGGTTAAAAACAGATACCCTGATGCTACTTAAGGCAATGCAAAGCAGTAGTTCTTTGTACAAGAAATTCACAGTTCTTGGTTTTGACTTTAGAGATCATTTGTCCAAGGTCTCTGGTTCATCAAGATGCTGGATGCTTCTGTTATTCTCCTGCAAGCAGCTCCAGTATCAGCCCGTAGGACAGTGCAACAATTTAAAATTTGCAGCTTGAAGTTAAATTCCTACAGTAACAGTACAAATGCAAAAAATGCTCTAAGTCCAAACATTCCCATCCCCTTTCAGGGGAATATAAAATTCAGACATGATTTTATAATATATACATTTGATTTTCCCTATAGAAAGTGATCGCTACTGTGGACTCTTTTAATATTTACCTATCATCTAGTTTTTCCCAAAGAATAAATTAATTCATGACTTAGCCCCTGTAGACTTAGCCAGTCAGTTCATGGGAGTTTCACCATAGTACCTCAATAACCCTATTAATTGACTTAGTAAAGGTAAAGGTAAAGGTTTCCCTTGACGTAAAGTCCAGTCGTGTCCGACTCTAGGGGGCGGTGCTCATCTCCGTTTCAAAGCCTTGGAGCCGGCGTTGTCCATAGGACACTTCCGGGTCATGTGGCCAGCATGACTCACGGAACGCCGTTACCTTCCCGCCGAAGCGGTACCTATTGATCTACTCACATTTGCATGTTTTCGAACTGCTAGGTGAGCAGGAGCTGGGACGAGCAACGGGAGCTCACCCCGCTGCGCGGTTTCGAACCGCCAACCTTCCGATCGGCAGCTCAGCGGTTTAACCCGCAGCGCCACCGCGTCCCTCTATTAATTGACTTACGTTGTACTTAATAAGCAGTCATAAACTCACAAAATTTCCACTTGGTGTGGCTGTGGCTGAAGATTGTAAGACCCATAATGTAGCCATGTTACACTAAGCTGCATTTACAATTGCAGATGTAATTACAACAGGCTTGTAACGTGGGTGGAAGGTGGGAAGTAGAACTGCTTTCTTAAGGATGACCAATGCTTTTCTTATCTAATGTAACTTCCTGGATCAAATGCTTGGTCACGAAATTTCTCTGTCTAACATATGGGGAAGACAGGAGCAGAGAAAGTTGCTTTTCTTTAAAAATTGCTGTGTGACTCGTCACATTCTTACATAGCAACTTTCAACATGTGAAGGCATGACTACTAAAACACAGGTTTTAAGTTTTGAATGTGCAGAATAAGTGATCTTTGCTTGTTGCTGAATAGAACCACTAGTAGGTGATTTCGGGTCCTTTCTCCTTACATAAGGCAAGATTCTGATCACATAAAAGATAAATGTTGGCAGCTATAATTATTAACAGCCCCCCCCCCCCCGTGGGCATTAACTTCATGCTGGAGCAGCTGAACAGTTTTATAGCCACACTAAGCTGTTTAAAATGCAATCTTACAGTAGGCTATTTTCTACAGAGAATTCTTTTCTTGAGGGTGAATAGCGGTTGCCTTGCCACCCAGTTTTATAAATGGGTTCTACTGTTCCCTTTGCTTTTCAGGTAAGATTTTGTTCCTAGGTTTCTCTCTCTCTCTCTCTCCCCCCCCCCCCCACAAACAGGAATTATAGATGTTTTAAAGATTGTTTTTATTTACTTGATCTTAACATTCTGATTTCCTACCTACACAATAATATTGGTTGATGTCAGTGTTAATATTTCTTTTCTAAAGATGGAGTTATATTGATACATTTGACATTTTTGAGGCAATGTATCAGGGTTAGAAGTGAAAATACTGCATTTCTGTAGCATTTCTGAACATACTGTAGTCTGAATAAACAGATATTCTCTGAATAAATATATTTTGCAATATTTTTATCAAGTGTCAAGCAGATTAGTACAATACTTATGTATCTGTCTAGTCAGCTATTCTCTCAGGTTAGCAATAACTTCCTTCCTTGACCAAGATGGATAAAAATAATAGAAGTTTTTTGGTCTAGTGGTTAAGGCAATGGGCTAGAAACCAGGAGTCTGAGAGTTCTAGTCCCTCCTTAGGCGTGAAAGCCGGCTGGGTGACCTTGGGCCAGTCACTCACTCTCAGCCCAACCAACTCACAGGGTGGTGGTTGTGGGGAAAATAGGAGAAGGAAGGAGTATTAGGTATGTTTGCCGCCTTGAGTTATTTATAAAGATAATAAAGGCAGGATAGTAAACAAACAAACATATCACTAGAATAGAAAATAAAGTAGCATTGATAAATGCTATATTTGTAAATTTCCATCAGTATTAAATAGATATATATTTCTAATAAATAATGTTGCAGAGTTTTCTATCAAAACTTACTTAAAACAGCACCTAAAATTATGCTTGTTAATTAATTGTTTTAAATGAATTTTAACTATTATGCCATATTTCTTAGAACAGATGTCAGTATGGCAAACAGACAATTAAAATAATAAAATAATTATTGTAAGACCAAATTACTAAAATTAAGAATACCACTAATAAACAGTTTTTATTAAAATTAATCATGTTTCCATAACCCTCCCTTAAAAAAAAAACCTTTCCCAAGGTACTTTTTCCAAATACCTACCTTAGTGTTTGAAAAAGAGACTGTTGATAACATTCATATGAGCTTTTCTTGGGTAAGTTCTTCAAATACTTTTAAAAGTTTCAATAAGTCCTTCACATATTTATGCTATTCTAGCCACTGCCATGCAAAAATTTCATGAAGGAGACATCATGTAGTGATTGAGCAAAGCTGCCACGCAACCAGAGCTTCAAGAAATTGCATGGATATCTGCACAAAAAATATCTGTGATGGGTTGCTAATGTGCTAGCTTGAATTTGTATCAGAATCCTAGATTACATGGAAGTTGGCACACAAACAGGGCCCACTGAATAGGCTTCTTCAGTGCTGTCCCCAGGTGAACATACAGCAGCCAGGATCAAGACTGACAATTCAGCCCCAGTTACTGGACAGACCAACATAGTGTATTTATAGTTCCAGAAATTCTGGAAACAGAATTTTCTGCAGGTATTGAAGTGAAGTCATGTGAAGTAAAGCCTTTATGATAAAGTATATAAAGTATATAGGATGTGGGATGTGATATACAGTATATGGTAGGTGATAAAATCTAGTATCTCTGATCTCTTTGAGAATCATGTTTATTTACAAACTTTGTAGTTTCATGTCCTTTTTGTTTGTAACTTCTCAAAGGCAGCTTTTATAAAACAGGTTTCTCGGTATTTCAATTTAACACCAGATTGAAAGTGACACTATTTATATTATTTATATTTTATATTTATATTTACATTTATATTTATATTTATTACTTCCTGGCTTCAAGACCCCTCTAGTGGTTTTATATAACTAAGGTAGCACTTGTGCAAGATATTTTCTAACAACTCTGTTCAATTAATAGCTACCACCTCTGTAAATTAAAACTAGATTTTTAGGACTGAAATAAATAACAAGACAGCTAAAATAGGTCTGGGGTGCAAATAGATATAACTTGCATACATGTTTTCAAATTGTGAGAAGAGGGAGGTAGATGAGAAATCAGCTGAATGTGAAAACATACAGAGCCAAGAACAAATATATTTCTTCAATATTAGAAGTATGTTGAAAAAATATTTGTTCTATACTGAGAGGTTAGTAGGTTCTGAATAGATTTCTGTGTTTGCCTTGGCAACTGTGAAGGTGGTGGAAATAATAGCTGGTTAAGATGGTACCTTGAGGGAGGAATGTCTGTAAATTACCAAAACATCTCATAGGGTTAATTAGAAATGCTTGTATATGGAATGATAAGTATCCTACAAGAAGAAAGTTTAGTGTTTAATGAAGGTAAAATCAGAAGGTACATTTTATTATTTTGGAGGGCATTTTGTACTGTTTTGTACTAAAGGCTTACCTCTTGAACTCTTGTAGTCTGCCCTCTGCAGCATTGTACTATTAATATCTTCTCTCTCCCCAACTCTCCTTTGCTTAAAAAAAAAAAAAAAGCCATCACTGCCCAGTTTGTTGTGGCTACAGTGTATAGTACATTTGTTTTATGTAATTCTAAACACATTGCAATTTATGTTACGGTGCAGATGATAGCTATTTCCAGCATGCTGCTGAAATAGCCATGCAACAATGTTTTGATACCTTGCATATGAAATTTCTCTTAAAAGACTTTCAGAAAATTGCTATTACAGACTATGTTAGTGCTAAGGCTAGACAATTTGTACTCCAGGGAGGCATATAAATATATTACGAATCATGCTAACCTTAAGCAGTAACAGATACTTTAGTAAAGAATAAATGTTACTAATCTAGACTTAATCCATGTTCTGAAAAACAGTTTAGGAATGTTAACTTGATCATAATAAGCATATAATACCAGTCCTCTGGTGACATGGACATTTGCTTTAGAAGGATGAAGGTGCTTGTAAGTGCTGATATCTGGTTTTGAATATTAATCAACTAATTTGCCATATACAAATCATACTATTCATCTATGTAGCTTTCCAAGGTAATTAAGGAGATATTATCAGAGTACTTCAATTAAAGATTGAAAGTGGTGGACGTTTTCTATGCAAGGAATGAATCACTGGGCTTTGAGCAACCATGTAAGGCTGTTGTTGAACTTGTACAGAAGGCAGCAGCCCATGTTCTAATGGGTGTACATTGCTTGAAGCACATTATTCTAGTTATTAGAATAATGGCTCTCAAGAACTTACCCTAATTCCAGAGAATAAACTTGATATTTAGAACACTCCATTGCTTTGGGTCCATCATGAAGACTGCCTCATTTTCCATGCCATGTAACAATCTGTACAATTAGCTTTAGCTCACACCTCACTATACCATCTCTGTGCAGAATCCATATGACAGGGATGCAGAGAGAGGCATTCTTGGTGGCTGCTCAACCAGTTACGGAACTTTCTTCCCTTGGAGACTTGCTAAAGTTCATGGACCTTTCGGAAGCATTGTAAGATGTTTTCATTTGGTCTGGCTTCTAGTGACTGGGGTTAAGCCATTAGCAGGTTTATTAAAACTTACATTAAAGCAATTTCAATGTAAAAGTAATGTTGTTGTTTTTTTGAAGTATTTTTACGAGGATCATACTGGGCAAAACTCACTTTCAGTTTCCTATGTCTTGAATACTGATTTGGGACACACTTCAAGCAGGCAAGATTTGTACTGAAGGGCACAGAAATACAATGCATATAATGCTTGAGAAGTCTATAAAAAGATTAAATTGCAGTCCTATATTTAATATGCTTGTTTTGAAATCAGGTAGAATGTTTTCTAGGGGGGAAAAACATATTATTCATGATGTTAGGCAATAGAAATAATCAGAGTTTAAAGCTATACCTTGGAAAACATGAAGGATTGCCTCTTTTTATTTAATTATAAATGTATTGGTCACGCGGCAAATAATTTTCTTCTGAGCAGTTTAGCAAAAATAAAAAACATTGCACTGAAAAAATGTAACATTAAAAAAATGAAGGCTATGTTTATTTCAGACCTGGAAAACTAGAATGGCCCTTGCCTGGCATTAAAATAACTGTCTAGGTGCCAGAGGAATGTCCAGAGTGGGCCATTGGCTCTAAGAATTCTCTCTCCTTAGTTACTACCACCACATCTCATTTAGTGGAGAGTCCTGAAGAGCCTCCAGTGGTGATGCAGTGTTTTATATCTAAAGATTTTAAAAGGTTCGGATGCATCACCTTTATTTTACAACTTCGGTGTGAGAGCTGTTGGCTGACAGGGACAACTTTCCTTAAGATCTCAAAGACAGTCTGGATAGAAAATTCCTGTTACACTTGTATGCATATATTACATCATTTGCAGAATTCAGTTGTTATGGGTTTGCTTTTTTTAATCAATTCCCCACAGCTTAATCAAATTGTCAGATAAGCATTGCAGTTGCTAGGTTAAAATTGTGAATCACAATTCTCCCTCTCCCCCGCATTTTTGCAGCCATAGCTATAAAGGGCTGTTATTAGCATACAAATTAGATTATTTATTCTTAGGTAAAATAACATCCTACTATAAGAAAACTAATAATTTCAAGCTTGGGTTTGTCAGATGAGAATACACACACACACACACACACACACACAACTTTTTCTGGCACTCTATTTGAGTTTTTAAAAAAGATTTACGATACGATCCTGTACATGTCTGCTCAGGAGTAATTACTAAGTTTGGTGAAACATTTTACTCTGCCAGGTAGTTGTATAGGAATATATCCTTTCTATTTTTCCCCCTTTTTTGAATAATTAAAATTATTTATAGTCCAATGAAATTTTATAAAATATGCAGGATGGTTGTAGGTGTGTGTGTGTGTTAGCCATATCCCAAATCATTCTGCTTTAAATATCTTGATCCATTATGCTTCTTAGAATATGGAAAATATGTTTTAGGCTGCAGTCCTATCTATACTTCCTTAAGAGTAATCATCCGATCTCTGCAGCTTGCTTATAAAAGTCTGAATAGGGTTGGGATGTTGAAATAATATGTAAAATGGATGAGGCTGAAAATTGCATTAATACAGTTAAAACCAGAAATGCAGTGAATAGATTGTATTTAATATATCCTTAAATATAAAGTGCTTTTAAAAAGTTCTCAGTCGCCCATGCAATTTCTTACTAAATTTCATTCTGATTTACATATTTTACCAGCAGTTATTAGAAATAATTTGCTGTAAGGTTTGTTTTGCACATTTTATAGATTATTGAAAGAAGAATAACATTTATTAGTCAAAATGATTAAATTGAGGGTCTGTGCATGTGTGTGCGTGTGTGCGCGCGCATATCCATATCTGGATTATTTTAATTTTCCATTGTCTCTCTGAAAGTGTTGAGAACTTTTGATTAACTTCAGTATTTAGACTTTAAAATTTACGTTAATACACACAGTCTGAGCGTCTTTATAAATTTTAAATCCAAATTCTTCATTAGGTAATTAACATACTTCCTGGTCAAATATGCATACTCTTTAGATGCTAAAATCAGTTAAAATGTTTGTTTGAAATGAAATAGTAGAATCTAGGAATATGTGCTAAAATATTTGCTCATATATCTACAGGAACTATAGAATTAGATCTGCTTTGATTTGCCTTACGTTCACTTGAAATCACTTATCTGTAATTACAGACTCGTTGAACACAGTGAGACAGTTATTTTGTAGTAAACATGCATAGGATCCAACTGTTAGTGTCCAGAACTTTCAGAAGCAGAGCTGATAGTAGGAAAACAACATTTCTATGGGAGGAGATGTTTAGGGAAGTTATAATTTAAACTTTACAATTTAAAGATGAACATTGTAAAGTTCAGGTAAGACAAAAACGGTCAGTCACAGAAGTTCAGAGACTCTAATAAAATGCTGGGGCATGTCCTAATCTATAGTGTTATGAGGGCTTGCTATTAGGGAGACCACCATTAGTAATATATTTTATGGCCATTTTTTTGTCTGTAGGAATTAGATGTTCCCTCTCCCACTCACCCTTGTTTCTTTCCTTTACAAGAAAAGTAGCTTTTAATAGATCTTTGTAGCTGGCTGAACTTAAAAGGTATTTAGACTTTAATATGCTCCTTTGTATTTTAATTCCATTTTAAATGAAGTAACTTTAAACAAGATACTGTATAATTGAAATGTTGAAATCATTTTTTAAAATGCATTGATTTTATCCAGTTTGCAAACTTTCAGACTGCTCTTTCTTCATTAATTTTCTTCTTGCTCATTGCCATCAAGTTTTAAAATGTGGCTTCCACTTGATTATGCTCACGTGTCCCTAATGGAAATACTTCAGTAGCTGCCACTTAATTACCAAATAACTGCTACACGTATAGAAACATGCTTCACGTTTGCCAAATCAGAACAATAGCAACAATATAATTTGCTCTCTTTTTAAAAAAAAAAATGCCCCAGAAATATCTCAAATGATAATCTATTAAAGTCTTCTTGTGTCAGTAGAATTCCTTGTTAGCATATTTTACCGTGGAATTTAATTCAAGCCCTGTTACTTGTAAATGTGAGCTGTGAGTAGGGCAATTTTAACATGTGTTTGTGTTTCTAGGTACGAGCACACCAGTTAGTTTTACCACCTTGTGATGTAGTGATCAAAGCTGTAGCTGACTATGTCCGCAATATTCAGGACACCTCTAACTTGGATGCCATAGCTAAAGATGTTTTTCAACATTCACAGGTAAAAGAAGAATAAAGGTTCATGGGTGTATAGTTCTTAAGAATATGTTGTGGTACTTGTGAGTTGTAATACATGAATATGGGTTTTGTTTTGCTTTTGTTTTTAGCTTGCGCTCTATTGTTTTCTCTATAAGGCTTGCTACAGGTGATCAGAACAGAAAATACTTTGCTTGTTACTTGCTTATGAAAGAAACCCTTGAGTTGCATAAAGTTTATAACCCTTGAGTTGTATAAAGTTTATAACTATATAGTAATGCTGGTAGGACTGATGATAGTTCATTTATATATTTAATCTTAATAAACATTTTAACATTCCTTTTAGTCTAGAACGGATGACAAAGTTAAACGATTTAAGAGAGCAGTTGCATATTATTCAGCAACTAATAAGCCTATGCCATTTCATCCACCACATTACCTAGGTAAGTTCTTATACTCATGTGAGATACTGAAGGATTTTGCTTAAATATGAGCTGTTTCTTCAACCTGGCAACTTGCACATGTGTTAGGTCCTCAGTTTCTAGTAGCCAGTCTGAAATTGGGAAAGACTTATCTTACGACATGAAAAATAATAGAGAAGGTAGAGCAGTTGTACTACACTAATCCTATCAAATAGTTGACCTTTGATTTTAAATACAGTGATAGTGTGAAATACAGTATATTTGTATTTGAAGTGTGTGTATGAGATGGTGGTCATTTTGGCTTTTTGGCCAATGTAGCATTTGGACACAAAGGTAAACTTTGCTTTGAAAGGAAGGCAAGAATTAATTTTATGCAGACTCAGAATGAAATCTTTTACTAATCAAGACAGAGAAATTGTTGATCCATATACCCATATTAAAATCTAAAGCTAGAGCTTTTACTATTTATTGGATTAGTAGAATAGCTTAAAAAATAGAAGAGGCACAAAACTGGAGCAAATGAGTAAATATTAGTTTTCATTGGTTGGTGATGTTACTTCAGTTGTACAAATTGTAGTCACTGAGTCTTATTCACACAGGATAGCAGATATTGAGAGACTTGTCTTCCTATTTCACAATAGTCTGCTTATTCTGAGATAAATCACTTTGACAAAGGATGCAATTTTGGTTTGTTGCATGGATTGTCTTCTGTATCTCTTAAACCGAAGACTAAAAGAGCAATCTGTTTATTCTTTTTAGAGTAAGACCTATTTTCCCAGCCTTCAGTGGGCTAATTAAAGGCAGAAACATCAGTGACTGTAAAAGTATTGCTTGATTACCATATGTAAAAGGAGGCTGTCTTCATGTGCTTTATTCTTCTTCATTTTAAGTCTTGGTTTCTGACCACCAGAAGAGAATGTGTTACTCATCTCAATGAGTTATGCATTGTTTACTGCCATAATAAATGTCAAAGATTTTATTTTTCCATTTCTGTTCCTAGTTGTTAAAAACAGAATTAGAGGCAATACCTGTCAATTGCACTTCCTTTTCTACTGAAAAATTTAAAAAAAACAGTAGAGACTAAAATGGTGGGACTGGCTTTCTTACGTAAATAGGAAAGGGAAGAGTTTTGGAAAGAACCTGAGATTGCCAGAAAACTGGCAGTCAGCATGGAAAATCTCTCCTGAAAAAGGCAGAAATGAAACAGAAATTGACAAAAGCTCTGAAATGTGAATTAGACAAAAATAAATAAATATCACTTTAATAAATCAGGTCAGAGTTAAAAACATAAAACAGAAGCCTAATCATGCCTTTGTTCTTACGCAGTTTTGCTTTTCATATTAAATAGTCATCCAGACGTACTGTTGGGCCACACTCTGTGTGAGAATTTTTTCTTTTTTTTCATTTTCGAAAAACAGCCAGATCAAATCAATTGGGAATGCCGGGTATAGTGCCACCATATGTGTCTCCTCAGATGCTTAACATTCCACAGTCTGCCCTGCAAGCAAAGCAAGCGGCAAGTACACCCCCCCCTCCTGCTAATCCTTCTGCTGTTGGAACCCATGATGCATGTATATGCGTGTGGGCAGTTTGCACAACTTTAAGAAAATATGGCCTAATTTATATTTTCTTTTAGGCCCAGCCTATTTCTAGTCATGGTAACGCCCAGGGTCAGGGCCCATATCCCTATAGTCTGTCAGAACCAGCCATCACGTTGGACGCAAGTGGAAAAAATCTTTCTGAGCAGAATTACAGCAACATTCCTCATGAAGGAAAACATACTCCATTATATGAACGATCCTCTCCAATAAACCCAGCTCAGAGTGGAAGCCCCAATCATGTTGATTCAACATACTTTCCTGCCTCTTCTACATCATCTTCCTCAGACAATGATGAAGGCAATGCAGGTGCTGTGAAGTAAGTACAACAAAAGACAGCAGGATATGGTAAAACAGCAGGCTGTTTGCCTCTTGAATTTGTTAAGATGGATCCAGATCTGGAAGACTTCTCAGCCAGGCAGCAGTCCTTCAGTATGCAAAATATTACATGGGAGAAAGGGGATCTTTGGTGAATGGTGTGAGCTGTAGGGAATTTGGTGAAGATGGGGTGGGAATTCTTTAATTGGGGGAACTTTTGATGTGGCCCCTTCGGCTTGGAAGAGACTTTTGAAGAGCTTGATGAGGTTGGTAAGACAGGGTGAAGTAAGCAAGATCACTTTGTGCCCACCAGTTCCTGTGGGATCCATCTGATCTATTGTCTCCACCCCTCTTGTTCTTTGTATATTAATCTATGTTTATGGTAACAATTTGCATATGAAGATTTATTGGTAATTACATTTATTTGGATCGTGCTTGAGTTACAGTGCAAGATATTACTTTGTACAATACTAAGTATTTGGCAATGATAGTATTTTTCTGTGTGATCATTATTTGTATGAATTCTCCCTGATTGCTCTTAGCCAAATTATCAGAAGACTGTACTGTATTATCATCATGTATTTCCATCTTAAATAATGTAATCCTTTTTTTTAATTAAGAAAAGGGAGGAGAATTTTAAAAACTGGCATTTTTCCTAGTTGCCTCTGCAAAATATTTTATCCTTGTTCTGTCATTGGAATACTATATAGTGTTTGAAATATTTGTATTTTAAAAGGATACTCTGCTCTTAACTGGTTGAGGTTAAGAGGTTAATATCAACCTAAAGCCTTCAGAAGACTGGAAGCAAATTTCAAAAGTAGCAATGACATGCCCTAGTTTGTTCTGCGCTAATCAAAATAAGTTTGGGCTATTACCGATAAATGTTAGTAACCAAATAACATTCATTAATTGTCACAGGTGCATGTGTTAGACATATATAGTCTCAGCAGAGGGGAAAAACGGTTAAACTTTTCTAATTCTTTTCTGATTGATTATTTGGAAACAACATACACTTTCCATAAGCATTAGAAGTGATTATTTGCACCCATAATTTGGGTGCAAATGTGACTCCTTAAATTAACCTTTTCTTTATTTCTTTGTAGATATTTATAACCCATCCTCCGCCATATTCTCAGGGTAGTTTATTTAAAATTAATATGATATAAATAAACCCTGCAAATATGCAAAAGCAGCCATTCTTAAAAAGCAATGTAAAACAATAATTACATTAAAATCAATTTAAAAATTTAAAAGGTCTTACCTGGTGTTGTCATGACATCAGTTTGGGTGTGAAGTAAGCCTGACTGAGGTCTGCATCCAAAATACCAGGCATGGTCACTGAAAACACTATTTCAGCTGCTGGCTGAAACTCTAGTAGAAAGAACCCAGGGCTCTTTAATATGCAGCCACACACATGGAAGGAGAGAGAGAAAGGTGGAGAAAGAGAGAGACAGCCCCTCTTGGTTACCCAGGATCAAATCATCACAGTCCTTCCAAGGAAAAGAACATAATTTTGACGTGATTCTGAAATGGATTGGAGCCAGCGTAGTACAAAAGGAATATGTGTTTTGCCTTGATACTGTTTTATAGTGTCTTGGATTATAGCCCTGACAATTAAAATTGTGTTTGTGTGTTCCTCTCTACAGTCATGTTGGTGGAAACAAATTGAGCTGGGAAAAAATAGGAACTCAGTCAGAAAATCAAGTATGTGGGGATCCAGGAGACCAAACAAAGGTAGTGTTTTGAGCACTATAGTTTTCGTTAATGAGACTTGGGCTGCAGTATTAAATTTATGTGTATGTTTTAATAATTATTTGTCAGTGCTAGCAGACATGGGGTCACCAGGAAGATGTACCCATTTTCTGTGTGAGACATGAATTGTGCTCCATCCATTGCTCAGTGAAGCAATGTCTTGCCAGCTTGCTTCCCTCCTCTGTGCCAGAAAAAAATAGTCTTCTCTGACTGCCATTTTACTTGGACTGCAGAGCAGAAGGAAAGTAGTCTCTAGCCTCTGCTAGTGCTTAGAAAACTGGGCAAGTTGAAACTTAAAACTACCAGTGAAGTTGTTTTATTACTGCAGTGGTTCGTTCTGTGCATACTGGTTTAGAACTCTGAACCCACTGAACTCTGTTGTGTTTACTTCTAAGTAAACATATGGATTATGTTGCCTAGGGTAGAGAAGAATCTGATTCCCTCCAAGAGATATACTTTGCTTTTCATAATAATGAATGTAATTCTAGGTGAGATGAAGAATTGAATTGAGAGATTCTGATACATATTTATTTTTTACAGCACCAAACAAATAACTGCAGCAAGTAACCACATTTATTTTTTTTCCTGCTGAGAATAATACTCATTGTGACATGGGCACAGATGGAAAAACAAAACACAATGGGTCCATTCAGGAAGAGTAATAAGCCAATTTTCTTTAGAATTTGGCTTATCTAAGAATACTAGTTTATGAACTTGAGTCCTATTAGGTATCCTAGCTCAGCTTTTCCTGCTAGTGGACATGATGTAACACAGGGTTTTTAAATCAGTTTGTACTGATAAGAAAACTACGTAGCCATAGTATCTTCCAAAAAACAAAAACGAAGGTTTTGTCTAATTTCCAAAAAGCTTCACCCATATTCACGCATAGAAATACTCAATATAGCCTGCCTCATCACCAGCCCTGGCAATTACACTGTCCTAAGTTGGAGAGGAGGCACCATGCTTTAGATTCTCTTTTCTTTCACACCTCCTTCTTCCCCCTCAAATAAACATTGTAATAGTTAGAAATTATACCTTTAAATCTAGTGTTGAAAAATGTGCACTGGTTTCCAGTTAGTTTCTGTGCATAATGCAAAAACATGCACAAATGCAAAAAAGTAAGTTCTGCCCTCACCTCACAGAGTGGGTCTTCAAAGCTGTTAATCAGTATTTGGCCTAATCTCAAGATTTCCTCCATTGGCAGCAGAGCTGCCATCCCTACTTCTCCAATCCATGGACTGGTTTGGTCAGAAGAGAAATTGAGCTTTTGATCACTTCTTAAAGATTAAAATAAAGAATACAGAATAAAAACATAAGCACTCAATATGCTAATGACAATACAATTTTTCTCAAAATATTAATTTTGATAAAATCTTAAGATGTGAAAAGTTTAGAAACTTTATTTTAGATGCAGGTTTCAAAGCAAGCCATTTATAAAAAAAATCAAAAGGAATTCAAGCTGTGCTTAAAATACATTGTTCATGAATATTATAGAATTATAGAAGAATGAAGTCATTATCAAGACACAGTTTTCATTCTCAGCCTCACCTCTTTTATTCCAGAAAATTGAATTGGATTGTATGTTCAGTTGTCTTGTAAAAATAAGCTGTGACCCCATGTTAGTATTGTTTGCATATATTTCCTTGTTTATTGTCACCGCCAAAATTCAGCCAATAGACCATCCTTACTTAATCTTCTTGTAAAACTGTGTCTTCAGATAGACTTCATATTTCTTTCATGACTGTCAAAAAAGTGTTCGCTTCAGTAATGTAAAATAAATTTAATACTTAACTGCTGATGGTTATTGTGTATGTGATTGAATATACATACAGCCCTTCTTGCTCTTAAGATTTTACAATATGTACTTTCATTATCTCATTTTAAAAGTGTTTCCCTGTTTCAAAAATGACTTTATTGTATATTATAGGTGGAAGGTTCCTCTACTGTTTCTTCAGGGAATCAGGCAGCTGAAGTTAAAGGGAATCAAAACAGTAGTGCACAAATCCCATGTCTGTTGTCAATGCCCACCAGGAACCATATGGATATTACCACTCCTCCATTACCTCCTGTAGCGCCCGAAGTATTAAGAGTAGCAGAACACAGACACAAAAAAGGGTTAATGTACCCCTACATATTTCATATTCTAACCAAGGTAAGATTGTTAGGGAAGGCAAGAATTTCAAAATGATTGCTGTTATTTCTTGGTTTTAATTCATGTGTGGGAGAAACTTTGGATTTAGTAAAATGAACAATTATTTTTGATTCCCAGTTATTCACTTTAATGCAGTACTTCTTAAAAGAACTTGGGCTTCCTTTGACAGTATACTTTACAAAGACAATCCTACTCTTAGCTCTTGTATGCCTCCTGAAGAATCTGTATAACGACCAAGTAGCAACAGTAAGAACAGACCACAGAACAACGGACTGGTTTAAGATTGAGAAAGGAGTACGGCAGGGCTGTATACTCTCACCCTACCTATTCCACTTGTACGCAGAACACATCATGCGACATGCTGGGCTTGAGGAATCCAAAGCTGGGGTTAAAATCGCTGGAAGAAACATTAACAACCTCAGATATGCAGATGATACCACTTTGATGGCTGAAAGCGAAGAGGAACTGAGGAGCCTTATGATGAAGGTGAAAGAAGAAAGTGCAAAAGCTGGCTTGCAGCTAAATCTCAAGAAAACCAAGATTATGGCAACCAGCTTGATTGATAAATGGCAAATAGAGGGAGAAAATGTAGTGGCAGTGAAAGACTTTGTATTTCTAGGTGTGAAGATTACTGCAGATGCTGACTGCAGTCAGGAAATCAGAAGACACTTAATCCTTGGAAGAAGAGCAATGACAAATCTCGATAAAATAGTTAAGAGCAGAGACATCACACCGACAACAAAGGTCCGCATAGTTAAAGCAATGGTGTTCCCTGCGGTAACATATGGCTGCGAGAGCTGGACCATAAGGAAGGCTGAGAGAAGGAAGGTAGATGCTTTTGAACTGTGGTGCTGGAGGAAAATTCTGAGAGTGCCTTGGACTGCAGGAAGATCAAACCAGTCCATCCTCCAGGAAATCAAGCCAGACTGCTCACTTGAGGGAATGATATTAAAGGCAAAACTGAAATACTGTGGCCACATAATGAGAAGACAGGACACCCTGGAGAAGATGCTGATGCTAGGGAGAGTGGAAGGCAAAAGGAAGAGGGGCCGACCAAGGGCAAGGTGGATGGATGATATTCTAGAGGTGACGGACCCGTCCCTGGTGTTGCTGGAGGTGTTGACAACCGACAGGAAGCTCTGGCGTGGGGGCTGGTCCATGAAGTCACGAAGAGTCGGAAGCGACTGAACGAATGAACAACAACAAACTCCTAGCTCCATGCCAGTCCTCTCTTGATGGATGAATTGATGGAGATTATTGTGCATAGCAAAATGCCTTTAAGCAGTGGCATCCAAAATTCTGAAATATGAATGAATGTTAGAATGATTAAGTAGGAGAGCTACTCATCTCTCATCTCTACTGGTCTCCTCTCTTGTCAAGCCATTGAAGCTGTATGATCCTTCTCAAAATATGACCCAAGTATGTGAATTGAGCAGTTCTTGAGGTCTGCTCAAATGTAGCGAAAGTAGTGGAGAAAGCTGCTCAAATTTCATTGAGATCTGATCTCCACATTTGTAACATCAAAACCTTGAATACTTTCCCAATAATTATTTAAAAGGATCAACTTTGCTTTCCTTGTTCATGTTTCCATGGAAGAACTAGCATGTGAACCTGAAGGTGGATTTCCCCCTTGTCAACAAATCTCTTTGGAGGTTGTGAACTTTTCCCATCACATATAGCTTGGTAGCACTGTGCATTTCTAGTTGACATGCCCCTAGTTTTATGTGAATATAGGCTCTGTAACACAGTTTATTATTACCTGAATGCATTTTAAAAACAGGGCTTCCCTTAGGTAAAAATTAATTATTATTCCCTAACTGGTGACATTACTTTGATTTGTTTCTTTGAATAATATGTATAAAGCCTGCTTCATACAAGACACATTTCATATTAGTTTGTTTTTTAAGTCCTCATTTTTCACCCAGGACAAGTCTCAAAGCTGCCTCTTCAGTTTACCTAAAATGTGTTATTTCACATGCTTTTTTGTTTTGTCCATATCACCTCTCCCTTTACATGCTACAGTATTACCTAATAGTATGCTTTCGAATCACATTCCTATCAAATGACACTTAAAGTTTTAATATACTTAATTGAAAACAGCAACTTTATATAATTAGGTTTTATCAACATGGCTGAATTATAAACACACATTTTTAAAGAGATGAAATCAGGTAAAGTGAATTGGAAATTAAAAGAGCAGTGGTAAATGGGGTGGAGTATTAAAGTTACGGTGAAAATACTGAAGAGACCAAAGCAATCAAATGTTGAACCTTGGGTTATTCATAAAACAAAATATGTATTAAGATTTTAAGTGTGTCATTGTATGTCATAGAATTATTTACTGAAAGTTTAGTAAATCTTTCAGCAGGAAAGATACCATACCATGAATAAGATCCCTAAAAGCTGCTCATCATTTTGTTCATGTACAGGGTGAAATTAAAATTGCAGTTTCTATTGAAGATGAAGCAAACAAAGACCTGCCTCCTGCTGCTCTTCTTTATAGGCCAGTTCGTCAGTATGTTTATGGAGTCCTTTTTAGTTTGGCAGAAAGCAGAAAAAAGACAGAGAGGCTTGCTTTTAGAAAGAGCAGACTTCCTCCTGAATGTATGTATGTCTTTTATTATAATGGGGAATTCAGTTGAAATGTCACTAATCTGTAGTTTGTATCAATTATGTTGTAGAACAAACTCTGATTTAAATTTTCAGAGAAAAGGAAAACATAATTTGCCAATGTATTTCATTTTCCAGCTGCTCAGCATTTCTGTATCTATAGTGCAAGAATTTTGGGATGTGAAGTAATACCTGAAACAGCAGGTAGCACATCAGGGTTTGGAGGGTTAGAAATCAGCATTTTGAATCATGCTCTGGAACAAACTAGAAGCACAACAATTTGTTTTAAAATTAATATGATACAGTAAATACCACAGACAAAAACCTGGGTCCTATATCCTGGGTTGGTTGCAATTTCTGAATATTCATCAGAAGTATGGATAATTTTCTCCAGGCTGTCTCTAGCCAGGGAGAGAAACCACTTAAAATTATTTATATTTTCCTAAATTGTTTATCTAAAATTAGAATAATAAAAGTTGCATTTCAGTAGTGTCGAGTAATGTTCAGTAGTGTCAGGTATCTTAGTAGTCTGTAAATTCTTGCCATATCACGAAAATCAGTTGGATTTAGTTGGAAAAACATCTGCAGAGAGACACATACAACTTAAATTGCTGGAGGGGGGGGCATACTTCTTTTTTATTATTTTTTTAAAATACTACTTTCTTTTTTCTCAACATAGATAAATATATGATATATGGCAGCCAGTCCGTGCCTTGCTTGTAAAATATGTGCTTCATTTCTTTTTCATGAGCTGCCCAGAGTCAGACTGGCATACAAGTTTAATAAATTATTATTATATTATTTTTCATTACCTTTTAGTCAATGCTGCTGATACTTACAGAAGAATACATTATCACGTTTTAGGTAAAATTATCTTTTCTTTCTTTTCACTCAGGCTTCTTTTGAACAAAAGTCAGAATATTTCAGTATTCTCCAAATGTAGCTGAAATAGTTATTATATGAATGCTGCACACCATGAAATCAGCTTTTGTTTCTTATATGGAGTTGGTTTTTTTTATTGAAGTCTTGACAACTTCATTGTAGTCTTGTTGTAACTATATATTGAATTTGTACAAAAAAATCTATCAGTTATATCATTTACAGAATTGTACCATACTTGGGTATCAAGAAATATACATAACTTCATTTCTGTAGCAAATTATTTGTTAAAATTCAGTGATTTAGGAATTATAGAACAGTCCAATCAAGGAGTTGCTTTGCCTTTTTGATTGCCTTGCATGACACTCTATCCTTTGGGGGCGTGGAGATGGCTGGTAATAAAATTTGACAAACAAATAAATATATTCCAATTTATAAAGTTAAACCTATTCCAGTATTACTTGTAACTTGTATCATATTCAGTAGTGCTGGAATGAAGATCTTTGATGTGTGTAAAGTGCACAGTCCCACATTGGATATAATTTACTAGGCTTGTACATAGGTTTTCCCAAAATAAATGTAACTGTTCTGATTTTCAGTTACATAAGGGATTGTAATTCCAGCTTCATGCTAGACAGAAACAAACCACTTCATTGTATAATAGAAAAGTGATAGAATTAAGCTAATCCTTGGGAAGAGATAAAGAATTATGAATGGTAGCAAACGGGGGCGCGGATGGGGGGCAGGCTAACACTGAGATCCATCCATCAGGATTTGTTTTCAGCAGTTCTGGCAAAATCATACCTTTAGCTGGGCCTTTGCCACTTTTTCACTGAAAAGGTTAGTTGTTTTTTTTTAATTTCTAGCTGTGAGACCAGGGGTCAGTCAAGGTAGGGAATCAGATAAAGGGGTGCCAAGAGAATCATCACCAAAAGAAGCACTGAACAGGTTGCTAAAATGTTTTTGTCTAGGACTCTGAAGAGATTAAATCATTAAAACATGGGAGCTAGGTTTATCTGAAGAGCAAGAAAAAAGATGCCGGAACAGATGATCATCTTTATTTGTTACTGCTTGTTGGAGCCTTGTTCATTTCACTAATGAGTAGATTTGCTTTCCCTCTCTCAGAAGCTTTTATAATCCTTTAGTAAAAGAAAAAATTCATGAGATGGAAGATCATTATAGAACTGGGCATTTCTGTAAGCTGAAGTTACCATAGCCTTGGCTTGAACACAATCCTTATCAAACCAGGGTTTGTAATGCTTATTAGAGCAATGTGCAGAAGTGGAAGAAGACAATAGAATAGGAAGGACAAGAGACCTCTTCCAGAAAATTAGAAACATTGGAGGTAAATTCCAGGCAAAAATGGGTATGATCAAAAACAAATGGCAAGGACCTAACAGAAGAAGAAGAGATCAAGAAAAGGTGGCAGGAATATACAGAAGACCTGTATAGGAAGGATAACAATATTGGGGATAGCTTTGACGGTGTGGTCAGTGAGCTAGAGCCAGACATCCTGAAGAGTGAGGTTGAGTGGGCCTTAAGAAGCATTGCTAATAACAAGGCAGCAGGAGACGACGGCATCCCAGCTGAACTGTTCAAAATCTTGCAAGTTGATGCTGTCAAGGTAATGCATGCTATATGCCAGCAAATTTGGAAAACAAGAATGGCCATCAGACAGGAAAAAATCAACTTATATCCCCATACCAAAAAAGGGAAACACTAAAGAATGTTCAAACTATCGAACATTTCACATGCCAGTAAGGTCATGCTCAAGATCCTGCAAGGTAGACTTCAGCAATTCATGGAGCGAGAATTGCCAGATGTACAAGCTGGGTTTAGAAAAGGCAGAGGAACTAGGGACCAAATTGCCAATATCCGCTGGATAATGGAAAAAGCCAGGGAGTTTCAGAAAAACATCTATTTCTGTTTTATTGATTATTCTAAAGCCTTTGACTATGTGGACCATAACAAATTGTGGCAAGTTCTTAGTGGTATGGGGATACCAAGTCATCTTGTATGCCTCCTGAAGAATCTGTATAACGACCAAGTAGCAACAGTAAGAACAGACCACGGAACAACGGACTGGTTTAAGATTGGGAAAGGAGTACGGCAGGGCTGTATACTCTCACCCTACCTATTCCACTTGTACGCAGAACACATCATGCAACGTGCTGGGCTTGAGGAATCCAAGGCTGGAGTTAAAATCGCTGGAAGAAACATTAACAACCTCAGATATGCAGATGATACCACTTTGATGGCTGAAAGCGAAGAGGAACTGAGGAGCCTTATGATGAAGGTGAAAGAAGAAAGTGCAAACGCTGGCTTGCAGCTAAACCTCAAAAAAACCAAGATTATGGCAACCAGCTTGATTGATAACTGGCAAATAGAGGGAGAAAATGTAGTGGCAGTGAAAGACTTTGTATTTCTAGGTGCAAAGATTACTGCAGATGCTGACTGCAGTCAGGAAATCAGAAGACATTTAATCCTTAGGAGAAGAACAATGACAAATCTCGATAAAATAGTTAAGAGCAGAGACATCACACTGACAACAAAGGTCCGCATAGTTAAAGCAATGGTGTTCCCTGTAGTAACATATGGCTGCGAGAGCTGGACCATAAGGAAGGCTGAGCGAAGGAAGATCGATTCTTTTGAACTGTGGTGCTGGAGGAAAATTCTGAGAGTGCCTTGGGCTGCAAGAAGATCCAACCAATCCATCCTCCAGGAAATAAAGCCAGACTGCTCACTTGAGGGAATGATATTAAAGGCAAAACTGAAATACTTTGGCCACATAATGACAAGACACCCTGGAGAAGATGCTGATGCTAGCGAGAGTGGAAGGCAAAAGGAAGAGGGGCCGACCAAGGGCAAGGTGGATGGATGATATTCTAGAGGTGACGGACTCGTCCCTGGGGGAGCTGGGGGTGGCGACGACCGACAGGAAGCTCTGGCGTGGGCTGGTCCATGAAGTCACGAAGAGTCGGAAGCTACTGAACGAATAAACAACAACAATTACAGCAATAATGGTTTGGAGTTTGATTAGACTTTAAATGGTTCTGAACTAAACCAGTAATTTTTTGAAAAGTGACAAAAATTTCATGAATATCACTGGTTGTGCCAGTAATCACTCTTTTGAATGGAAGAAATAGGCAGAAAGGTTATATATCTTTTCATTGAACTATGTTGCCTTCCAGAAGAAAACTGGCTTGGGTTTACAAATACTAGTTGCCTGTGAAATGTGTAATTCTGGCCATAATTTGGCTTTCTAAAGATTATTTGCTAGTTACTCCTGAGTTAGTAAAGATAATATTTCTGCCTTCTGTATTTTATTCTAGCTATTGTTTGCAATTTATACAGAGTTTAATTTAATTTGGCAGAAGTGGAAAGCATGTTCCAGTTACTATACGAATGTTCAAATGTAAGGGAATTACAAAAAACATAAGAGGTGCAGAAATTATCATTTACCAGAAGTACCTTTTCCAAACATTTCAGAATCAGGCTTGTGTCAGGCACTGAGGAAATTCAGTTAAAAACATATATTCTGGCTTGTATCCTAAGTTATCTTTCCATTCAGTCAAAAGAATGGGGCAGTTTCTGCAAATTTATTCCTCCATTTGCAGACCTTTGCACCATTCTCTATACTGTTCTTATACAGGAGGAGGAGGATACAAGAAGACTCCAGTGAGTGGTGGCAATGGAAAAGTCATCTTCTGTAGATGGAATCTGTGTTCCACTTACAGAAAAGAAGCTAGGGCATAAGTCAATGTGTTACATTGCATTGAGTATTTATTTATTAAATTTTGCCACCACCCATTCACCCCTAAAAGAGGGACTCTGGGCAGTTTACAATAACGATAAAAGCATTAAATAGCATAAACATAAATATCAAATACAATATGATAACATAAAACAATATAGTATAAAATCCAGGTGACGATAATAGGTATAATACCGCTCATATACATCTAAAGGGCCATTTTAGGGCACTAGCCATCTCCAGGAGTGATTACTTCCCTCCTCACCCCAGGCAAGGTGGCAAAACCAGGTCTTTAGTTGTTTTCGAAAGACCACAAGAGATGGAATCTGTCTTATCTCTGGGGGAACAATGTTCCAGAGGGCAGGAGCCACTGCAGGGAAGGCCTGCCTCCTGGACCCCGCCAGATGGAATGCTCTTACAGACGGGGTCCAGAGGAGCCAAGTCTGGTTTGAAACTACACTCTGTTGATTCAGTGCAAAACCAGTATTCCTACCCAGTGTCAACTTGCACTTTCAAGGTAATAGCCATCTCCCCTATTAACTATCATTACAAGTTTTGGACAAGCTCACCTATGAACAATAAGCATTTTGAAAATCCTAATTTAGCACATAAATCAAATGGCACTGTAATGTCTGGGCTTTGAAGCTAAGCGGCATTGGACTTGGTTAGTACTTGGATGGAAGATTATCAAGGAACACCATAGCTGTAGGCTAGATTGGGAAATCGAAAAACATTCTATAAGAAGACGGTGATGAACCACATTCCTACTGTTGCCAAGAAAGCTGTTGGGGTGTATTCATGTTGTCATCAGGAGCTGAGCTCAACTCAAGGAATTTCACCTTTCCCTTTATAATGCACTTTCACAGAATTGCTAGATTGGTAAAGATTAAACCATCCACTAGAATCAAAACATTTGAATCTGATTTCAGTTAGAGCTAATACTTAGCATTATCAGGAGTAAAGGGCTCCAAGTGAACAGTGGTGACTAACTTCGTCTGTTCTTCAGGGAAGATTATTTCTTGGATTCATTTCAGACCATGAGTCAGAAACTGATTTAATCAATTTATGGGATGACCTTTGCCAAAAAGACAGAGAAAAGAAGTAGGTGAATACAATAGTATTGTTTCTTTTGGATTTCTGAGTGGCTTTCAGTACTATTAATCACTGAATCCTTTGGATCAGATATTTGTATTTCTACTTGGATTTACTTTTCAGAAGGTGGTGCTGAGTGATTATTGTTAGGTTCCATCGTGATTATTGCTCTGTTCCATGGCAATCACAAAGTTCTTCAGGGTTTAGTTTTACCCCCCACCCCCACCCCATTCAACTCCTGCAAAAGATATTTGAAGGAGGTAGTCTCATCAGTATGAAATGCCACCCATTACTTTTCGTATAATCAAAGTGAGATAGTGAATTTCTTCAACTGACCCCTGAACAGGATACTGGGTATGATGGAGGCTAATAAATTAAAGCTCAGGGTAGGTAAGATGAAGGTGCTGGAGGTGGATAGCTTGTCTTTTCTCATCCATGTTCTTCATTCTGCTATGGAGGAAATTTTGACAGTGGAGATACAAACAGCCTCAGTTGTTAGGACTGCCTTTTATCCGCTCAGTTTGATATGCTGGCTACAGCCTTATTGGACAGGGTAACGTGGTCATTTATACATGGACTAGTAACTTGTGGCTGAATTAATGCAATATTTGAACATTTAGCTACCTGTGCATATGGTTTTGGAATTTATTTACTCCCAAATACAACTGCCAGATTATTAATTGAAATTGGTCTCTACAATTGCAATGACCGTATACTGGCTTCCAGGTCTAATTCAAAGTGTTGGTGCTAACCTTTAAAGCCATGAACAACTAAAGTGCCAACTATCTTATCAAAAGTCTCCTCAATGCCTCTTTATGTCATCTTCAAAGGACCTCCCCAAGGACCTTCTGGTGGTAGTGTCATACTTAGGAAAACACCTTCCCCAAGAAGGATTGCCTAAAGTCCACATGGTGTGTTTAGGCAATTGCTTACACACACACTCTTCTCCTAGGCATTTTAGAATTTAACAATTGTTAAAATGCAATTGTTGCATTTTATGTCTTTATAGCTAGCTTTCTAGTCATTTTTCTTGGTGGACTAAAATTCATCAAAGATAGCATAGTTTTATATGAGTAAAAGCTAGGTAACATTAATGAGAATGCATTTTGCAAGGTAAAAGTGGAGTTCAGGTTGAGTTTGATTTCTATGAATCTAAATGTACAAATACAAATCAAATATACTGATTTAAAAGATATTGGCAAAACAGTATTTGTGCACAAACTATTTTGTTTCCTTTTTTTTTTTTAATTCTGTAGTCTCACCAGTGATAATTAAGGAATGGGCTGCTTACAAAGGAAAGTCTCCTCAGACTCCTGAGTTAGTAGAAGCTCTTGCATTTAGGGAATGGACTTGCCCCAATTTGAAGAAACTTTGGTTGGGGAAAGCAGTAGAGGACAAGAATCGACGAATGAGGGCATTCTTGGCCTGTATGAGGTCAGACACACCAGCAATGCTAAACCCAACTAATGTGCCCACTCACCTAATGGTGCTCTGTTGTGTATTAAGGTGAGTATGTTGATTAATGTTAGCATAGGGTAAAAATTCCCCTTGATAATGCTGTATGTATGTAATTATGTAAGAATATTATTGTTTTATGGTAGAACTTTTCTTGTGACTTAGAGCACAAATAGTTCACAGAGCTGACATTTTTCTCTAGACTAAATACAAAGCAAATTTAGACTCAACATTTTGCCATTCAGTTTACTTTAGAGAACAATAGAAAGAATTGCATAGAAACACCTAGTAGGTTAAGAGAGGCAGCAAAGGATCATTTCTGTTTTTAGGGACTATGGAATAAACAGATAGATTAAAAGAGAATAATTTTATGGATGTAATCCATTTAAAGATGGGGGTGTAGGTTCCAAATAGCGTCCAGTGAATAAACAGTGAACAGTATACAGAAGGCAACCTTAAGACACCCAGGGTGATCGGTCTTTGATTTCAGCCATGTTGGTGCGATGAGAATCATATATGGTGTCATGAGCTTAGTTTAGTTCCAGACACTGTTCAAAGCTTCTTCTGCCTTAGTTTTAGTTAAATTGATTACTTTAAAGATTCACTGGCTTTTTAAAAAATTATCGCAAGGAAAGTAGATAGGATCCAGGGAATGTTAAAAAAAAAAATCGAACTCTTTATTAAATAGATGCTAATGTGGTTTCTATCAATATAACCTGCAGTACTTAATTAAGTTTTGGTGTTGTAAAATCAAGAGTTGAATTCGGAACATGTCTCGCACATATTAAAGGCCTTCTTTCCATTTCATAGAAAGAAAGGGAAAGCTGTCCATTGATTTTTTTTTTCCCCCCCTGTGCCACTTACCTGTTCCAGATTGTGCCATGGTCTCTGGAACGGTTTTTTACTTTTTTGCCTTTTCCTCTCATAGGCTTAATTTTCCCCATGAATAGTTTGGATCCACTTCAGATGCAATTACGATGCTTTAATTAATGGTATACCTTGTTTAAACATTGCTGTATACAAACATCAGAAGTAATACAGCTCTTCAGAAATGGTTTATCCAAGGTTCTTTCCCTTTGTAGATATATGGTGCAGTGGCCTGGAGTTCGGATACTTCGTCGCCAAGAACTTGATGCCTTCTTGGCTCAAGCTTTATCTCCAAAACTCTATGAACCTGACCAACTACAGGAACTAAAGGTGACTTCTGAAGTTGGCTTTTGTGGAGCATTTAATCCATGTTAATTCAGGTGCTTTGTAGAACAGTATCATTTTCTTTTGTCAGTATTCTCTATTTCATCCACTTGTGCAACAAAATAGTATGTGGACAAGAAGAGTTTCTGCCTTCAACACCAGCTCAGTATTAACCTGCAGATCATGAAATCTGCTTCAATTTTCAAATGAAATGTGCTGGTTTTTTGCTTTTCTTTACCTGATACTGTATTCATTTTTACGTTTTATATCAGTGGCTTTCAGACTTCTAACCTTTAAATCATCATTTTTTCATTTCATTTCGTCTTTTGCTAAAGAATACCTGCATGTCTCCACAAAATTCCTATTTGTAGCTAAGTATTATGAGGCATATCTTAATGTCTGAAAATACATCCTAGGATGAGCCCAAAGACTTCCACCTATGTGGAAGGGTAAATCAATCATATCAGAAAAATTGTTACTTAGGCATATTGATCATGGTTACTAGTATACTGTATGGTAACAGAATGGATAGAATTAAGTCCTATTAACAGTTTTCATTTGAATTTCTCCATTTAAAATATATTAATATTATTAAAATGAAAATTTACTACCACATTTTAAAATTCAATCATAGCCTTGTTCAAATACATTAAGCATCCATTTTCAGTAAAGTATTTATAAATAGATGCATGCTAGATACTGAAAGCTCCTGTTGATTGAATACTAGGTCACCTAAGCATTAATGACATCTACAGGACGTTTCTTTTCAACTCACAGAAAAACAATAGATCGCCCAATAATCTTTGCTTCAAAAGTATTTAAGTGGTTTGCTTTAAAGTCCTTGCATACTTTGTAAAGAAAGTTAAATAACAAGTTAATTTATCATTTGCCTCCCTACTTTCTCTACAACCAGATTCAATTCCTTAATGGAAATTACATTCATGATCAAAAATATTTGATAGGCTAAAACAATGTTTCTCAACCTCAGCAGTTTAAGATGTGTGGACTTCAACTCCCAGATTTCCTCAGCCAGCCATCAACACATCTTAAAGTGGCCGAGGTTGAGAAACACTGGGCTAAAGGATCTGTATAGGGGTGTGTGTACACCTTTAATTAGAAAATATCTGAATTTCAAGGAAAAGCTTTAACTTAGGGGAATCAGGAATTAGGATACCTGGCCAGAAGACTGAATATATGGTTTATCTAGTTACAAGCCTCAAGTAAAGTGCTGCCTCTCTGTCTTCTCACCAACAAGAGCTGGTGTTGGCAGATGCTTGTAAGCTGTGGCTTCATTTACAGTGGGGAAATACATAGAGTGGGCAAAACCCACTTTTGAAGTGCAAGCATGTGGCACTTCCAGCTGCAAATACCTGCATTTCCTTCACTCGAATAGGGCAGCAGACAGGAGAGAGTTCCATCCAGGACTTCATCTAGTCTTTGATGGATTTACCTGCTTGGATTTCAATCAGTGGTTTTCAATCAGTCTTTTAAAAAGTTATTTAATTAGCCCCCCTTACCAAAGAATCCCAATACACTTATATTCATGTTATGGAAACCATTGACATCATTTTCCATACCAAAGATGTTCTAGAAAATCTCATAATAAGACATAATGCATAATCTCAAAAGATTTTCAAAGCAATTTAAATATAGAAAGCACTAACATGCAAATCATTCAGCAGAAAGGGTTTGTGATTTTTTTTGTTAAACTGAACTTTTTGATGAAGATTTTGTCCCATCTATATGGGTAATTTTTGTTTTTGCTTGTCTTGCCTCTTTCTGTAGAACTTCCCTTTCCTCCCCTTCCCCACTTTTCTGTCTTTTTCTCAGCAACCGCTCACTGCTTTCCTGCTAACAACTTGTACTTCCTTAGGGAGGCCTACCTCACACCATGGCTCTATCGTCTGATATAGGCTAGCGTTGAAGACAGGATGCTGGGCTAAATTGATCATTGGCCAGACCCAGTAAGGCAGTATTTGTATTCTGAATGTAAATTACCCCAGTTAAATCAGTATGAGCTTAGAATTACAGGTGAGTGACTTGGAAAAGAACCATACCTGGATGACAGTAAATCTCAAATGTTGTCCAACAATAAAAGGCTGAATTCATCTTGTTGACTTGTACTTTCATTTTCAAAATTCAAGCATGTACAATAATTATGTATACACAGTCTATTTTATTAGCAAGTTAGGTATGATAGCACTAGAATACTATTTTCAGTCAACAGTAATGCATGCTATATAATACTTATGGCATGCTGTGCACATCATATAGCACTTCATTTTCATAATGCTACTGTATTTATTGCAGTTATGACACTGTCACCATAAGTTTGTTTGTATAGACATTTCTATACAAACAGACACATTGGAAGTACCTTGAGAATTTGATCTAACTGCTCTTGTTCTATAAACCCGTCCCTGACATACATAAATCTACATTTAAGAATTTGAATGTTCTGGCCTAATCAGTTCTTCCCTTGGATCCTTCAAATGTATTAGACTTCAACTCTTTGTATTTCCTAGACAGCATGGTCGGTGGCTGTGCTGGTTAGGATTTGTGGAAGGTGAAATCTAAAACCTTTGGATAGATCTAGTTATTGTCCTGTTTCAAAATGTAGGCTGATATTGATGGATTGTTGTAGCAATGTAAAAGGACTTAACGTTTGACAGGTGGAATCCAAATGTACACTTACGATGATGGAAGGGTCTTTGGTCTGTTGGAATCTTTTGCTAATGGAAGGTGAAAGGATCTGATTGTTACCAGTCTCCTGCTTCCCAAAGCTACCTCCCATTCTGTACAAACCGTTCAAAGTATATTTCCAGGAGCAACAACAAGGCAAAGAACAGACAAAATATTTCCTCCTCTCTTTCCAAGAGCAAAACTTTATAGCACACTGATACAGTCCTGTATAAATATGTCAGAGATAGCCATGTTACTCATAGCTACCAATGTGTATTGGATATCTCCCTATCTTTCATTTGTAAGGATTCCTTTAATTTTTTTCAAAAGGAAAGGTAGCATGCTACAAAAGAAAGCTCCAGCTTTTAGCATCATCTTTATTTAGGGTCATGTCTTTGTGCAACACACAGGCTCCACAGACATTCTTAGAAAACAAAAAGGGCAGGTAAATGGTAGCTCTGTGTTATTTTTAGATGTGTATCTTCCTGCTACCCAAAGCTAAAGAGAGTTGGCAGACAGTACTATTTGGCAAAGGTTGTTGTCTGTCTGTGTGTGATTAGGCAAGCCCTCTTATAGTGGCAGCCATTTTATAATTAGGCAAATCTTCACCTATGGCACCCATTTTATAAATAAAAAAGCCTCCACTCGTGGCAGCCATTTTTTGAGAATACATGCAGCAAAGTTTCAAAAATCAAACATCCTGACCAGCCTGAAAAGCTTGCTTACCCTTACAGTAGACTGTTAGAATTATTTCACATATAAAATAGTTTTAAGTTATTTTTCTCTGTGGAGCAAATCCAGTCATATGCTTCTGGAGGAGTCATCCATCAATTGTAATAGGTAGCAGCTCCTCTGGTTCTTAACTGAGAAAAGGAGAGAAATAATTGGAGCATTATAAGTGGGTCTGGCTACAAAGCCACTCCAGTTTTCTTTTATGATACCAGTCTTGTAAAAAAATGTGAAGGCATGTATTAGGTTTATTAAAGTTGCTAAGTATTATATTGTATTTAAGATAAAAAAGGATTTGCCTAAACCTTTACTGCAAATATTTGCTATTCAGTTAGTTGGATAGTGATTTCCATCACTGTTTTCCATAACCTGTCTGTGCAAGCTTTTTCCACAATGAAATCAGTTTATTTTAAATATTTTCTTGCCTACTGCGGCATTCTTGCATTTTGCTCTGCCTATTTTCTTCTCCAGCTTTATCATAGTAGTAGTGGTGTAGCTAAACTAATCACACCACTGTTCAGGATTGTCAGTAACTGGGACAAATTGTATTCTTTTTGAAAGAGGCAAGAGATACGCTATATTCCAATAACTAAAGCAGGCATGGGCAACTTTTCAGTAGCTACAGACTGCAGTTATCATTTGGGGAGAATCAAGTGCTACAGTGAGCAACATTGCATATGTGAACGGAACTCAGTTTGTGGGGATTTTCCTTTCGAACTGTGATTTGCCTAGTTTAGGCAATTTAGGCTTGCCATTCAGTTTTCATGTTTCCAGACATTAGTTTTCAGCTATCATGATGAAAGTGGGCTTGGGTAGGTACAAAAAGGGAGCTTGGAGGCCTTATGCAGCCCCTAGTACTGCAGGCTGTCTATCCTTAATTACATTAGAACTTCTTCTGTGGTGGAGGGGAAGCAAGCATCTCTTTAATTCAGTCTTGTGCAAGATTGGCAGGAGAGGGAGAGAGACGCTAGCATAGGCATCCAAATAGTTAACATGTGTTGCTATTTAGATCTCTGTGCAAGTGTATCTTTCGTAATGGGCTACTGGTGGAAGAAAGCTGAAGTCTCCCTTAAGTCAGGCTCAACTCCTGGTAACTCCACAGACACATCCATGTACTTGTTTTGGCAACAATATTGAAATGCCATAATTTCTCCCATAATATTTTTTTCCCAGTATAGCTTACAGCTCTGGTGTAGTTTTCCTGGTGGTTCTCCATCCAGGTACTAGCCAGGTCTGATTCTGCTTAGCTTTGGGTGAGGTGTGGAAATCAGCCAGAGTTGGCTAAGTGCTGTGAGTATTAAAATACAATTTCCAAATTCATGTGCATTCACATATTTTTGTGGTATTTGCACACTTATACAATACAGAGAATAGCTAAGCAAACTGTATGTTTCATGAGCTGTTTCAGCAGACTGTTAAGCAAGAGTAACTGCTTAACAGCAGTGACTGCAAAAATCCATTGCTATGTCTTTTTAAAAGCATTGTTTAAATCTATTTTAACACTTTGTCTATAGCTTAATTCTTGAATCTTGGATCCTTGTATAGTCTTTAATCAATAAAGTTCTACACTTTTGTTTTTAAGATTGAAAACCTAGATCCTCGAGGAATTCAGCTCTCAGCATTGTTTATGAGTGGTGTTGACATGGCATTGTTTGCCAATGATGCTTGTGGGCAGCCAATTCCATGGGAGCATTGTTGTCCATGGATGTACTTTGATGGGAAGTTGTTCCAGACCAAGCTCATCAAAGCAAGCCGGGAGAAAGCTCCCCTCATTGACCTCTGTGATGGTCAGGTAATGTTGGTCCTGAGATGTGTGCTATGTCTAATTGAGTGTGTGTGTATGGATAAATAGGTTGGTAGGTAGAAGTACAATATGATTGTTTTTTGGTAATGAACTCGAATTCATTCGTAGATTTTAGCCCAAGGGCAAATGTGTATTTAAACATATATTACAATGTTTTATTTATCTGATAGGCTGTATCCTGCTAAAAGCTTGTTTGAATATAGATTGCTATAGGTATGTGTGTATGCAAGTAAAGAGGTTAATCCTTGATTTTTCGAATTCTTAAAATGACAGTTTTTTTGTACTGCACTGTATTGGATTGATTTGGAAGAATATTTATTTATTTATTCCTTCCATTTATATTGCTGCCCTCAAATTCATGACTCTGGGTGGCTAGCAACAGTTAGTTCATAGCATTTTGGTACAGGTAGTCCTTGATTAATGACCACAGCTGGGACTGGAATCTCGGTCGTTGAGCAAATTGGTCATTAAGCAAGATGCCCACATGACTGCTTTGCTCAACGACCACAATCCCAGCACTCCCAGTTGCGGTCATTAAGCGATCTCCCAGGTCGTTAAGCAGATGGAGCGAAAGAGATGCCTGCCGAAGGATTTCAGCTCCCCTCCGTGCACAGAGTGGAATTCCTTCTTGGGGCTGCTGGAACAAAGCAGAAGTCTTCAGGATTTGAGCTCCGTTCCTTCAGTCTGCTGAAGGGTTTCCCCTCCCCTCCGCTTGCAACCTTCCCTGCCAGCTTCCCCACTGACTTTCTGGGGAAGCCAGCAGAGAATATTGCAAATGGCGATCACATGATCATGGGGCACTTGGCAACCGGTCATAAATGCAAGCGGTTGCCAAATGCCCAAAATGCAATCATGTGACTGCGGGGTGTGTGCGCGTGTGTGCAATGTTTCATGACAACCAAGGCCATGCCCCTTTCCAAGGCTGTTGTAACTTTGAACAGTTGTTAAGCAAGGACTACCTATATAGAGAATGGACATACTGTATGTAGGTGATCTGTGAAGCATGTAAGTTTGTCAATACAAAATTTTCCTAGCTTGTTACCACATAAGTGGTCTAGATGCTGCTCTCCCTTTTTTGTCACCTAGGATGCAATTTTTCTTTTAAAAAAGAGTTTCCAAGCAAGTAGAGATGGTTTATTTCACTTCCAGGAGAGTCTGTTTTTCTTTGACAGTCCTATATGACTAAAAATCAAATAATCAGAATCCTGTGTGTACTATTTTGAAAGATTTTTAAAGCTTGCAAATCAACCTGGGTATTACCACAAACTGTCTTCATTTTCCACAACATAACCAACAAACGGGGGATATTTATTTTATTTATCTATCTACTTATCTTCTATCCCGTCTTTATTATTTTTATAAATAACTCAAGGCGGCGAACATAGCTAATACTCCTTCCTCCTATTTTCCCCACTACAACAACCCTGTGAGGTGAGTTGGGCTGAGAGAGAGCGACTGGCCCAAGGTCACCCAGCCGGCTTTCATGCCTAAGGCGGGACTAGAACTATTAGTCTCCTGGTTTCTAGGTTTCTATTTCTTACAGGGAGATAATTTGGTGACATCTTGATTTTCTGTCCCCTAGTGTTTCATGTTTGTAAATACTGTCAGCTAGCTAGCTAGCTGCTTTCAATACAGGTAGTCCTCGTTTTATTACCACAATTGGGACCAGAACTTCTGTTGTTAAGAGAGGTAGCTGTCAAGTGAGTCACGCTCGATTTTACAACCTTTTTTGCTGCAGTCGTTAAGCAGTTCACCATGGTCATTAAGTGAATTGTGTGATTGTTAAGCAAATCCAGCTTCCCCCATTGAAATGCTTGTTGGAAGCCAGCTGTGAAGGTCACAAATGGCAATCACATGACCCCAGGACGCTGTGATATGAGAGGACTGGTCATAAGTCACTTTTTAAAAGCACCATCGAAACTTCAAATGGTCACTAAACGAATGGTCGTAAGTCGAGGACTACTTCTAATGTCATTTAGAAGTGTATGAATACACTTGAATTTGTACTCATAGTATAAATATGTTGTGCCATGTTGTTTGTTGTAGGCTGAACAAGCTGCCAAGGTAGAAAAGATGCGCCAGAGCATCCTTGAAGGTTTAAATTTCTCCAGGCAAAACCATCCACTCCCTTTCCCACCACCACCTGCCATGCCTTTCTATCCAGCTTCTGTTTATCCTCGACACTTTGGGCCAGTTCCACCTCAGGGCAGAGGCAGAGGCTTCACTGGTAAGTTTGCTTCACTGTTAGACTGTTAATCCAAGGTAAATTAATGAGGGCTTGTATTAGGGCCTGTGTAGGGAGTGCGTAGTGGCTACGATGTTGGGCTATGGTAGGGAGACTCATCTCTCAGATCAACCTACCTCACAGTTGTTAAGGGGAAAATGGAGGTAGAAATCCTATATTTATCACCTACAGCTCCTGGAGGAAAGGTGGGATATCAGTCAAGCAGATCAATAAAACCTCTGGGTGAGATCATCTGTCACCACGGGATGAGGTATCATCAATATGCTGATGATACTCAATTATACATCTCCATCCCGGGTGAAGTAAGTGATGTCGTGACCACCCTCTCCAGGTGCCTGGAGGCTGAGGGCCTGGATGGGGAACAACAGGCTTCAGCTGAACCCTGGTAAGACAGAGTGGCTTTGGATTAATGGCTCCTCAGTCTCTGGGAAATTGTCATCTTTAGTGCTGGATGGGGTTGCACTGCCCCAGACAGACCCAGTGGGTAACCTAGGGGTCCTCTTGGACTCACAACTCCTGCTTGAAGAGCAGGTGGCAGTGGTGACCAGGAAGGCCTTTGCGCAACTTTGTGTTGTGTGCCAGTTACACCCTTTCCTAGACCGAGAGGTCCTTCGAACGGTCACTCATGCCCTGGTCATCTCCCATATAGACTTCTGTAATGTGCTCTACATGGGGCTACCCTTGAAGAATATCTGGAAGCTACAGCTGGTCCAGAATGCAGCCGTGCAAGCAATCTTGGGTGTCCCAAGGTTTGCTCATGTAACACCTTTGTTGTGTGAGCTGCCCTGGGTTCCAGTCTGCTTCCGGGTCCAATTCAAGGTGTTGGTTATCACCTTTAAAGCCCTATATGGCATGGGACCAGGATATCTGAGGGACCATCTCATCCCTATTACATCGACCCACCCCATCCAGTCATGCAGGGAGGGCATATTACGAACCCCATCTGTAAAAGAATTCCATCTAGCGGGGTCCCGGAAGTGTGCCTTCTCTGCAGTAGCTCCCGCCCTTTGGAACATCCTTCCCCCAGCGGTGAGACAGGCCCCTTCACTCCTGGACTTTTGAAAAAGATTAAAGACCTGGTTTTGCCAGCAAGCTTGGAACAGGAAGAAGAATAGCCATACCTGGGGATGGCTAGCCCCCTAGAGTGATTTTCGATGGACCTTTTACACTCACGGACTGAGAACTCTCAGCCATCTAGAGTCCATCACGTTTTATTTTTAGTGTATTTATTGTATTTGTAACTGCTTTTGATTTTAATTTTATTTTTATTGTAAACCGCCCAGAATCCCTCCTTGGGAGGGAGATGGGCGGTGATAGATAGAGAGATAGAGAGATAGAGATAGATAGATAGATAGATAGATACAGAAGTTTCTACTAGCTTACCATCTGTACCAATATAGCTGCCAATTGGGCATTGACTAATACAAGCATGCCTGATGTTAGCCTAATAGTAAATAAAATTGGCTGTTTCATATTGGTTCAGTCCAGTAACAGGAAAAATAGCTGCCAGCATTATCCCACAAATGTTCTCACTAGAGTTCAATCAGAATTAGAAGACAAATGCTATAGCAGTTTTCAAATTATAATGCGTGCAAAAAGCTTCAAAAGCAGAAATTCCCATTTGAATTTAGTTCTTGTGAGCAAAGACCATTTCTGCATGGATCCAACTCTATGTCTACAAATAGAATTTCATTAATGGAAGATACATTAAGGAAAAATACTATATTCTGGAAGAAAAGGCATAAATTTAACTTCAACCATAAAGCCATTTAGGAAAATTGAACTGACAAAACCTTTAAATAGTTAAGTTGATTCAAATTTACCTTGAAAGCCGTTTACAGAAGGAGAGAGAGATTTAAGTCTAGGGAATACCAAATTTAAATATGTAATTTAATTATGTTTTATCTATCTATCTATCTATCTATCATATGTCTTTAATTATGTTTTAGGTTTTTAAAATATAAAACATACTCCTCATCATTTAAGAATAGGCATTAGTTTGAAGGTCGGCGGTTCGAAACCGCACGGCGGGGTGAGCTCCCATTGCTCATCCCAGCTCCTGCTCACCTAGCAGTTTGAAAACATGCAAATGTGAGTAGATCAATAGGTACCACTTCGGCGGGAAGGTAATGGCGTTCCGAGTCGTCATGCTGGCCACATGACCCGGAAGTGTCTATGACAACGCCGGCTCCATGGCTTAGAAACGGAGATGAGCACCGCCCCCTAGAGTCGGATTCGACTGGACTTTACGTCAAGGGAAACATTTACCTTTACCTATGAATTGACATCCCAAAAGAGATTGATTGATTGATTGACTGACTGACTGACAACGGATTTAAGTGCCACCTGACTCCAAAATGAGTCTGGGCAGCAGTATTAAAAATGCACAATACAGTATAAATAAAGAAGATAGCATCTGTTCAAACAATACAATGCACACACACACACATGTGAGGAGGAACATCTGCCCTATTCTAAGAATGTTGTCCTCAAAAGAAAAACCATTCATATGCCTATAATCTCTTCCAGTTCAAAGCTTGTTAAATAAGAGCAGTTTGTAGTGAAGACTTGTCTGCCATAATTTTTAAACTGAAGTTGCATATGGGGCAGGGCTGGGACAATGTTGGTTTTTGGGGGGGGGCATTTGCTCCATGGGTGCTGGGCAGTTTTTAAGCAGTTCTTACAGAGCATAGGGGGTGTCATGAACATCTTTCAAGCTTCTCTCCTCATAAACCTTGTCCAAAAGGGAAAGAACAATTGAAAAGCTGACCCTGCCCAGTCTCAGGAGGCTCTGGGGCAACTGGACCCATCTAAAAGCAGTATATCCCAAAGGACATGAGAAAATAAACTTTTTGCTTCTTGTGGACCTGCAAACCATTGGATCTTTTCATTCACGATGAAAGAACTTGAACCTAGTAGTTTACCCAGTGGTCTCCTGAATCTTTATTAGTCTGGGAACTAATCCTTACAGAGGTCCTTATACATCTGGTGTAATAACGGTATTACTCAACCTGACATTAAATTGGATTTGTACGTGACTATAGTAGAAATCCCTTTAATGGAGAGTAGTATACAGAACAGTGAAAAAGTTGCGGATGAAAGTTCCCGTGTTTTCCCCAAGTTAAACCACCCAATGAGTTCAAACCCCCTCCGTTTCTCGGGCATGCAGCCCCCCTCTTCGTGCCAGTCAGTTCAGCTCCATGAAGATGTCTCCCAACCGCTCAGCAGCTTGACCTTGGATGCCAGAGATAGTCCAAACAAGATGTTTTCACACTCCTGGCATGTTCCCCCTCCCAATTCCACTGACCTGCAAGTCCCAACACGTGTTAACTCCATTCATGCATGCGAATCCAATCAGATGTTCTGGGAATGTTTGATCGGGGAACATGACATACCGCCCACCTAGAAAAAATGACAACTATGTACACAATTAGGAAAGAAAAAGAAGTGATAGGATAATTGGAAGAATTAAGTAATTAAGCAGTAGGCTTGTGAGGGTATTTAGTATAGATTTTTTTTAGTAAAGTAGGTGCAGTAAGATTAGTAGAAACCCCTTCGTTATCAGGGAAATGTTTCCAGCGAACTAAGTATTGTAAAGAGCCGTGATGCTTATAAGCATCCAAAATTTCTTGAACTTCAAAGTGTTGTTCGCCGTCAATCATAATAGGAAGTGGTACAGATGAAGTAGGGTGCCATCGTGGCGAGTCACGAAGTGGTTTCAAAAGGCTGCAATGAAAGATGGTGAATTCTTTTTAAATTGTTTGGAAGTTGCAGTTGTACAGTGACAGGGTTAATGATTTTGGTAATAGGAAAAGGTCCTATAAATTTAGGTCCTAGCTTTTTTGAGGGTTGAGGAGAACAGAGGAATTTGGTGGAAAGGTAAACTCGAGACCCAGTTTGGTCTAGTGGTTAAGGCAACGGGCTAGAAACCAGGAGGCTGTGAGTGATTGGCCAAGTTGAAGTGATCTTTTTGCGCCAGTCTGCTGCAGAGAAATTTTCAGGTGGAGAGAGTGGTAGTTTGGGGATAGGGACGAAATCCTGGCCATTAGCTACTTGGAAGAGGGTGAGTCCAGTACTTTGATGTACAGCATTATTATAAGTGGCCTCGGCAAAGGGAAGGAGGTCAACCCAATCGTCCTGCTGATAATTAATGTAGCAGCAGAGGAATTGCTCGAGAGTAGAATTAGTCCGTTCAGTCGATCTGTCCATTTGTGGATGGTTTGACAAGCTTAATGCTTGTTTGGTGCCAAATAATTTTAAAAAAGATTTCCAGAACTTTGAAGTGAATTGAATTCAGCAGTCTGAGATCACATGTTCAGGACATCCGTGTAATCGGTACACGTGTTGCAGAAAGAGCTTTGCGAATTGGGGAGCTGTAGGGATCTTAGTACACGGTACAAAGTGGGCTTGTTTGGAGAACAAATCTATAACTACCCAGATGGCTGTCTTGTTTTTGCTTTCAGGTAAGTCCACAATAAAGTCCATGGCAATCTGTTTCCGTGTTCTAGAAGGGTTAACTACAGGTTGGAGAAACCCTTGAGATTTTCCACCTTTCTTTTTAGATCTAGCACAAATAGGGCAGCTCACAACATAGTCTTTGACATCCTTTTGTAAAGAGGGCCACCAGAATTGGCAGCATATTAAGTGCAAGGTTTTGACAAGGCCAAAATGACCAGGTTTTTAGTTTGGGCACGTAATGGCTCAGGGATATACAGTTTCTCAGCAGAGTACCAGAACCCATTTTGTTTGGTTAAGGTAGATTTATTATTTTGCAACCAAGTATCAGATTGGAGAGCCACTCACAACTCTTGTTGCAACTCAGTATGCACTTTCACTTTCTCTGCCTCAGTTTGACTGCGAGTCACGGTGGCTAGCCCCAGCTGTGTGGAAGAAAAAACTATCAATAATCTCTCTCTCTTGGCTGTTGTGCTGAGGAAAGCGAGAGAGAGCATCCACTAAAAAATTTTTCTTGCCTGGAAAATAAGTTAGCGTGAAATTGAACCAAATAAAAAATTGAGCCCACTGGAACTGCTTGGCATTTAATTTTCTAGGTGTGCGTAAGGCTTCTAAGTTTTTATGAACAGTCCAAACTTCAAATGGGTGTTGAGCTCCTTCTAAAAGGTGCCCACCAGGCTATAAGGGCTGATTTTACAGCAAAAACCTCTTTTTCCCACACATGCCATCTGTGCTCAGTATCAGTGAATTTACAAGACAAGTAGGTGCAGGGATGCAAGGTGCCGTGAGGGTCTTTTTGTAGGAGTACTTCCCCCACCACCATATCTGATGCATCTACCTGGATTATGAATGGTTGCTCAGGGTCAGCATGTTTCAATATGGGTTCGGCTGTAAAAAATGCCTTGAGATGTTTGAAGATGGTTTGATATTCACCAGTCCAATTTAACCATGCTCTGGGGCTTGTGACTTTAAGAGTTTCCCCTTTCCCTTTCATTTTTTAATAAATCAGTCAAAGGCAATGTTATTTGCACAAAATTAGGGATAAATTGGTGATAAAAATTGGCAAACCCAAGAAAACTTTGTAACTGTCTCATGCGTGGGAGTTCCCATGCCACAATGTCCTGATCTTTTGCAGGATCCATCTCTGTTCCCTTAGTGGACACTGTATAGCACAAATAGTTTAGCTCTTTTTTATGGAATTCACATTTTGACAGTTCAGCATATAGCTGAGCATTACAAAGTTTGGTTAACACTTTCTTGACCAATTTAATATGCTCGTGTTCATTGTTTGAGTAGATTAAGATATCATACAAATATACTAAGACCCCTTTGTATAAATATTTTTGTAAAATTTCATTTATAAAATGCATGAACACTCTAGGGCCCCCAGACAACCCAAATGGCATGACTTTGTACTGGAAGGACCCCAAGGAGCAGTTGAAAGCAGTCTTCCATTCATTCCCTTCCCAAATGTGAATCTGGAAATATGCTTCTCTTAAGTCCAGTTTAATAAAAATCTTTCTCTTGCAAGCATGTCTTTCATCAATGGGAGAGGATATTGATTGGAGGTGGAAATACCATTTAATCCTCTGTAATCTGTGCATAATCTTAATGAGCCATCTTTCTTGGTGCAGAATAATACGGGTGCAGCCATTGGTGAATTGGTGGGCTCAATGAACCCATGGGCTAAATTTTTGTCAATAAATTCTCTAAGTCCTTCCATCTCCTTTTGGGACATCGCATACATTTTGGGCTTAAGGAGTTTGGCGTTCAGATCAGTTTCAATCACACAGTACGTTTTTCTATGTGGGGGTAATTGGTCTGACTCTCATCAAATACATCTGCAAACTCTTTATATTGGCTTGGGATTAATAGATTGTGCTCACTAGAAGGAGAGGGGCTTTCTTTGATCATTATACCTGCAAATTCACTTTTTGGGGATGGGGTCTCTTTGGGTAATCCCAGATAAAATCCATCCTGGAACTGCAAACTTCCAATTTCCCAATCTGTATGGGGTTTTCGGCTCCGTAACCATGGCAACCCCAAAATTATTCCATGGGTTTGCAATAGGTGCCACAATAAATTGTAAGGCCTCCTTATGGCTGCCTACCCACATCGCTATAGTCTCTGTATAATATTCCACTGGCCCCCTTTGGATTCTGGTCCATCCAGTTGAGTGAACACTGTGGGTTGCTTCAGCTTTCTCACTTTTAAGTCCAACCCCATTACTATGACAGGATGAATTAAGCACATTGTGCACCCCGAGTCCAGCATGGCTATTAAGTCAGCCTTGCGGTTGGTTCTTAAATTTTTTATTTGTAACCCCACCAGCAATATTGGACAATCATCACTTACCAGTGGATCTTTGCGCCCATCATCCCCCGCCTGCCTGTCAGCGCAATTCAGAGCAGGCACAATTAGTTTCCTGCCGGTTGAGGGTTTTCATCTTCAGATTCCTTTTCAGAGTCCCCGAAAAGAATAAATTCTCCTCTCTACAGGCAGTTGCAGTAGCCGCAGTCCCCTTGCACGTGACAGGTAGAGATTTCACTGTTTTGCTCCCAGCCTTTGTGGTTGTGACCGTCACCAAATGGGGACAATCTGAGGCTCGATGGCCGTCCTTCCCGCATTTAGAACACAACCCTTTCTTGACTCATTCTCTTTCCTCATCCCATGGTCGACTTTGCTTTCTCGCCAATGCTTGTGAACTGGCTGGGGCTCCCATGTTTTTCCCCATGGCTTGAGCTCACACTTGCCATCTGACTTGGAACTGGGTGTTTTCTACTTCCCCCGCTAGACAAATCCATTCTCTCACGATGCTGGGGTCCCCTCGTCCTAATGACCAACATAGCAGCTCTGGTTGCAGTCTGCTTTTGAAGGAATCCACTTTGGTAGACTCCGACCAGTTGGTTACTTTTCCAACCAAAGCTTTAAATTCCATAGCGTATTCTGATACAGTTTTGGACCCTTGTCTAAGTTGTTGGCGAGCTGTTTTGGCCTGGAGCTTCACTAATGGGTCTTCAAAATGGTTTCTTAGTGTCCTAACAGTGAGACACATGCTGAGACGAGGAATAGTACTCTAATGTTTATTACTGCTACATAAACAGAATCCTAACAAACTGAATAAGCGTGGGAAAAACCCAGACATATAAACCCCAAAGGCTAAGGCGGGCCTGATCTGTGTCTCTTTGAATGGTTGCTTAATTCCTCAGTACTACGCATGCACTTTACAGCCTGGATGGGAGCCCCCTGCTCGCCATCCTTACTCATGACACTTAGAGCCCTCATGAAATCATCTAAGTTGCGAAGTTCGGGCACTGCTGCATTGTGCAGTTGCACCAACCAATCAGCTGCTGGTCCCTTCAGCCTAGACCCTACTAAATTCACCTTTGAATATTCCGTAGGGAAGGTGGCCCTGAATTCTTCCATATAGGCCCCCACGTTAGGAAAAAAGCTAATTGGGGGTCCCCATTAAACTTCAGATATAATTCATGGGGCCCTCCTTTTGAGGGGGGGAAGACTTACGTGCCCTGTCAGCGGCTCGCCCCACGTTACAGGAGGTCAGCTGCTTTTCCTGCTCTCTGATGTTGGGGATGGGCGCCTTGAGCCAGGGATTGGCTCGGGAGTTGATCTTTTGGATGAAATGCTGGATTCCATCTCCAGCTGGTTTAATACCCGATCCAATGATAGTGAGATGTTTTGAAGGATTGTCTCCATAGAGGCTACCCGAGCTTCTAAGAATAGCATTTGCTCAGGGGTAACCCCTTGTTCAACCCCTAAGGGTCCTTAGGGCAGAATCTCGTTCCCTTCGGTCGCACATCTGTTGACTGATGGACAGCCAGTGTGACTGGCCTCTGTTCCATCTGCAATCCTGGGTGCTTCGCCATTGATCACCAGGTGGTGCCCAGTCCACGCCTTTAAGATCTGGGTGACCTGGTGGTTGGAGCCAGGAGGCTGCCATTTTAGACCCCCGAGTGTCATCTAGAGTAATCAGCTCCGTGTTTACCTCCGCAGTGCAGCTTTGCAGAGGCATGGAGATTCCCTCAGCTCCTTCTGTTTCCGAATCTCCATCAGATTCAGCCAACGACTCAGATACCGCCTCTGGTTCTGTCAGTTGAGTCGTTGTTCCTTCTTCCCCAATCGGTTGGGTTGCATCTCCAGATGCCAACTTCAACATCCTGTAGGATTTGGGGATTCTCTTCTGGGTACAAATGTCTCCAGGTAGAGTCAAACTGGGATTCGCAAATTTCCCGTGTTTTCCCCAAGTTAAACCACCCAATGAGTTCAAACCCCCTCCGTTTCTCAGGCATGCAGCCCCCCTCTTTGTGCCAGTCAGTTCAGCTCCATGCAGATGTCTCCAGTGGCTCGGCAGCTTGACCTTGGATGCCAAAGATAGTCCAAACAAGATGCTTTCACACTCCTGGCTTGTTCCCCTCCCAATTCCACTGACCCACAAGTCCCAACACGTGTTAACTCCATTCATGCATGCAAATCCAATCAGTTGTTCTGGGAACATTTGATCAGGAAGCATGAGCTCTAGCATCAGTTGTGAATACATAATGAATCCAGCAAATTCCTCTGTTTCTAGCTTGACAGGTTTTCTGACTTGATGTTGCTGTTCAGTTAGTATATTATCAGAAGCTGAAGTCAGGGGCTAAGTTCATGGCGCAATTCTGTCCCCCTCCCTTCCACAGGGGTCTATGGCTTTGGGGGCCCTTATGGAGAAACGGTTGCAGCAGGCGCTTATCGGACCTTCCGAGTGACTGCCACAGGAGGACACTCCGGAGCTTTCTCTGGCGGCGATGGCAACAGGACTAGCAAGTTTCAGGGCGGTAATACCACCAATCCCCTTTCCTTATTGCTCACAGCAACCGTGCACTGACCTGAGCTTTCCAATATTCATGGTATGAGTTTGTGTTCCCAAAATAAAACCACACTTCAAAGAAAGAGTTCTCCCATTTTCTCCAGTGTATTTTTGTGAAAAGATGGAACAGGAAATTCCTACATTTTAATTTTCACAGATTCCTATGTGCCCTCTAAATCAAAGATCTATTTAATGTCACTTAAAGGTAAGGATGTCCTCAGACTGAGCTCAGGCCCTGGTGATTACAGCCATGCAGTTTTCATGGTGGTGTGGAATGATTGCCACAGTCTTTTGCTGAGGTTCTTTGTCAGCTCCCTGATAGTCTCCCATCCATGAACTAGCCAGCCTAACCTTGCTTAACTTGAGATCAGGCCAAGTTGGCTAGATGCTGCACTTGCTATCTAGCGCTTAGTAGCCTAATGTAGCAGCTAGTGTGCTGTTACCAGATAATAAAATACAAAGAAGAATGAAATTCTCTGACTATATCAATACAGTAGTCATTAGTAAATTTATATTACTTCTGGTTTTAACTACTTTTAACCTTTTTGCTATTAGCTTGATTTGTCATGTTCAGCTAACCTTTCTTCCTTAGATCTTTGGAAATGATTGCTCTAAACTAAAGTAGCAAATTGTACTAATAGATACGAATATTCAAGTTTAAAATTAGATGCATTTTGTAAGAAAAGCTTTCTGAAGGTTTTAGAATGCATCTGTAGCTTGTCTCAATGTTTTAAATATTAGTTAATGCAACTTTCCTTTTTGATAAATATTAAACATCTGAAATTCTCACAGCACCATTGAAAATTGTACTTGCAGATTTTTTTCCTCCAAGTTATTCAGTAGGAAAGTTTGAAACAACCAGGTTAAAAATCCAAATACTTCCTTTGAAATAACAGGACAATCCTGGCAAGTTTACATGTTAGCAGCCCCTAGTTATTCACTTACATGCCAGCAAACCCAAACTGCTCTTTATTTACAACTAGATGGGGGTTGTGGAAGCGAAGTTTCTGTTGGGGCAGGAAAGTTTTAGATCCAAAACAGGTCATTTAGAAGTAGCTTACCCAACTGTGATTTCAGAATCATAAACTCATTGTACCGCATTCATTTCACAACAGTGAATGAATTGGATGCAGCTTTTTGTTTGTACTTGCTGTGCCACTGATCTCAGTGGCCCTAAATCCTACTTTGACACAAAGCCTATACAGGTATGTGCAAGAACTCACTCTTAAAAGAAAAACTAATTTTCAAGGTAATAAATTCCTCCATTTAAATTTCCATCACAGAGTAACACCTTTTTAAATCTTGGTTTAGGTGTCCAACCCATTCCTTCTCAGGGAGGGAAGCTTGAAATAGCCGGCACTGTAGTGGGCCACTGGGCGGGAAGCAGACGTGGTCGAGGAGGAAGCAGAGGGCCATTTCCTCTGCAGGTCGTTTCCGTTGGAGGACCAAGGGGGTAAGCAGAAACTAACATTGCATTTATGTTTGGATTGATTAAAAGGAGATGCCTGCTGGATTTTGACTTGATTATGATACAGCAGTGGTGACTGTCCAGTAAGCAAACATTGGTTTGCAGGGTATTGGCTCAACTGTTTATTTTCTTAGAATGTAAAAGTAAAGACAGATGTTGCTGGTTGCTATGTCACTACTAGTGGTTTTACCTGTGAACCTCCTTCATGGGACAATGAAGTTAGCATAAATCTGTGAAGCTTTTCTCAACATAGAAGGCCACGTGGCTGACTGTGAATTTATTGAAAACTGTCTAAGGTTTAAAAATTATTGTTGTATACCAATATCGAAAGACAAAACAGGCAATCTAGTCCTGGGAGAATTTTAAAAAATAATGTCTCATGCTAAGTAACAACAAGGTACAAACAGATCATTACATTACTGTGAATGTAGAGTCCATCCCAGACACATTCTAGAGAATGCAGATTCTCAGTCCACATCCCTGAGAGCAAGGGGCGGCTTCTTGGCAGAGTCAGATCACCTTAGCCCCTCCTCGGTGGAGAGTTAGGGTTAATCCTGTCCCATCTTATCTGGCCCAGCAAGAGAGGCATGCTCCGGGTCCTGTCTGCTAAGGAGTGTCATTTGGCAGGACCCAGGAGGAGAGCCTTTTCTGCTGTAGAGCCTGCCCTCTGGGGTACCATCCCTCCAGAGATCAGATTGCCCTGACCCTACTGGCCTTCTGCAAGGCCCTGAAGACCTGGTTCTGTGCTCAAACCTGGGGCCCCGGTGTGTGATACAGCCTGTTTCCTGATTGTATGGATTGTATGATCTTTAAAAGTTTTTCCTTGGTTGCTATGCGTTTTATGTGATATTTTGTATGTGGTTTTATTATTGTTTGCTGCCCAGAGTCACATATTTGATACGGGCAGCCATGTAAGTCCAAAAACTAAATAAAATTACATTGCATTATAATTGGGAAATTAATGCTAGTATAATTAGGAAATTAACCCTGCTGCAATTAGAGAAATATAATAAAGCTAGGGTGAGATCACAAAATTGAGTGGGAATTAAGAATTAATAAAGAAATACAATTGAATCTACTCAGAGGAAGTTTCTTCAACTCAAATCTTACAGTTAAGGCTGCTTAAGAATATGTTCTAGCAACGAGCCTGATTTTATTCCAATACAAAATGTATTACCAACAATTATTCAAATAAACGTAAACTTTTCTGTTGCTAGGTTAATTAGCTGGCAAGTAGGAAATGCATAATGTAAGGAGAAGAAATATTGCAAAGTTAGAATTCATTCTATTAAAATAATACGTTTCAGTTGCTTTCTGAAAATACAGAAAAACAGCTGCCGTTTTGGTTATGCATGGAAAATTGAATTCTACTGTATTTCCAGAGAAATTTATGAAGTTTAAATGTGTTTATCTTTTTCTGGTTCTATGAAGACGTCCTAGAGGAGTTATTTCCACACCAGTGATAAGAACATTTGGCCGAGGAGGAAGATACTACGGGAGAGCTTATAAGAACCAGGGAGCTCTTCAGGTAACAAACAAAACCACGGATCAACTGTTTTTGTTAATGTAACTTAATGTTGCATTGGGATTGTTGTTTTAAAAAATAGGCGCATTTGGCCAACAAAGCGTTAACAAATCCATTTTCCTTGTGGTTTTCATTAAAAAATAAAAAAAGCAGTGCCAAATTGTGGGGTGATATCTAATCCTGTTTAGTATTCTATTTCCACAGTAACCAGTTAGATTAACCTGGACATTCTCCACTGGAATGTATAGTAATTGTTTAAACAACTTTGTTTTACAAATGGTGATACTTTATTATCAGTATTCAGCCAGTCAATTTACCCGATGATGTGGATTGCAAATAGCTGGCTAGCAAATGAGAGTTATTAACACAGTTTCCTGGACTGAAAATTATTGTTAGCATCACAGAATTTTTTAAAAAAACTTCAGGCATCATATTCTGTGTAAAAAAATTCCAAGAAATGCTGAATTTCAGTAATTTGCCTAAGTTGGTAACTCTTTCAGTTATATTTAACTAATCTCTTTCTTTGTTTTTTTTTTAACTATTTTTATTTTGGGGGAAAAAAACAGGGCAAACCTCCTTATGCTGCTTCAGCAGAGGAAGTAGCCAAAGAACTTAAATCAAAATCAGAGGAAGGCAAGTCCTCTATTGTGTCTTCAGAAGGATCCCTGGCTGAAAATGGCATCGTGAATGAGGAGAAACCAGCTTCCCAAATGAATGGGAATACAGCGGATGTCAGGGCTTCCAACCAGTCTGAAAGTGCCTTGAGTAATGACTCTAAAATGTGCAATACAAATCCTCACTTAAATGCACTAAATGCAGACAGTGTTTGCCATAAAGATGATGCTCTTGAGGCTACTGTCTTAAAAAAAGAAGAGTAAACTTATTTTTTATAGAGGGTGAAGGATGTTGGAAGGGTCAGGATTAGGAATATCTGGAAAGAAAGAGAGCCTACAGTTATGTACATTTTTTCCTTTCCGCAAGAGAAAAATGAGGACTTGGAAATTCGAATCCCTCTTGGATGTCAGAGATTTAAAGAACACATTTTTAGTTTTAACCAGTTGTAGTCAAAATGCTACAATACAATAAAAATAAAAGATAATGAAGAGCATTTGACTCCCGCACTTAAAATGAAGTATACACACAGTTTAAACTGGTTATGACAAAAGCTCGTAGTTTTTGTTTCTTGAAATATATTAAAAAGAAAAACAAATTTTGGCAGTCTTTCAGTATATATAGCTTAAAATATAATTTTTAGTACTTGGCACCATATGTATGCCATTATATTTGATTTTGCATTACTGTGTCACAAAGCTTTCCTTAAGGCTTTGATTTCATGATTATGGGGGGGAAAGGCACAACCACAGTTCTTTCTTTTCTTAAATTTCATCACTGTTGATGTGGTTCTTTTTATGTTTAAAATGTGCAAACTATCAAAATAAAAAATTATAGAGTAATATTGGAGTTCTGCTGATTTTAAATATACATCATAATACTTTACAAGCAAGTTAAAATGGATTTAACTTGAAAATCATAGAAGATGCAAATGACCTTTTCAAAAGAAACACAATGTGTTCTGATACTTTTTGTGACTAATACCATGCATCCGTGATCAATGAACTATGTGGTTTTTGAATCAGACGTAGACCATTAGTACTACTATTTGAGCTAAACTTCTGCATGGTTCATAATTTTAAAGTGTGTAGTTAATATTATGCATGTTCTTGTCCTCTTTCTTCCATTCTTACAAGTACTGTGCCCATTTGCAAAACAACAAAAAAGCTAATAATCAGTAATAGTCCTATAAAAGATGTTAACTATGTTTAGTCATTGACTGATCTTGCTCTAACCTTAAAATTTTGTGATTATTGACCTCTGTTGCATTTATTCTAAAACAAAAAAAAATTATCTAGCCGTTTTGAATATCAACGTTACCCTGGTGTACTCATTGCTGTATGCATTATTGTTCTCTGTTGCTGTTTTATGCCTTCATATTAGCAAATATGAAATTCTGTGGAAAAACAAAAAAAAAAAGCTTTGATCTTCAAGAAATACCCCCCTTCTGTAGCAGGAAACAAATGGCTTGTTCTTGAGAACTTTCCCATCAAGAATTTAATATAAGCAAATATACCTGTATCATTTTGATGTTTTTGTTAGTGTTTCCAAACTTAATGTACTTCAGAATCAGAATCACTTCTTTATATTCGTTTTCATATAATTCTCCTGATGCTCTTCATCACACATTAGTGATCAGAAATGAGGTGTAATTCCCCATTCCCTGCCCGCAAGAGCTAAGTAGGTATCTTAATGTAAGTTGAAGGGAGTTCTGCCCCAACTCATGGATTGTGCAAGAATGAACTACTGTTGGGTTTGATTGGTTGTAGATGGATTGTGGTGTGGTGTATTTGAAGGCTATTGAATGCAACTTACAATGCTTAATAAAAATCTTTATTCTTTTAGTATAACATTGTTGTATAGTGTCTTCTTGTGTTTTCAATAATTCTTTTTCTTTCTTTTTTTCCTTTTTCTTCTTAGCATTTTCCCATTATCGCAGGGTCTGCTTTTCAGATCCTGAAGCGCCACTTTGCCCAATCGTCCGCATTCTCAGGGCGCAGACCCTCAGTTTGCATGTCCTTATTGATGGTGTTTTGCCACCTCTGTTCTGGTTGCCCATGTGGCCGCTGGCCATCTATTTTAAGATGATAAACTATTTTGGCAACAGTGGAAGGTTCTGCTCTAAGGACATGACCATACCAACGAAGCCGGCTTTCTCTCATCTTCTCTGTAATTAATGACATGCCTAGTTGTTGTCGGATGGTATCATTTGTGATGTGATTGAGCAGGGAGATGCCCGATATCCAATGGAGCATACGCATTTCCATAACATGGAGGCAGCTCTCTATACCCTTTGTTGCTGCCCAAGACTCGGTTCCATACAGTGCCACAGGGCAAATGATCGTCTTACAGATCTTAGATTTGAGACGGGTTGGTATTTGTCACAAAGCACACTGGTGAGTTCTCACCAGTGCAGCCAGGCTGCATTTACTCTCTCTCACACATCACCACTGATGCCACCATCACCTTGGAGATGGGAGCCAAGGTACCGAAAGATATCCACCTTCTTTAAGTTTTCTCCATTTGGAGCATCTCATGGGTGGTTACAGTCTCTAGGTACTCAGTTTTCTTTCTGTTCAGGTGGAGTCCAAAGTGGCCGAGGCGGTCATTCCATGCCTGTATTTGCCACTGCAGTTCATTCCTAGTAGTAGAAGCAAGCATGACATCAGTGTAGAGTATGGTCCAGGGTGCATTTTGCTGCAGGTCTCGTGTGATGGTATCCATGATTAATATAAATAGGAGTGGTAACAGCATGGAGCCTTGGTGTACTCCGACCACCACCACAAAACTGTCAGAGGCCAGCTGAGCATCACACAGCGCTACTAGTGTTCTTGTATAGCATTTTGACCCAGTTGATGAGTAATTCAGACACCCTGTGATCACGAAGGGTATACCAAATCAGTTGGTGTGGAACACAGTCAAAAGCCTTTTCCAAGTCTAGGAATGCAATGTGCAATGGTTGGGTCTTCTCTCAGTGTTTCTCTCTAAGCTGGGGAGCTGCAAAAATGGCATTGGTAGTCCTATATCCTTTGACGAAGCCACATTGATTGGCAGTGAGTTGGACAACATTGCAAATGTGCTGGTCCAAATTTTTTTCCAAGATCTTCATACTATGGGACAAGAGGCGAATTGGGCAGTAATTGGCGCAGTCAGCTGGGTGGCCCTTGTTTTTAAATATGGGGATTGTTATACTCGTTGACCAAGCAGTTGGTACACAGCCATTACTTGTTACAGCATTAAAGAACTCCGTCAGCCAATGTATCCCCATATCGGATTCCTGCAATTTCCAGAAATCTGCAGATAGATCATCAAGTCCTGGGGCCTTCATATTTTTCACACTATCTACTGCATTAATGACTTGCATCGTAATAATGGGCAAAATTGGTCCATAGGTTGGTGTGCCCACCGGAATTGGGTGCAGGAATTCAATATCGGAGATCTTGTTAAAATGATTTGCCAATGTTGCAGAATTTCCTGCTTGCCCTGAAGTCTTTTGCCATCCTTGTCTTTTATGCACATATAATGCTCGATGTCTTGGGAGGCCTTCTTTTGTGCTTTGGCCAGGTGGTAGATGTCCTTCTCCCCTTCTCTTGTTTCCAGAGGATCATATAGCTCTTGGTAGTGTTCCACCTTGGCTTTGGCAACAGCCCTCTTAGTTGCTCCTTTGACAGCCATATAATGCTGCCAATTTTCCTTGGTCTTTTTTTCTCATAACTTCATAAATATTTTTCACATAAATTTGAAGCAAGTCTTCAACGTCATCAATTTTAGTAGTTTATGATGAGCTCTAAAAATAAAGATGCTAATAACAATGAGGTAGAGCCACGTTGAGCAGATACTAAAATTTTTCAGCTTCCAAGTTGTCAGTTTGCAATTGATGGGCACTTGTTTTGAGAGCAGAGATAGCGGATGGTCATCAGCACTCTTCCCCCTCTGTAATATTTATGCAAATCATAAAAGTTCCTGTTGCAACATAATCATTGTGGTGCCACCTTTTATAGTGCTTCAGAGCAAAAGATTGGAGTTGCAGTTTTGCAAAATCCTTGAATACCCTGGAATATAAAAATGAATTCCATGTGACCTCTCCACCATCAGGATTCAGAACCCTGTGAAATCCAATGAATGCTCATATAATAAACCCTGCTAGTTTCGAGTTCCATAATGTGGCATAAAACTTCTTGCCAAAATAACGAGTGATTTTGAGAGGACGTATAACGTCATATCAGCACATGTGGTTTGCAATTTGCTATGGAATTCGAGCTAAGAGAACATTCAATTTCTGATTCCATTTCTAACAACAGCCCTGGTGGTCCTGTATTTAATCCAATAGGAAAGTTATGGTATTCTCAGTGCAAACCAGGAAAGGACTTCTTCACTCATGTCTAAGTGCCATGGATAGTGCAACATTCCTAATGGTCCTTAATAAAATAAGGCCAACATGCAAACATTCCAGGTAAGGGAGATAGCCTCCTGATTCAGCAGCTTCCCATCTTACCTTGCGGAGCTCATTTTGAGGGAGGATAACAAATGTGCGTGGGGGTTCAGACAGAAAATGAATTTATTTATTCAGCAGCAGCTGCCATTTCCAAAATGAAGTGTTCACCTTGGGGATGCCAGCAGTTTTATAACTAATCAAGTGCTTGGTAGTGAGAATCTCATCTTTATTGTCAAGAGAAGGCAGCTGTTTCTTTATCTGGGTAAATAATTGTCTGGAATTAGTCTGCCTTTGTGCCTTTCTGTCATTTTTCTACTTTTTTTAGGCTGATAGAGAAAAACCCATAGGAGGACAAAATAAGTGCAGTGTGTTTCTGTTTTCTGGCTATGGTTGATGGAGAAAAATCAGGAAGGGAAAGAAATAACTGCTAAAGATAGCGAAGCACCTGTGCCCACGGTCTTCCATGTATTGTTCCTGATCCTCAGTTGTGTGTTTTCCCCCGACCTCTGGGTTTCTCTACACCTCCTGCTCTTTTCCATTGTCCCCAAATAGTTACTATTAGTGTGTATGCATTAGGTTAAAACTTTAATAGCTATTTTTGTGCTGACTGTGCTGAACTGCTTGTTTCTGGAGCAGACATAATGTTTTAGTCCTTTGCTTCAAAGCTGCAATGAAGCAAATCTCCACCAACCATCTGGTGCAGATTTCTGAGATGGCATTGAAAGGTGAAGGAGAAAAGCATTCCACTTGTTCCCACCATTCTGGTAGTGGACGGGCAGCACTAAAATGCTGCCTAGTGAATTAATAACAAGCTGCTTACCCATACTTTAGAGTGGGTAGATTCATTACAATAATAGAACAAGAAATCTTAGAGTTTGCCTAGGTCTTCCAGTCAAGTGCTCAGTAAGGTGTTGCCATCATATAGCTATCCAAACTTCCACTTGAACATATCAAGCGAGAGGGAAGCTTTCACCTCTTTGGCTAATTTTACTGTTGAATGATTTCCGACATTTAATTGGAATCTGCTCTCCTGTGACTTAAAATAGCTGTTCTATGTTCTACACTCCAGAATGATAGAAAAGGAGGTCTTCTGTGTAACATCTTTTTATCTATTTGAACAATTATCTAGATTGCTAGAACTTCCCCCCACCCCCATCCACCCTTTGGAGTTGTTTGTAATTGTTGCTTTTAAGAACTTTAATTTAAATTTGAGAACGCTGCTACCATGAGCTCATTTTCCTATTCTTCTGTCATGGAATCCTACTAAGAGTTGTTCTTTTGATTAAAATCCATTTTTTTAATCCAAAAAATCCAACCACACTTCAACTTAGTTTCCCCTAAAATCAAGAATTCCAGCATTGCATGGTCATTTTATTCCAATGTTCCTACTACCTTTATGTCTTTTGGGTTAGTGCCAGTGAAGAATAGCTGATCCTCTGGTGCTTTCCTCCAGTCTCTGAAGGTGAAAGTTGTCAACAAGACAAGTCAAGAATTTCCTAGAACTATACTTGGCAGAATTTGTCTCTCAACAGATGTCAGGCTAATTTACGTCGCTCATCTGCACTTGCAAGATGAAGCTGTCAAGGTAATGCATGCTATATGCCAGCAAATTTGGAAAACACAGGAATCGCCATCAGACAGGAAAAAATCAACTTATATCCCCATACCAAAAAAGGGAAACATGAAAGAATGTTCAAACTATCGAACAGTGGCACTCATTTCACATGCCAGTAAGGTCATGCTCAAGATCCTGCAAGGTAGACTTCAGCAATTCATGGAGCGAGAATTGCCAGATGCACAAGCTGGGTTTAGAAAAGGCAGAGGAACTAGGGACCAAATTGCCAATATCCACTGGATAATGGAAAAAGCCAGGGAGTTTCAGAAAAACATCTATTTCTGTTTTATTGACTATTCTAAAGCCTTTGACTGTGTGGAGCATAACAAATTGTGGCAAGTTCTTAGTGATATGGGGATACCAAGTCATCTTGTCGGCCTCCTGAGGAATCTGTATAATGACCAAGTAGCAACAGTAAGAACAGACCACGGAACAACGGACTGGTTTAAGATTGGGAAAGGAGTACGGCAGGGCTGTATCCTCTCACCCTACCTATTCAACTTGTATGCAGAACACATCATGCGACAAGCTGGCCTTGAGGAATCCAAGGCTGGAGTTAAAATCTCTGGAAGAAACATTAACAACCTCAGATATGCAGATGATACCACTTTGATGGCTGAAAGCGAAGAGGAACTGAGGAGCCTTATGATGAAGGTGAAAGAAGAAAGTGCAGAAGCTGGCTTGCAGCTAAACCTTAAAAAAACCAAGATTATGGCAACCAGCTTGATTGATAACTGGCAAATAGTGGGAGAAAATGTAGAGGCAGTGAAAGACTTTGTATTCCTAGGTGCAAAGATTACTGCAGGTGCTGACTGCAGTCAGGAAATCAGAAGACGTTTAATCCTTGGGAGAAGAGCAATGACAAATCTTGATAAGATAGTTAAGAGCAGAGACATCAAACTGACAACAAAGGTCCGCATAGTTAAAGCAATGGTGTTCCCCATAGTAACATATGGCTGCGAGAGCTGGACCATAAGGAAGGCTGAGAGAAGGAAGATCGATGCTTTGGAACTGTGGTGTTGGAGGAAAATTCTGAGAGTGCCTTGGACTGCAAGAAGATCCAACCAGTCCATACTCCAGGAAATCAAGCCAGACTGCTCACTTGAGGGAATGATACTAAAGGCAAAACTGAAATACTTTGGCCACATAATGAGAAGACAGGACACCCTGGAGAAGATGCTGATGCTAGGGAGAGTGGAAGGCAAAAGGAAGAGGGACCGACCAAGGGCAAGGTGGATGGATGACATTCTAGAGGTGACGGACTCGTCCCTGGGGGAGCTGGGGGTGTTGACGACCGACAGGAAGCTCTGGCGTGGGCTGGTCCATGAAGTCACGAAGAGTCGGGAGCGACTGAACGAATGAACAACAACAACATCTGCACTACTTTCTACTGTATAATCTGAATACTGATTTTTATCTCTGCTCACATAAACACTTCTGCTCTGTTACAATACACTGTTTCCAAGAAGTCTCACTACAATATTGCTCAGAAAATGTGATGCACTGTTCAATAAGCAAGAGAATAGTATTTTTTTAAAAAGAAGTGGTTACACAGGTTCTCAAAGTCTGTGGTCTATGGACTGCTAGCCCTTTAACATTTCCACATCCTGTTCTGCAAGAGATTTAGGTGAGTAGAATAATTCTACCAGGGTTCCCCAACTTAGCAAACACTTGTAGTATTTCAAAAGTATGCTATGATGGCAGTCTTGGAATTGTCCATTCACATAATGGTTGCCACTGTGACTGTTGCCAGTCCCAAAATGTGCTTAACCAGTAGATAGGTGAGGATGGTCTCAGACGTCCCCTCTAGTTCCCCATGGTATTTCCTACTAGTCTGGCTTACCTTGGTTTTTATTCTGGGTGGGTAAGTATGCTTCTAAAGAGAGGACTAAGAATTATTTGGCATACGCAGAGCTAAAAATGATGTTAGAGCCATAATTTAAAAGAAATAAATAAACCGGGTGGAGCATGTTTCTGACCCATGTTGTGGACCTCACAGTTACAACTGCACTGTTCCCTTGCACTCCAAAAGCTGCAATCCATTTCTCAGGCCTCTTCCACTGTTTTCGGAAATAGGGGAACATGGCAAAATAATGGATTTCAAAGGAAGTTTGCATGTGAATTCACAAATTAAATTAGCAACTCAAGTACATAAATGCTGATGATGTGCTGATAGTCAAAATTTTCTTTAAAAATTGTAATGGTATATATACAGCTATATGATTCTGTGTCAGGTTATCCAATCAATAAAGGTAAAACTCAAATGGTAACATGGGACTTAACAAAGGAAGAAAAGCAATACTTGTACCAAATAATGAGGTTCAACATCAATGCCTAAAAGGTCAAATACCTAGGAATCTATTTCACAAAAAATAAAGACTTATTTATAAATAATTATTCACAGATTTGAAAAAAATATAACAGCGGATACTTCAAGATGGAGAAAATTTAAATTTTTAAAAAATTTATACCAGAATGAAATAGATGCTAAAAGATGAATTTCCTTCCAGCTTATTTTTTAAATGAATTACTAAACCTTATATTCCTACAAAATATACATCAATTGTACATGGT